>NW_028142941.1:600000-1102000 GCF_977018435.1 Lepisma saccharinum
AATTCACTCTTTTTTAGGGTCAGGCTTATATCTGTCCCAGCCTGTTATACAAAAATCAATACATAACAAGGTTTTTGCCATTCTAGACATGCATGTCCGTGCAGGCATTTGTACTAGGTCAGTGTGAATGAATATTTATTCTTTTTTCTACTTGTAGGCTATTGGCTTTACAACCTGTCATAAGATAAGCATAGAGTTTTTGATTTGGACCCCAAGAAATATTATATAAATACCAAAGCCAAAAATATTCACACACATACACATACATACACACACACACACACACACACACACACACACAAAAAATATACAAAGCACAGTGCTGAACCCAGCTGATATTTTTTATCCAGCATAGAGTTTTGATTTGAATCCCAGGAAATTGTATATAATAAACAACAACAAAAATGCCAAGTCAAAAATATTGTAATCAATGCAATAAAAATATATCCAGCCCCAATTGGGCCAAGCATCAAAAGATTTGTAATCCAGACAAATGCAGAACTCCCACAAAAATTTGCCCTAAATGCCATAGAAAATATAGCATGGAATATTTCACATATAAACATAAAGATACTTGCTCTGCACAGTCATCAACATTGCCCTCACAACCATCTACATCTGCTCTGAAAAGGAAGCATGAAACACCTCCTAATGCTGGACCGGCAAAGCAGCCACGCTATGAACCCATACATAGCAGTTTTAACGGCCAATTAAGGGATCACCGGTTTATATCAGAGCCAAGATGTGGCATTGAGAATTTCTTGAACAGTATAAATTCTGATCTGCAGGCAATTCTAAATGCACAAAATGGATCTTATAAGCTATCCCTCAAATTGTTTGCACAATATAAGAAACCAAATGGCACAAAATTTACACAGCCCCACATAACAGAAACTGTACCGGTATATTCAAATGCAAATTCGGACAGAATAATAAGCAGGTTGATGGAACAATTGAATATTAAACACTCTGAGTTTGCAGCAAAAGAATCAGGATGGAGCCTATGCGGATCTCCACACAAGTTATATGTTAATATTTCTGAATTCAGCCCATTACAAGGATCTACATATCTGCCATTACCTGCCAATATCAAAAACAAAACAGCCGTGGTTAATATAAAAAATAATGATGAGAAATGCTTTTTGTGGTGTATTTTAGCTGCTTTGTATCCAGTTTCAAGGCATCCTGAGCGAATAAGTTATTATAAACAACATGAAAATGATTTTGATGAGGCAATGGAGGGTTTAGAATATCCAATGTCTGTTCAGAATATTGATAAATTTGAAAAAAAGGCCAGGAATATCAATGGCAAACAATTATCTATTAATGTTTTTATTTGTTCCACTGGCAATTGCTTGATAGCACCTCTCAGAATCAGTACACTTGATGATGATTCTGCTGTTCCGATTGATCTGCTCTTAATTGAAGGGGATGGCACATATCATTACACTCTGATACATAATCTTGAAGCTTTAGTGAGAACACAACTAGACAAATCCAATACAATATTCAAGTTGTGCAGAAGATGCTTAACTGTATTTTATGGTCAAAAAATGGTAAAAGGGGTTCGTGAAGAGAGTGCAGAAATTGCAAAAAATAAGTTAATTGAGCATCTAAAATACTGTAAAAACCATAAACCTGTTCATATGGTGATGCCCAATCCAAGTGAAAATGCAAAATTCAAAAAGTTTGAAGCCTTGTTGGAACACCCAGCATATATTGTCTGTGATTTTGAATCAAATCTCAAACCTCTTGCATTCTGCAATCCAGATCCTGAAGAATCTTCAATTACACCATACCAGCTACATGAACCTTCCAGTTTTTGTTATATAGTTATACGGGATGGTGTAGCTAGTGAGCCATACTTATACATGGGACCAGATGCCATCAAAATATTTGCACATAGAATAGAAAATGAGTGGCGTGACATAGCATCTAATATTTTATTAAAATCAAAGCCTATGTTGCCTTTAACAGAGAAACAGATTGAAGATTTCAACAATGCAGAAAAATGCCCGGTATGTGATTCTGAATTTTCAGATACAAATATCAAGGTGAAACACCATTCTCATACAGATGGTAAATTCTTAATGGCCCTGTGTAATAGCTGCAATATTCAGATCCAGAGACCAAAATTTGTCCCCATATTTTGCCATGGAGCATCCAATTATGATTTTCATCATTTGATCAGGTACGAGGGGTTTGACAAGCAGAATTTAAATATTTTAGCTGAAAATGATGAGAAATATATATCTATTAGCAAGATAATTAAAATTAATAGTGTTCCTATTCACATAAGATTTCTTGATTCATACAGAATTTTATCGGCTAGCCTGGCTACACTGGCAAATCAATTATCTGATGATCAATTCAAAATCACAAGTGCCTTGTTTCCAAATCAGGACCTGAAATTAATTAGGCGGAAGGGTGTATATCCATATGACTATGTTACAGATTTTTCTAAATTTGATGAGTGTTCTCTGCCACCACAACAAGAGTTTTACAGCAAAATCAGAGGATCTGAAATCACTGATGATGATTATCACCTTGCCCAATTGATGTGGAACAATTTAAATTGCCAGACATTTGGTGATTATCACATGGCATATTTAAAACTTGATGTCACCCTCTTAGCTGATATATTGCAGGCATTCAGAAAATCTTCTATGCAAAATTATAAACTGGATCCAATATATTTTTTCAGTGCCCCGGGCCTAGCATGGGCCGCAATGTTTTTCAACACCAAAAAGCCGTTGGATCTGATCCAAGATCAAGATATGTATCTGTTTATGGAGAAATGTATAAGAGGAGGGATGGTGCAATGTTCTCAGAGATATGCCAGAGCAAATAACAAGCATATTCCCAATTATGATCCAGCACGGCCATCAAATAATATAGTGTATGTAGATGCAAACAGCCTCTATGGTCATGCCATGATGCAAAAACTGCCATATGCAGGGCTTGAATGGGTTGAAGATTTCAATATTGAAGATCTTCAGGACTTTGATGACAGTAATTATGGCCTATTCTTAGAGGTTGATCTGACAATTCCTGATGATTTGCACAATAAATTTTCTGATCTGCCCCCAATTCCCGAGGTTCAGTGCTCACCTGGCTCTAAACAGAAGAAGCTCATGATGACTCTGGAGCCGAAACAGGGTTATGTCATATATTACAAAAACCTCCAGTTCCTGATGAAACATGGTGTTCAAGTGACCAAAATTGGAAAAGTTTTGAGGTTCAGGCACTCAGAATGGTTGAAACCATACATTGATACAAATACAGAGCTTCGAACATCTGCAAAGAGCCAATTTGATAAGGGCTTGTTTAAATTGATGGTTAATTCTGTGTATGGCAAAACTATTGAAAATGTCAGAAAACATACCGATGTTAAAATAATTACTGACCCCAGCCTGAGCAAAAAATTGGTTGCAAAGCCTAATTTCAATTACAGAAGAATTTATGATGAAAATATGGCACTTTTCAACATGAAAAAAACAAAGATCAAATTTGATAAACCTATTTATGTAGGGGCTGTAATATTGGAATTGGCCAAATTACATATGTTAACATTGTATTATGATGTGTTGAAACCTTTTTATGGTGATAATATAAAATTGATGTACATGGACACGGATAGTTTTATTCTTGATATTAAAAACAGAAGATGTTTATCAAGATATGTCACAACCTGAATTGTTTAAATATTTTGATACCAGTGAACATACATTAATTCAACCCCACAACAAAAAGGTGCCTGGCAAATTAAAAGATGAGACACTTGGTGATGTTATTGTGGAATTTGCTGGGTTAAGTGCCATGATGTATAGTTTTAAAACATGTAGTGGCGCTGTTGCCAAAAAGGCCAAGGGCATTGGCAGAGTGACTGTGGAAAAAGAGTTTGTATTTGAAGATTATAAAAATTGCCTCAAATCCCAGAATTTAATCAAAACATCAGAATCCAGAATTCAGAGTGTGGATCACTTATTAACTTCAAATATTGTAACAAAAGTGGCCCTGGACCCACATGATGATAAGAGATGCATTTTATCATGTGGCATACATACTCTACCATGGGGGCATTGTGATTTGAAAAATGGAAATCAATGCCCAATTACAGAGCATGATTTGAAATAAATAAACATGCCTATGAACTTATTTGGGTTCAAAAAACAGGCTATTATGGAGCTGCCAACACCACAACCCTCTTCTGATATGCTGTCTAAACTGAGTGGCTTGTTAATTATTCATCTGAACAGCATATTTACAGATAATGATGATAAAACAGGCAAAATATTGTACATATTTAACAATAATTTAAATCATTACCAATTACCTGTAGGTGGGCAATTGCAATTTATTACAACCCATGAGGGTAATGTCAAGATTTCAGTAGGGAGAAATATTTATAGAATTAAGCACTCAAACATGGTTTCTGGCACTGTTTATACTGTTTCTGCTGGTGACTGCTTATATATTGAGGTCCCTGGGTCATATGACAAGCTTATACACTTTTTTATAGAATTAAGAATCAGATACTCTATAATAAATAACCACTAAAACAAAAATGCCTAATGATATATTTGGCCATACAAGACATGAAGATCACAGTGATGAGATTCTGATGCTTGATGTCAGAGTCAAGAAATTAAGAAGTGATTTACAAGCTTTACAGACCACACTCAATGCCAGTCTTCAATTAGAAATTACAAATTTACAATCACAATGCATGGACCCTCTTCTTAAAATTGATTCTGAACTCAAAGTGCTGCTTCAGAAATATACTGATCTGGCAACATTGGATAATTTTCAAAGTTTAGAAGAAGCTGTAGCAGCTCTTCAAGCCAAATTTAAGACCCAGGCCACCAATTCTGAGCAATTGAAACAACAATTGGTAGAGCAGATAAATAATGTCCAGGCACAGCTCCAAACAATTGTCAAAAGCATAAAATCACAAGAAGATTTTGATCTAGTGATTTCCACTCTAAAAGAACAGATTCAGTCACTCCAGATACCTAAACTGGACCCCCTGAACAATGCCATAGCCGAGGTTAAAGAAAAAATTGAGACACTTGAAAATTTTATGAACAATTTGCCATCTTCTGATGCTTTGAGTGCAATAACTCGGAGTGTAGCAAATATTAAGCTGCAACTTGAAACATATGAAGATTTTGGAAAAATTCAAAGTACCATAACCCATCTTGAGGGTACAATAGCAGCAGTGGAAAGTGATTTGACAAATGTACAAGAATCCCGCATGCCCGGGATTGTAGACACACTTGTCAGTGTCCAGGAACAGATCACAAAGCTTGAAAACCTCAACACTGAATCTGAGCTATCTCATTTTCATCACTTGATCGATGATATCCAAACAAAACTTGAAATTTTACAACAATCCACACCCTCTCAGGCAGATATAGCCCTGCTCCAAAATGCTATGCAAAATGTGGCTGATGCTTCTGAATTAAACAATGTAAAATTGGCACTTGAATCTTTGCAAAATACAGTATCAAATCTTCCCACATCACAGGAACTTAAAAATATAAAAAGGGCAGTGAATCGCATATTGAAATCAGAAGATATCAAGAATATCCAGGCAGATATCAAACATCTCACTCAGACAGTGGCCACTCTACCAACCAATCAACATATTAATGAACTGCATGCCCTGTTTGAAGATATCAGAAGACAGGTCCATGATCTTACTGCTCAAAATTCGAAATTGGCAGTTATTGAAAATTTGCAACAAATTGTAGCTAATATCAAGCAACAGCTAGGGACCATGGAATGCTATCAAGCAAATACTCTGTCTGTTTTTGCCACCCAGCTTCAAGAGATTGTGCAACAATACAAGAAACTTATTGTGGACATAAAAATCAAGCCAGGCCATGATGATGTTGTTAGGACCATCAATGAGCACCTTGAATCTGTAACAAGCAGATTGCTTACAGCAGAAAAAGAAATAACCGGCATAATCGAGAATCCAAAACATACAGTAATTCTTGAATTGTACAGCATCCCCAACAAAGAATATGATTCACCATTTACACCAGGTGGCAAAATATATATGCTGTCCCCTGCACAATTTTATTACCAGTTTTTTGTTGGGGGCACACTGAGACCAATCAAGATCAAATATTGGCTTCAACCACAGGCACACCACTACCCCACCTTATCAATAACAAATGCTGACAACAAACCAAAAATCACCAGTGTAGAGTTAGAGGATTTTACAGATCCCAATACATTAGAAACAGCCTATACTGAAGATGATGGCTCTTTGGAATTTAAAATACAAATAGGGGACAAATTATATTTAGAAAATCCTGCAGTATCAGCTGCTGAACACCCCATAGTTGCAATATTCTTGTTTACATATTATGTCTAGAAAAATTATTGTTGATGAATTACACAGACAGGCCAGACATAATTTTAAGAGACTCCCAGTAGTCACAAAGGGCATAGATGATTTATGGCAGAGCGACTTGATTGAAATGGCAAGTGGGCAGTTGAAAAACTTAGACAAAATCAACAAGGGCTACAAGTATCTACTCACTGTAATTGACATATTTTCAAAATTTGCCTGGGCTGTGCCACTCAAATCCAAGACTGGAAAATGTGTTACAGAAGCCATCAGGACAATCATCAATCAGAGTGGAAGATCCCCGCGCTATTTGCAAACAGATAATGGCAAAGAATTTTATAATTCAGTGTTTCAACATTTTATTAAAAGCCAGGCAATACAACATTATTCGAGTTACAGTGATCTCAAAGCCTCAATTGTAGAGAGATTCAACAAAACCCTAAAAAATCTTATGTATAAACAATTTACCCTCCAAGGTAATTATAAATGGATTAATATTCTTCCAGAACTTCTACATAAATATAACAACTCGGTCCATTCCACAATCAACATGAAACCCTCTGAAGTAACTTCATCTGATGAGCAAAAATTGATCAGGACTGTTTATTATCCTAGATACCAGCCAACAACAAGAAAGGCCAAATACAAGGTGGGTGATCAAGTAAGAATCAGCAAATATAAGCACTTATTCAAAAGAGGCTTTACAAGAAACTGGAGCACTGAATTATTTACAGTGGTTCAAATTAAACCTGGGACCCTTAAAACATATATAATAAAAGACCACCGAGGAGAAATTCTCAAAGGCAGATTCTATGAAGAAGAACTCAGCAAAACTAAACAGCCTGACACATATCTCATAGAAAAAATCATCCGCAGAAAAGGCAACAAGTTATTTGTCAAATGGCTAGGACTTCCAGAACACAGCTGGATCGATGCAGACAAAGTGATAATATGAGCACCTGGGATGTTATAAAAAGGCTGCCAGAACCTGAAAAACAAAATAAGAAAAATGGAAAATTGCTGCCAGAAAATATTAGGTGTCTTATTGTTGGGTCATCTGCTTGTGGTAAAACTACACTAATGGTTGATAATTTTTTATTGGCACCCAACTGGTTAGACTGGAAAAACAGGCACTTGTATGTCTTCTCTAAGAGCTTGGAACAATTAAAATATCAGCAGCTGATGAAGCTATATGATGGATTGGATATTGCCACTTTTGAACCAGATGTTAAGCCACTTCATGAATGTCTCGATAATTCTGTTGTTGTGTTTGATGAAGTTATACTGGATAATCAAAACAAGGTTACAATTTTTTTTACACAGGGGCGACACAAAAACATTGATTGCTTCTACCTGGCACAGACTTTTTCTAAAATTCCGAAGCAGCTGATCCGAGACAACAGCAATTTTATATGTGTGTTTCATCAAGATCATACCAACCTCAAACACATACATGATGAATATGTAGGTGGGGACTTGAGCTACAATGATTTTTCCAAGTTTTGCAGTAGGTGCTGGAACCAGGACAGTTATGGGTTTGTCACTATTGATATGACAAGAACACCCAATAGTGGCAAATACAGAAATAAAATCAACAATTTTCTAGACATTGAAATATAAATAAATAAACATGAAAAGGCCAATAATTGATGATTTTAAGTTAAGAGATTATCTTGTAAAAAGATTTAAGGGATGGAAATCAGAGAACCGGGGAATTTATGAACAACACAAACAAACAGAACAGCCCATAATTGATGCTATTAGTGAATTAGGAAAAAATATCAAAACTGTTACAGAGCAAAATCAAAATTTGATCACAGAGCTTGTACCTGTAGCTGCAAGGAACATATTAGATTATCCAATCACCCCACTTTCCAGTATTCATACACCTAGTCCTATTGCTCCTAGAAGAATTAAAGCTACTCAGGATCCTATTGAATTGGGTCTTCTTGCTCAAAAATATTTAACCACACCTAAAGACAACAAAGATGAGGTCTTTGGCTTATATGCTGACACAGAGCTTGATGGCAGCATCATACATAGAATTTTCAATTTCAGAGTAACATTTATGGGGGATGATCTGATTGTTTATTCAGAATCTCGTCTCGGAGAAAAAGGTGCTTTTGTTAAGTACCCCGGCACACCTGGGTTGTGGGAACTGATGACTAGGAAAAGGCCTGGCAGCTATACAGATCAAGATTATGAACATTACAAAGAAATATTAATAAAATCAGATGCTCTATACCAGAACAATGATCCCACACAAAAAAGAGTCAAGTCTAGCAGTGGAGCAAAATACAACAATTTAATCAAGCCCATATGGTCACAAATTAAGACAGGCAGTGGAATCAAACAATACAACACCCTGCCTAAAGAATTTGTCTGGGTTGATGATGTCAGGAAACTTGTAGATAGGTTATTGGTGATAGCTGGGGAGGAAAATGCTGGGAACCACAATTTTTACAATGAAAAGGTTGGAATTATGGACATGATAAGCACAAAATTGTCTAATTTTATAGTGAATGACACTAAGGGGATTGGATATCTTATAAAATTTATTAATACTCTACCATCTAAATTTTGGAATAATTCTGAGGGTCGGGGCCTGGTTAATGACATTATAAACAAGCTGCCATTTGAACTGCACATTCCAGGCTATCAGTATTGTGGTCCAGGCACAAAATTGGACCATAGATTAAACAGAAGTGATCCTTGTGTTAATCCCCTAGATGCTGCTTGTAGAGACCATGACATAGCATACAACACACATTCTGATCTTGACAAGAGACATGTTGCAGACAAGAAATTAGAAGAGGCTGCATTTGGTAGATTTGTAAGCAAAGATGCTTCTTTGAGTGAAAAAATAGCAGCATTGGGAACCACCATAGCTATGAACACCAAACAAAAACTGGGGTGGGGGCTGTGAATATGTATATAATAAACCTAGAATGAAGGCCAAGGGTGTTATGTATCAAATACCTTATGCAGGTCTTAAATCTCTTAAAACTATTGATAGTCTTTTAACCAAAAAGCAGCGCAAGAAAAAAAGCTCTTGTATTGCCAAGGGTCATGGTATGAAATTGTTGCTTAGTACCCCCCAATTAAAAAAATTACAACAATCTAGAAAAAAATCACATGTGGGGGGTTTCATATTTACTATCCCGGCCATCTTAGCTGCTCTCGGGGCTGTTGGGAGCTTGGCCGGGGGATCAGCTGCCATAGCAAAAACAGTAATAGATGCCAAGAAAAATAAGGCAGAATTAGATGAGCAGAGGCGCCATAACCTGGCCATGGAGAAAAAAGGCAAAGGTGTTAAGAGAGCCATGAATAAGTTTAAAAAAAACAAGAGCCGCTTACAAACCAAGATATTGAAACTTTAATCAAGCCACTGGGCATCAAAAATTTTAGAGGTGTGTACATGTCTGATTCTTTGCCGGAACAACCACTCAACAAAGAGTGTGGCATTGTTAATTTGGACAAGTACAAAAATCAGGGCACTCACTGGATCTGTTATCTTAAATATTTAAACAATGAGGCATTTGTGTTTGATTCATTTGGAGGTGTTCCACCTGAAAATTTAGTAAAATATCTAAAATCAGCTAATCTTTATTACAATAATGCCCGTGTTCAAAACTTCAAAGATGTTAATTGTGGACATTTGTGTTTATCAGTTCTTAGATATATGTCTCAAATAAATAAACCATCAATTGAAAATTTTCAAAAGGCCTTGTGGTATCTGAAACATCATGGGGGTATTCCATCTCACCAGCCAAAATTCAATATTGAAACTCAAATTGCATGATGACATAGTGTATCCCAAAACAATAGCTCTCAGAGCATTTTATGGCATGTACTTGATCCCTAATATTACACACCACAACAACAAAATTGCAGTAGGGGATCAAAAAATTGTCATCACTCCAGGGCAATATAATCTGTCCACTCTAAATGCTCAATTACCCAGAGGTGTAGTATTAACTCAAAATTCTGTCACTCACAGAGTAGAGATTGTATCTGCTACAGAAACAGTGGATCTGGGTACTATAGGAGAACTGCTAGGATTTGAGAACAACACAAAACTTTTAGCAGGCATCAAACACACTGCTATGAATATACCTAAATTCTTAGCCATAGAGACTCTGAATATTCACTGTAATGTGGCTGAGGGTATGATCACCAAATCAAATGGCATAGGCACTCACAAACAAACTGGCATCATTGCAACATTCAAACCTAATTCCGAATTCATGGAGCCAATCATCTACAATCCATCCCCAACATTATATTTTCCTGTGTGCCATAATAGAATAGATTATATTGAATTGATGGTCACTAATGAAAAAGAAGAATTAGTTGATTTTGCTGGAGCCACAACAACTGCTATCATAGAGATTAATATTTAAATAAAAATACATACAATGGAAAATATTGAGAGTTATGAGCTACAATCATTCTCCCCAAACAGGAGGACATTTGCAAATTTAAATCAACCCAACACAGAAATTGAAGTTGATCTTGATGTTGGGGATCGATTTATACACCCCCACAGAGCAGATCTATACATCAAATTTGATGTTGTAAAGCTCGATGGAACAGATTATCCGGCAAATTCAAATATAAGATTAGTAGATAATTTTGTTCCGCATCTGTTCTCTGAAATTGAGATCAGAAAGCATGGTGTTGTTATAAACAGAGTGGATTATCCCGGCATTACCTCCACAGCTTTGGCCACATTAAAATTATCCAAAACCGAGGCTTCTTACTACAAAATAGGTGGATTTGAGGCTGGTGATAAAATATTATCCAAAAGCCACATAGTGCTGTTCCCCATGCGCCTGTTGCCAGGATTCTTCTCGGATTACAAAGATATTATGTGGAAGGGTGGTTTAAGAATTACATTTAGAAGAGCTGCCAATGATAATAATGCTTTGATGAGGTACAGCACATTAAACCCTACATTAGAAGCTCTGCCTAATACCCTACCTGATGCAGGCAAATGCATTATTCAGACTATGGAGCTAAGAATCCCTGTTGTTGAATATGAGGCCAGTTATGCTCTTAAATACAAAGCTGATATAATAAAAAATCCACAGATTCCTCTGCAATATTATACATATCAATGTGTACAGAAGCCTGCCGCTGGTTCTTATTATGAGTTTGATGCTACAAATTCATTCTCCAGTATTCAATATGACATGCCTGATTTTGTGGTGGTACTGTTTCAGACTGGGAGACACAATAATCAGGAAAAAAATTCAAGTAGATTTGATAACTGCAACATCAAGAACATATATCTTAAAAATGGCCGAAATGAGGTATTCCCTAGAGAAAATTATAATTTAGACATGTCCAAGAATGATTTCCTCAAATTATATGAGGCATTTACGGCATTCAAAAGGGTCACTACTGGCAATACTGACATGTATTACACACCAGATGAATTCAAAGCACAGAGACCCATGTTTGTAATCAACACTTCAAAAAGGAAACAAGTTGTGGTGAATGACAAGACAAACATTAAAATTATCTGTGAATTCCATGAGGCATTACCTGATGACACCATATGTAGTGTTATTCTCATAGGTGAAAAATCATATGTTTATGATGTAAGAAATGAGAGAGTCACAGAACAATTCTAGAAGATATTTGCTTCTATTATGCTGTTATACAACACACAAACCTCAACTGTATTATCAGCTAGCAGTAAATATCTTATGTGTGGGCAGTTGTATATATTTCAATCTTATATCAGGACTCGAACCCAAAGCCCCTGATTACAATGCAACAATATTAACACTTCTCAATATGGAATATGCCCACATTTTACTGGGTTCTGAGACCTTAATACAGACAAAATTGGATTTTGAACTGCCTAGGCTCATATTATCAGAATAGAATTGCTTTCAGCATGAAAAACAGTTCATTGCCACTATGCCAGAAGATATGTATTTTTATCTCAATAATCTTTGTTACACTTTTACATGTCGCACAGAAAGATTAATGACCTCTTCAGTGAATCGCACAGAAAAATCATTAATGCTCCCTTCTAGCTGTATAGATTATATCTCTTGCGTGCCGGCAAAACATGCAAACAATTAATTATGTTTGCCCGCTTTTCCCCTATTGTATGGCTGAGCGGGTGGTTCCCAATAGAGAATAATTTTGCTCTGTTGAACAACACTTTTTACCAGCTTTCAGATCTGGGAGTTGTATATCAACTAGGAATAATTATTCTCAAAATCTCACGTATGGAGATATTATTTTGCAACATGTATTTCAATCTTATAAATTTTATCAGGACTCAAACCCGAGCCTCTTGTTTACAAAGCAACAATATTAACATTTTGCCATCAGGGGAGGCTTTACATTTTTACCAGGATTCAAACCCGAGCCTTTATTACAAGGCAATAAAAACCATGCACCACACTCTACTGGGTCTCAGAACCCAATAGATATGAGCTTTATATCAATTCAAGATTCCTGGGATTTTGACAGAAAAACACACTATAAACAATAAAATCATATGGGAACTTGGCATTGTTTTAAGTATGGCCAAATCTGCTTGAGGTGGGTTCATACTTTCCGAAGAGCATTTTTACAAAAATCTTGGATTAGATAGGGTTCCACACTTGAGCAAAAAACTCATATGGGCATGTTGAACAAGTTTTAAGTATGGGCAAATCTGCTTGAGGAGAGTTCATACTTTCTCAGGAAATATTTGAGGGCATTTTTACAAAAATCTTGGATTAGGCAGGGTTCCACACTTGAGCAAAAAGCTCATATGGGCATGTTGAGCTAGTTTTAAGTGTAGCCAAATCTGCTTGATGAGAGTTCAAACTTTCTCGTCCTGGTAATACAGTCAATACTACTACTGAATTACGCCCTCAAGTACAAAGCGGAGATCTTGAAAAGTCCGCAGGTGCCGATTCACTTTCACGGTTACCAGTGCGTGCAAAAATTGGCGTCGGGAAGTCACATGGAATTCGACATGACGACTCAGTTCAACAACATACAGTTCGACATGCCAGATTTCGTCGTAGTGCTTTTTCAGACCGGGAGGGACAAGAATCAGGAAAAAGATTCCAGCAAGTTCGACGACTGCAAGATCAAGAACGTTTATCTGAAGAACGGTAGGAACGAAGTGTTCCCGCGCGAGAATTACAACATCGACATGACCAAAGACGATTACCTCAAACTTTACGAAGCGTTCTCGGCTTACAAACGCGTGACCGAGGGAAGCGTGGACATGTACTACACGCCCAGCGAATTCAAAGCACGGAGACCCATGACCGTCATCAACACGACGAAGAGAAAGCAGGTGGTGGTCAACGATCGAACCAACATCAAGATCGTCTGCAAGTTCCACGATGCCTTGCCCGAGGATACCCTATGCAGTGTCATCCTGATTGCAGAGAAGTCCTTCGCCTACGACGTGAAGAACGAGAGGGTCACAGAGCAGTTTTAACAGGTTTTTAACATCTTTTCTTTGCACAATAAGGAATTTTTAGTACTAGCACAATCAGTTACAATGGCACAATACGAATTTCACTAGTTTCGGGATCAGTTACAATGTCAATTTTATCAGTTATCAGTTACAATATATTTTTTCTTCATCACTATAGCACGAGACAATCCGAAAATTTGCACCAAATTTTTGTTATTTTTCTTATATGAGAAAATTAACAATAAAATTCTTTCTTTTTTTTATCGTTTCAGATGCTGTCGAACATCAAAAAACACATATACACATACAAACACACTAGAAAAAAAAAGCATGCAACTTTATTTTGTAACACACACACACACATATTCTCCATCTTCATCAAGAAAATATTATAATAAACATATTTTTTTTTATCTATCTCACAATAAAACTCTATATCCAAAAAAAATTACAACATCAAAATAACACTAGAGTCGTTAGTACACGTTGCATGCAATTACGGAGGTCCTCTGTAGAGTTTCATGGAAGTTTGAGAAAAAAAAAGAAACACGTGAAACTCTATAGAGGTGTGGTAATCTATAACCGCAGCCGTTAGAACTTTTTTTTTTTGGTTGGGCACCACGCACCCCTGGCGAGGTTATATAGGGGCCAGGGGATCCTAAAAAAAAAAAACAACAATTATTATTTATTTGTTTGTTTGCGTCACACAATACGGAAATAATGAGAGGCACATCATCGTTTCCCCGAGAGAGAGAGGTTTACAAAGGTCACGATATATAAAAATTTTGGTCCCCGGGACTTGAAAAATTACGATAAGGTGCACTCATCCTTGAAAGGATGAGAGGATGAGAGCTCATCTTTCACTCATCACTGCTTTTCTGCGCCGTGAAACATCGTCAGCGGAATAAATGAGGCGCGGAACGTGGAGAGAAAGTGAGTTTTTCAGGTTTTTGTGGTCGTTTGGTCAAGAAATCAGAATTGGCCTTGAATGCACATTTTTGATACTACTTAATTATTATGATAATAATTATGTGCAATTCCTCTGAAAGCAGTGAAAGTTGCGTTTCAGTGCTTTACTTTGAACTTTATTTGATATCTTTGTAGACCTAAAACTTGTACTACTAGGCTTCAAATGCATTTCATACTGTTCACAACTTTTGTTCGATTAATATTTATTTACGCGCTATCAAAAATATATAACATAATCTGATTTAGCTATTCTCTTTGGAGGATTTAAAAGCAAGATATAATTATATTAGACAGCAGCATATTCTCAAATATATATATATTTTGAAAAAATATAAAGGATGTTTCAGAATTAACTTGACATTTTTCTCTGTAATTATACGTATATACATTATTCAATATATTTAAATATGAAAGGTATTAATCACGTTGGACACTTTTTCTCGGAAAAATATACCAAATATGTTGAACATTCAATTCAATAACATAGAACTCAAATAAAATATGTGTGATTTACAAAAATAAAATTATTTAACAACAAAAATCATATTGAAAGTTGATAGCTTCAATTTAAAAGTTTAATTTTTCTATAATTTTTTGTCCACAGGATTATCATTTTCAGATAAAAAAAATCTCAAGAAATATATATATAAACTTTTTGAATGTGTAATTATTATATTCTTCGATTTTCTTTTATAAGTGATACAATTAGTTCCAAATTACTTGATGTTTGATCGATGCAAGAATGCCCTATACATTTACATACTATGCATTTGGTTTAGTCTGTTTGAAGTTTCAGAATCAAGTAAGGGTGCTTTCCACTTCCAACTTCCGTTAACAATTATGTAGATATTTTTTTTCATTTTTTATTCTTATTCAGCTTGATGCTTAGCTTCATAAGTGTTTAAAAATGTTTTTTGGAGTATATTGACAGAAAGAATGAATTCAGGTATTCGTTGTTTTATGTATATGTGCAAATATATTAGCGTGTGCATCTACACTGAATACAAACAATGTTAATTTATAATGTAGTAAAATGCATACTGAACGTATTCAGATTTAAAAGCATACTAAAATTCTTCAACGATTGCAAACTTCAATAATGGAAAGTGTTGCGATGAATAATAAAGAAATGAACCAAGTCTATATTAAATTGAATTGGTTAATTATTGTGCATTCAACCACCATCTGGTACCAAATTATTGACAACAAATGTATATATTGTAGAGATATGGAGATTATTAAACCGAGAAAACCTCGTCATGGTAATATTCAACCTTGTTTATTTCCTAGAATTGTCCGACCAGCGGGTGATCCCAAGAATGCGCTAACTTTGTAACTTACGTGAAAACAATGACTGAAAGGCAAACGCGCGGATCTAAACAAGATCTGGCGTGTTCGAAAGGTTTAACAACCTTTCGAAAACTAAGATTATAAAAGGGAGCTCACTCCCGGAGCTCATTCTCTTTGGATTTTGACGCTCATTCGACGCTCGTATGGATAATTAGTCTCTGATCACATTTTACTCTACAACACATTAACACTACTGAACTACGACGACGGAACACGGAGTTACGGCTGCCTAGCGTGCAACGAGTCGCGCGGGATTGGTCGGTTTGGTGAGCCAAGGGTCGCAGGATAGAATCTTGGCACCAGTCACAATTCGGTCTGCAAGAAGCATCTGGACAAAAACATCACACACCTACCAGGTATGAACAAGCGTGAGTAACCTTTACATCAACTTTCCATATCTCTTCCCTCTTAATCGGAGCAGGTCCAGCCAACAGATACAATTAAGCTCTACCTAAAATATATCATTGAAACATCCCTGTGACCTCAGATCCCAGGTAAGACGGGATTACAACATGGTGGAGGTGCTTCAGGCCCTTTTTGCAATTGAGTACCCTTCTGTACAAATTGCTTTAATTAATTTAGTCTTTACCCCCCTCCCACTTTGGGATCATTTTTGAAAGTAAAATTTTAGTAATTCCAATTCATACTCCCATATTACGCTTAACATGCGTCAGACCCAGTGACAATTTTGTATATTACCCTATGGAATACAACCCCTCTTTTTATTTTTTTGCCGAGTCCCCCCCCAACAAAATCTAGTTGTTCTGCATAACATTCACTCTGGACGTATTTGAGCATCATTCACACAGAAATGAGAACAATTGCTTATATTTATTTGACAGACAATATATTAATGACATAAATAACTGCATACCCATACTTTCATTTGTTCTTTGGTCAGCACGATGAACTTTAGTCTATGAATACGTCACAGATAGCATTGCACGAACACCTAGATTCCTCCCTCGACCAAATCATAGAGTTAGCTACTGCAATTACGGCGAACCCAATAAATTCACGACCTTTATCCACAGTCCCCTCCCCTCCACTAACACGGTTAAGATCTGCTAACAGAAACTACCCTCAATTTGTCATAGGACACCCAGCAGAAACCGACCACAACCCTTAGCAAGCAGTCCAGCTAACATTCCTACTACCTTTAACAATACTAATAGCCCTGATAACGCTACTGCAGAAATTTCCACCACTAACATGGACACCCCAATCCCAACTGCATTATACCCGGCGCCATTTAGCGGGAATGACCCAAAAGACGTTGACCCCTTTTTCCTCAAGTTTCAAAATGTAGCACACGCCGCGGGATGGTCAGAAGCTAAGCGTAAAGAGATGTTGCCTTTATTTTTGACTGACACCGCTTTAACTTACTTTCATGACATACAGAAACGAACTAACTTTGTAGACCTGACTTACACACACATTAAAAATTAGCAAAGTACTTTATTTAGAGGCTCGTACCTATCAGCGGATCCCGTTCAGATCATTCTAGAAAGAAAACAAATGATTACAGAGCCAATTCACACCTATGTTATTGCTAAGAAGGCATTAGTCCAGCAATACTTCCCGAACGCCACTGAAGAACAAACTCTATCTTATATAATCACGGGACTGCGAGCCAAGTACATTGGTTGTTTAACTAATAAGCACTTTGCCAAAACAGAGGAATTAATAGCCCACCTACAAAATTTCGAACGCCAACAATTATTGATAAATTCCAGTATGATGGAGGAGAAGTTTGAAATTGACCAGGCAATAGCACAAGCAAGCTTGCAGCACCAGACATTGACCCAGACGCCACTTCACAGCTGTTCTCATGCACAGGTTTACTTCTCCCTCCCAGGTAATCCGCACAACCCGAATCAGCAGTTTGTAGCATATAACCAAAGTCCATCCTTTTTTCCCCCACCACCGGCTCATCAAGTCCAAAGTCTGCAATCAAATCCCGCTCCCGTCAATACCTCCCACGCAATGTATCAAGGAATGTATCATGTACCAAGTTCTGACATTGCTCCCTGCAGGGCGTCACCAGCTATAGCCAATGTGGAACACGCTCAAAGTACTACATCTAGTCACGAGGTAAATAAGCTTTCGTCACGAATGGCGAACATAGCCCTACATTCACAGGAACAAATGAGCACAGCCTCTCTTTTTAGTTTCTGCTCAAAAGTTCTGGAATTTGCGAAAAAGGCTAATCAGAACGCACAGGACAGAGGTAAGAGAGTTCACAACAAGGGGAATAATAACTCCCCTTCCTACAGGGGTAATTATAGAGCTAATCATAGAGGAAACTTTAGATCGAACTCTTGAGGCCAGTTCAGGGGTAATAATAATAATAGGTTTCAACGTCGAGATCAGACTCGAAAAATGGGTAATCGCGACGATGCAAATACATCAGCCTGTAAGTTCTGTGGTCGCTATAATCACGCGACCGACAACTGCTTTTACAAACCACAAAGATAGTAGTTTAAACTAAAATCATCTTCGACTTGCAGGAACGAAATCGAAGATAATAGTAGATTAGACAAAGTTCCTATCATTGAGAGAAATGGCTTATATTATATCAATAGTAGCATACAAGGGAAAGAAGTAGATTTACTTATCGACGTGGGTTCCCAAATATCAATTTATCCCTCCCACCTCCTTCCTTCTGAAAGAAAAACCTACAAGGTGAAGTACACAATCTAAGGTGTGTCCGGATCAAAACTGAGTGTGTCTGAAATTGTAGTTCTTCCTATCATAATTGGAAAGCATAAATATTCGCACTCGTTTAGAATTATACATTCAACAAATGTCCCTCCCCTTTTAGGAAATGACTTTTTGCGAACGCAGAGGTGCAAAAAGTCGTTAAAAGACAACACAATAACTCTTCATCATTTAGGACGTACTCCAAATTATAGTATTTTGAGGTCAAAGTACAAGACTCACCAGGTGTCACATGACATATTCAACCAAATTGAAAATGCAAATGTATATGAGAGAAAAGCTACCCTTTCAAACACAATTCAGTTAAGTCGACGATCAAAAACTCATATCAATTTGAAAATCACCACTACGACACCTAACACTCCTAAGCCTGTACTTTTTACACCATCTGCTTCCCTTATGACTCAGCATGCCGTAGTCATTCCCAATGCTACAGTAAACCCTCACTCACCTGACATTCCCATACACAACCCTATTGAAAAGACTAATCCTGACAAGAAAAATGATGATGATGATGATGCCTTGTTCTTTCATCAAGTATTTCATGCACAAGCAGCAGATTTTGATATAAGTTCAGAACAACGTAAAGACACCTATTTAAGAGACATTATTGACGTTTTAGAAAACAAATATAAAGCTAGTAATCCTAAACTAGAAAAACTTTTGTATTCTTATGTACTAAAAAATGGCGTCTTATACAGGACTCATAAAATCAAAACTGGTTATCGAGATAGACTTTGTATTCCCCATTCATTAAGAAATCAAGTTTTCGATCTTATTCATGCACATAAAATGAATGGAAGTCACCAAGGCGCACAAAAGTCATATAATTTAATGCTTATGCGCTACTTTTTCCCTAATATGAAGAAATTTGTGTACTATAAGGTTCGACATTGCATCCCTTGCCAGATCTCAAAGAAACCACAAGGTTCTAAACCACATACCCTGCAAAAATTTAAACTGCTCAAATTCCTTTCCAACGAATTCATATTGACGTTTGTGGACCATTAGTCTCTTCTAAAACGCACAAATACAAATATTTTCTATGAGTAGTTGATAGTTGTACAAGATACGTCATTACAGCTCCTTTGGCTAATCATGATGCACAAAACATAGCAACAGCTTTAGTTGAGAAAGTCTATCTAGTCCATGGCCTCCCGGAAACGATCTATTTAGATCGCTCAACACCCAATTCAAGTTTACTTTTACGGGAGTTAGCTAATATTACAGGCGTACAACTAAAATATGTAGATACGTGTGCACATTTCACGAATGGGATAGTTGAAAGTTCATTTAGATACTTAAAGAAAGTCATGAGAGTTTTTGTGTTGGAGAAGAATGTTTCGTGGTGTGATTATTTAGCTAGTGCGACGTTCAGCCACAACATAACAATCCATTCTGGATACCTCCAGAGCCCGTATTTTACTTTGTTTGGCTACAACCCAAGGATCCTAGCAGACGCAGTCCTTCCTTCGAAACCTGACAATATCTCCCAGACGAACGCGCAGAGACTTGAACTCCTGACAAGCATACGTAAGACTGCTCACGACAACTTACATAAACGTTACGAACAGCAGAAACAGTACACAGACAGCACTTCTAGGCAAATACAGTACTCACCAGGCCAACATGTGTGGATTCTAGATGCCACTCCGACTCCAGGCGTGTCAAAAGCTTTTGCGTCCTCTTATAAGTACAAAGTAACTATTCTTCGAAAAGTTAACGAGAATTCCTATGAAGTTACTTTCATTGACGGAAGAAGCAAACAAAAGACCGATACTATTACTGTTTCTAGACTCAAAGCCCACTACGACTAGTGCCATAAAAACCCCACTAACATATACGCTAACATTCATTAACACTCCACACCGTTATCACTCTCTTTAGCCTCCTCGCTACGTACATTGCACATGCTAACATCCCATGATCCAGCATTTTCTCACGCTCATCCACCCCCCCTTTCTTCACTTCCCGTGCTCGCACTGCACTACTGCGTTAGAACGAACTCATTTTTATTTTTAACAAGACCAGGATTACAGAATGCTATCTCAATCGTCGGAACATTTATAATAAATCTCTTGCCTAATAATTAATTTCTCCTGATATTTTAATGTTATTTTATATTTTGCGATTATACGCATAGTAATAGGCAGAACATATCACTTAGCTGATTTGACTAATAAGTATTTAGCGCGTTTATGGTTCCAACTAGCAAACATTTTATTTTTCCCATTTGCTGGTACATATACACTCAAATGAGAAAAAAGGGTACAAAGAAATAAAGAAAGAAAGAACTAAGATAGAACAAGATCAACGATTTAAAGAACAAATGAACTGCGTAGAACTTGCTGAACTCTTGACTTTCTGGCCATAGCAATTTTTTTTTTACGCTCAGGTGTAACGCGAACTGCTTCTTTGAAAGCTGCAATGCACTAAATATGTTAACAAAGCATATAATAAATATAGGCAAATGTTCCCACTCTCTCCTTTAATTTTATAGTTCAATTATTGATAGCATACAACATGGTATAGCTCATATCCCATGAAATTAAAACCTACTCTCTTTTTCCATGAACTTTCATATAAATTTATTACTTACTCCTTTTTCACTTGTTTTCAATTATTTTTGTTTTGGTTAGCAGCGAATCGAAGGCGCTTAATCCTTTGCCCACAATACACGTAAAATTCTTGCAATTATTTTTATATACGACATTTACACATATTACAGACGAAAATGTCTCGTAATCATTTAGTTCCTTCCATTATCGCTTAACTCCCCTTTCTTTTCTCATTTCATTCCCGGCCAAGCCGGTTATTCCACCTACTCCCCCCGTTGCCCCCCGGCGAACTTTCCTCATGTAAACCTGTCATTCATAAACAGGTCCCCTTAAAAACTCTGCGTCATATAATTAACAACGCCCCATCGCCGTCACTACAATCAGATATTACCTCCCCTCCCCCCTCGAAATAATTCCCCAGTTCCATCTGAAAGTCCTTTTTCTGTCGACTTTATCATTCGCCATCATTTATTATAACTCTGCTCCACTACCTTTTACATTTTTCCTATTTTTTCCCTTTTTGTGCTTGTTTCATTCTCATCGCCACGAATGCTACCGGATGGATTCATCATGACGACCTCCTGCCTGTGCTTCCGAGAGAGAGATTTTGGCTCATCGAAGAGAACGGACGACGATCTTATGGATTTCCAGGACCAACGGACTCCATCCCGTCTGGACCGCTTGGCTGATCTTTTTCCATCTTCCCGGCTGCGATGGAGAACTGTAGCGCTTTCCTCAGGATCTCTCCTGACCCGAAGCGACATCGTAAGCTTGAGTTCCAGCCTACCATTCAAATGACGTCACGGCGACCTACATCGGCAAAGCCCTTACACTCAGTGCGTGTTGCCCTTGTTTACCTGCTATCAAGTGATACGCATGGTCATTTTTTTATCGGCTGAAAGTGTGTTCCAGTGTTCGGCCTCCATCAAACAACGTCAGGCACACACATTTAGTACACAAATATGTCGTTTACAGCGCAAACTTTGTGATCACGGATGCTGATGTTTCTTTAGTGGATTTACATGTTCACGCCCTGTGTGAGTTAAGAGTCTTTGTTTTTTTATTTTTTTTGTTTTATCGTCTGCTACAGAATACACTCCGCCAATAGAGACGTGCAGTCTACGGCGTTGCCATGGTGACATTACCACAATGCTCCGCCCGACCTCGTGTGTGTTATTCCGTGTGTACTTTGAACTCCGCAAACAGTCAACAAACCAACGTGTGTTGTGCGGCGTTCTTTCGCTGTGTAATGACATGTGTTTTTCTGTTATTGTGTTGTCATGTTTAATTCAACGCTAATTGAGTCTCAAAACTATACGATTATTTTTTTTATATATGCCTCACGACTTTGTTTGTTCTTGCTCCTACTCTTTGAGTACACAAGAAGCTTTGACTTGCAATTTAATTTTTTTCTACGTGTTTTTATATTTTTTTCTCAACGGTGTTTGGTGCTATGACTCTTCTGATGATATCAATATTTTTTTTTGGTGGTGATGTGAATCTTATGGTGAATGGATTGATGTATTGGTTTTCAACGGATTTTGAAATTTTAATAAATGATCATTTTTAAATATAACCTCCTCCGGAGAAGGTCCACCATCACAGAGTGGATCGATTAACTCAACGAGGGGAATGTAGAAATATGGAGATTTTTAAACAGAGAAAACCTCGTCATGGCAATATTCAACCTCGTTTATTTTCTGGAATTGTCCGACCAGCGGGTGATCCCAAGAATGCGCTAACTTTGTAACTTACGTGAAAACAATGACTGAAAGGCAAAGGCGCTGATCTAAACAAGATCTGGCGTGTTCGAAAGGTTTAACAACCTTTCGAAGCCTAAGATTATAAAAGGGAGTTCACTCCCGGAGCTCACTCCCGGAGCTCATTCTCTTTGGATTTTGACGCTCATTCGACGCTCGTATGGATAATTAGTCTCTGATCACATTTTACTCTACAACACATTAACACTACTGAACTACGACGACGGAACACGGAGTTACGGCTGCCTAGCGTGCAACGAGTCGCGCGGGATTGGTCGGTTTGGTGAGCCAAGGGTCGCAGGATAGAATCTTGGCACCAGTCACAATTAGGTCTGCAAGAAGCATTTGGACAAGAACATCACACACCTACCAGGTATGAACAAGCGTGAATAACCTTTACATCAACTTTCCATATCTCTTCCCTCTTAATCGGAGGTGGTTCAGCCAACAGATACAATTAAGCCTTACCTAAAATGTATCATTGAAACATCCCTGTGACCTCAGATCCCAGGTAAGACGGGATTACAACAATATAATATGTGTATAATAACAGTGAAAATTAATACAAATTTATTATTGCTCTGAAGGCACAGATTAGTTTTTCCACATCAAATGGACCGATCGTCCATATTTGTCGACGTTTGAAAAGAATGAAGCATTCTGCAAAAAATATAATTTGGCCTCGATTCTTAGATTTCCAACCTTTCAAACGTTTGCATAGGTAATGACGTAATTTCAAATAATCTTCCAATTTATGTTTTGACATATGTATTTTATGTTTTGACATATTTATTTTTTTGATTAGTGGTTATTTTATATCGTTTCAACGTTCAAGAAGTCGTTAATTTTATTTCTAAATTTTCCATTGTTAGGTGTTCTAGCAATGACGATTGTAACAAATCGGAAATCGTCACTGTTCCAACAAGATGATCAGAATTTTGAAAATTGGTTATAATTTAATTCACCCCACGTATTCATCGCTTACATGTTTCAAATTAGTATGATCTTGACGAAACAAACAAATTAGGTTTGTATTATTTCGTAGTAACTGTTTAGGAATCTTGGAATAAGTTTGAGCTAAATAAAAGCAGTCCATTTCTTTGTGACGACCCTGAGTAAAGAAATTTCGGATTTCGTATTGATTTTCCAGAATAACATCTTCAAAAACTACAACAGAATTTTTCAAAAAATCATTGAGAGTTTTTACTTTTGATGCAAATGTAGCTATGTTATGTCTCTCGTACAGCTTCATGAGTTACTTGTACTTTGGTTGTTCTAAACTTTTAGAGAATACATACAGGTGTCTAATTTCACAATCTAGCCAATTAGGGGCTAGCAGGAAAATATCTAACATCAGTGTAGTTTTTCCACAACCAGAGGGACCTACTATGAGGAACCTTATATTATCAGGTAACAACTAGCCATTTTTTTACTAGTTTGTACTAAATCTGGTAAATGCTGTACCACATTCCGTGTTGTTGTCAAAGAATTACTTAGTTTGTTTCTATCCAAACATTTTGTGGCAATCCTAAACATTTAATATACCTTTTATTATTTTTCTTACGTAATATAATCTCAAATAAATATGTATTTCGATATTTTGTTTTACTGAGTACCTCTTCATAAAATCTCCCCTTCAATATTTTATTACACTTATCTTTTATGATATACGTGTTTCTATTCCCTGTTAAAACTTGAACTACAGCGAATAACACTGTACTCCAATTTTTGGTGAATCCTTTCTCAAATAAATGTTTATATTTACTGACTCTCACCTGTTCTCCTGTTTTGTATTTTTGTTTCTTGGTGGTGAATTTATATTTTTTACAATAAACAGTAGAAATCAACCTAGACTCATCAGACTTGGTTACCTCAGAAGGTTTTATGTGAACAGTTCGGTGTACTGAATTTTTATAATTATGAACTGACTCGGGTAATATTTGTACCCTTTTGTAGTTACCCTGTATAGTAAATTGCCTCCACATGCGATTTTTTAATAACCTGTTGAATCGTTCCACTATACCGGCTTTAAGATCACTGTATGTAGAATAATGTTTAATATAATGTTGATTCATTAACTTGGTAAATGTGGAATTGTAAAATTCTTTAATCTATCTGTTTGCCAATATTTTGGTATCCTACCTTGCTCAAAAATAAATTTAAATGCCTCGGTAACAAAAGTACCTGTCTTGAATTTTAAAGGAATAGCCCCCGCATATTTACTGCTTGTATATATTACTGTGAGCATATATTTGTAACCATGATTTAAGTTATGTTAATTTTTTAAAGTTCCTGTGCTCATTTCTATTAGATCAACGTGAAACCAATCTTCTACCCATTTTGTTACCGCACTCAATCGTTTGTAGTTGCGACAAGCTGGTCTGTGTAATTCACTAACTATATCTTGTCGTCCCATCGGGTTCTATAAGAAAATATGACATAAAATAGATTATTTTTAGGGAATAATTGTTTCGCTTCAAATAATAATTGGTCATCAGCTTCCACATGAAAACCAAATAATTGTTCATTCTCATGTATTATATATTTCTTTGCAGTTTCACCCCAATATGCAATATGTATCTGAAGTGCTCTGTACAATCCATCTCCAGTAACACATGCCTGCAATCTGTCCCTATCTTGAGCAAGCTCTATATACTCTTTTCCATCCCTACCGATTTATCTTAGGTCCATCTCAACGTTGTCCCTCCATCTCCGTCTTGGCCTTCCTACAGGTCTCTTACCATCAGGTTTCCAAGCAAGAATCCTGTAAACTCCTCTTTCCTCTCCCATTCGTGCCACATGGCCTGCCCACCTAAGTCTTCTTTATTTAATTATTCTAATAATATCTGGACATGAATACAAATTATGTACTTCTAAATTATGTAACCTTCTCCACTCACCTGTCTCCTCATCCCTCTTAGGTCCAAAGATTTTCCTAAGGATCTTATTTTCAAATACTCTCAATATATGTCCCTCTAGGGACCAAGTTTAACATCCATATAATATTACAGGCAAAATTACTGTTTTGTATATTTTAACTTTAGTTTCTTAGATATTAAACGAGAAGACAAAAGTTTATGAAGAGAGAAGTAACATGCATTTCCTGAATTAAGCCTAATTTTTATTTCCTCTTTAATATATTTTTCATTTGTTAATATTACTCCTAAGAATTTGAATTTGGAAACTGGTTCAAACGAGTTGTTATCAATAATTAGATTTTGATTATTACCTAACACTTGGTTTCGGCCTGTAAGCATATATTTAGTTTTCTCTTTGTTAACATCCAAACCTATCTCTTTAGTAGTTTTGAAAAATATTTTAGCATTATTCTTAATTGTATTCACATCATCCCCCAGTAAATTTACATCATCTGCATATGCTAACAACTGAGTCACACCATTTAATTTTAGTCCTTCTTAAGTTTCTATTACCTACCTAACAGCATATTCTAAGGCAAAATTAAAAAAATATGGAGATAATGCATCTCCTTGTTTTAACCCATCATGAATTGTAAATTTATCAGACATATTAATACCCACACGAATTTTACTTTCTGTTTCACTGGTGCATATTTTTATCATACTAACGAGCTTCTTAGGTATTCCAAACTCTACTAATATATTATATAATTTCTCTCTTTTGACCGAATCATATGCTTTTTTGAAATCAATGAGTAGCTGGTGGAGATTTTGATTATATTCCCACTTTTTTTCAAGTGTCTGTCTGATGTGAAAAATTTGATATGTAGTTGATGTGTTACGTTTAAATCCACATTGATAATCACCTATAATTTCATTAGCATATGGGGTTATTCTTGTTAAAAGAATGTTAGATAATATTGTATATTTTGTTGAGAGTAGAGAAATTCCACGGTAATTATTGCAGTTCATTTTATCACCTTTTTTAAACACAGGAACAATTATGATTTCTTTCCACTGTTGAGGGATTTCTTCTTTATTCCATATTAAACAAAATAATTTATGAGTTTGACATATTAATGAATTTCCACCATATTTAATTAACTCAGCTGGTATTAAATCAATGCCAGGTGCTTTGTTATTCTTTAGCCTTTTAATAGCATCTTTAACTTCAGTCAAGTTAGGTTCTGGAACTAAAGGTTCTGCTGTGTGGACTTCGTTTACTTCTGATTTATGTCCTACATGGACATTTAAAAGATCATTAAAATAGTTCTTCAAACTATTTAGAATATCTCTTGGGTCAGCTACAAAAACACCGTTTTTATCTTTTATCGAGTTTACTTTAGGTTGCCACCCCTTTCTAAACTCATTTACACCTTTATATAAATCACTGATATTTTTATTTTTGCTGTTTGATTCAATTTCGTTAATTTTGCTTTTCAAGTAATCTCTTTTTTTACTTCTAAACGTGCAGTTAACTTCTCGCTTTATTCTATTATAATTGTTTAGATTTGTATCATCAGATTTATTTAACCACCTTAGTCTAGCCTGACTTCTTATTTCTATTAAATTATGACATTCATTATCAAACCATGGCTTACTTTTTCTCGGTTTATGGTATCCTATACTTTCTTTAGCTGCTGATTCTATTGCATTACGTATGTGCTCCCAATTCTTATTTACGTCTGTTTCATTTACATTTTCATCATCGTTTAAATCCTAAATAAACATCAAATTTATTTGACAGTTTAATTTGGTAATCTTTCTTAATTCTTTCATCAGTAAACTTTCCTGTATCAAATTTAAGAACTTTTAGATTTTGTTTCTTATGATTTATCACTGAGAGTCTTTCTCTTAATTTAGCAATTACTAAATAATGGTCACTGGCAGAGTCAGCACATCTACGTGTACGAACGTCAATTATACTAGTATGCCTTCCCTTATCAATAAGAATATGATCTATCTGATTATGAGTGTTACCATCAGGAGAAGACCTGGTATATTTATGGATATGTTTATGTTTAAAAGTGGTACTTTTCACAATTAAATTCTTTTTGGTTGCAAAAGTAATCAATCTTATACCATTATCATTACTTAATTCATGAACACTTTCTTTACCAATCGAGGGTTTAAATGTCTCTTCTTTGCCAATCTGTGCATGACAGTCACCTAAGAGAATTTTCATAGCATACTGAGAAAATTTATCAAATACCTGTTCTAACTCTGTATAAAAATCATCTTTAGTATTATCATCTTTATCTTCCGTTGGTGCATGTATGTTTATTAAAATAATTTTACACAACCTACCGTGTAAAACTGCATATGATATCCTATCATTAATAAATTCTACTGTTTTGAGAGTCGAGATAATTCTATTATTTATGAAAAAGCCTGTTCCAAAATTATGATTTTCAGTACCACCATAGAAAAAAGTATAATTTTTAGTTTTACAATTCCCTTCTCCTGGCCACCTAACTTCCTGGACAGCTACTACATCTAATTTATACTTAACTATCTCATTAACTGTACACTGAAATGCCCCAGCCTGGTAAAGGCTCAGAACATTCCAGGTGCCTAATTTAATATCCTTTTTCATAACGTAGATCTTATCCTTAGTCCAGGGACCTCCCAAAGTAGTCCCCACCCGGAGATCCGAATGGGGGACTATTTTACCTCCGGAATTCTTTACCTTGGGAACATCCATGGCCTTATATTGATGTTTCTTGACATTTTTTTTACAGTGCAGAGTTGTCAGCTCTACGCCTAACCCCCAATATGAATGGAGGAACTACTACACAGGACACACACAAACATATTAGACAGCACAATTACAACATAAGACGAACACAAATACATTAGACAACACAACTACTACACAAGACACATACAAACATATCACAATTATAACACAATATAAACAAAACACACCACAACTACTACTTAGATAAAGTTGGAAATTAGAAAAAAACACTACCAAAAGACCAGTTAAGATGTAAACTGAAGCTGTACTTTAACAAGAGAACTAGACTTGCTTTATCTATTAATGCAAGTAAAAGTTAATGTTCCCTTGCATGTAGTTCACTCTGGACTGCATTTGGTTGATTGATTTATTGATTTGCTTTATTTTACTTTACTTTTTGTGCCACTTTTTGCTAATTTGCGAAGATGGGGATGAGTGATGATATGATGAAATTGATGAATGGGCACTAACAAACATCCACGCCCAGGCCAGTATTATAACCAAGGACCCCTGGAATCGTAGCACGATGTGGTAACCACTCCACCACAGGGGCTGGCTGTACTGGATTTGGCTCAGGAGTCTGGACTTACTCTCTGAAGACTTCTATGCTAAAACTATTAAGCCACTGCTAAAAATGAAATGAGAATATGGATATTGTCAAGAATAAATAAATAATTTCAAGTTCTTATCTCATTTAGTATTTTTTCCAATAATAATTTGTTTTGCTTGTCCTATCATATTATATAACACAAAACTTCACTTTCATCAACTGCTTCCAAGCAGTGATTATCCACCTATTAACCCCCTATCTAGGGATACTAGATACGGAGCTAGTAAAGAACCTACATCTTGGCATAGGACAAGAATCCCTGGATTTTATAAGGTCTTTCAGTAACTTTCTCCCATACTGTTTACCTGCCAACTGAGCACTACAACTATCATTTTTACCGTTTGAATAATTTTAAATTTTTAAAAAAGATCTAAGCTTTTAGCATGTTCTTGGGTGTAATTATCTTGTCCAACTTCCTTGAAAACTAGAGGGTAATAATAGGTACATGCCAAACATTTTGTTTAGGATAGGAAATGTCAAGGATCAAGAACTCAATATCAACTTTGATTTAATGCAAGTTCCATACGAATACCGATTGGAAATTATTCCTCGGTTATTTAAAGGCCAGGCTGAGCATTGGTTACGAGCAAATCAGTTGTAGTTCAGGTCCTATTCTGATTTCTGCCGCCGTTTTCGCAAGCAATATGCTTCTGAAGAGGCCAAAGAGAGGCAGCTGACGGCAGTGAGATCTCTCCGATATTCAAAGCAGTCTGATATGAGTATCAAAGAATACGCATGGCCCATTTACTCAGCCTACCGCAATCTGTCTGCCCGTTATGTAGAACCAGAGATATTGAACTTAATAATCTCTCAGCTTCCATATAGAGCCCACAGCCTGAGTTTGGCTAATTCTCCTCGAACTGTACGGCAGCTTGCTGATTTTTTGAAAAGATTCGAAGTGCTTGAGGAGCAGGACAGTTGGAAGCCTGTGTGGAATAGAGAAGGTTCTAGCCAGGGAAATGCTCCCAGACAAAATAGACTTGGAAACCAACAACCCAGAGTCAGACAAGTTATGAAGAACCAGAGGAATGGATTACAACAGACGACGTAATCCTCAGAGAAGTAATGGCAGGAACAAGTACGCACGTGGGCCGCGTCGTCCCAGACCTGATCCAGATGACCATTCCCGTGACTCCTCACGTAACGCCTCTGAACCCAGTAACTTCAGAGCGACGGCAAATCCGTTAGAACCTTCTGCTTCACGTTTGACGAACGAGCAACGGCAAAGCATTGACATGACAAGAGACTTTTGTTGGGCACCATCGACTAGTGCTAATCCGTGTGGTATGCAGTCGGATTTAGCCAGTCACCCAACGTGAATTCTTCGTTTCCGATCAGGGTTTGGCTAAAAATCTTGGACTTCTCTGGGAACAGATGATAGCGTTATAAATAGTGAAGATAATCATATTTTTGTTGTGCTGAATCTCAATGAAGGAGAACAAAGTTTAGATAGAGCACACACCAATTAACTGAAGACAAATTTATTTATACAAAAAAAGAATTTGGGCAATATGATATAAATTTGCTAATGAGAAAAGGAGTCTAACCCTATCAATGCATGGATGATTTTAAAAAAAATTAAGAGACACAGTTACCACCGAGAGAAGCATTTTATAACCATCTTCAAGATAAATAATGAAGTGAGGACGATTTTCATCTTCCACACAAATTTTGGGACATGGTAGGTTGCGAAACAATGGGAGATTATCATGTTTATTAATTGAAATTAGATGTTTTCTTGTTGGCTTATGTGTTCGAAACGTTTCGAAAAAAATGTATTGAAAAATATAATTGGAATCCTGTTTTTATGTGTACAACACCTGGTCTATCTTGGCAAGCTATGCTTTTAAATAATAGAGTTGAAATTGGTCTTCTCGAAGATAGTGAGAAGTTTACATTTGTTGAATCTGCTATACGTGGTGGTACAGTACAGTTTCCTTTAAGATATATAAAAGCAAACAATAAATATTTATCTGATTATTATGCTAATAAAAAATCTAAATATATTCACTCTATTGATATGAACAATTTATATGTGCAAGTCACCACTCAATCACTCCCAATTGGATGACCCAGGAAGAACTTGAAGACAAGGTTTTTTTTAAATGGGCTGAAGATCATCCAAAAGGTTGTCTATTGGATGTTGATATGCTATACCCACCATGGTGTCATGAGAAACCCCACGGATTAGCTATGGCACCACTATCTCAAAAGGTTCCAGGTACAGAAGAAACAAAATTAATGTTAACATTTGAAAACAAAAATAATTATGTACTTCATTATCGACTGTTACAATATTACGAAAAGCAAGGTATAATATTTACAAAAATCCATAGGGGTTTAAAATTTGATCAAACAAATTAGCTCAATATATTGTGAAAAATACAAACAATCGAATACAAACAAATTCTAAAGTTTTGATTAATGCCATATATGGAAAATTTTTAGAGAACAAAAAAAATCGATTGAAGTGTAGTTTGGTGACCAATTGGAAAAAACTTTTGAAACTAATTGCTGATCTTATATACAAATGTGTTTTTTAGAAATTACTGAAAATATGACCCTTATTGAAAGAAGTAACACCGATGTGTCAATAGCTGTTAGTATTACAATTCTTGAATTATCTAAATTAGAAATGTATAAATTGCATTATGATGTGATACAAGCTTGATACGAAAACATAAAAGTAGCATACATGGATAATGATAATTTTATATATGAAACAGACACGGAGGATTCGTGCAAAGATTTAATAGATATGAAAGAATATTTTGATTTTAATAAGTATCCAAAAGATTGTCCATTATATAGTTTATTATGCAGTGTTGATAACAAGATCATCCCTGGGAAAATGAATGAAGAAGTAGCAGGATCTATAATATCAGAATTTGCTGGACTAAGAGCAAAAATGTATTGTGTCAAAATAGATGAAAAAGAAGAAGAAATTAAAAAAGCTAAGGGTATGAAACGTCCAAATATAGTAAGACTGACAAAGGATAATTTTAAAAATTGTTTATTTGAAAATAAAAATTAAAAAATAATGTCTGCATATAATCTTACCAACAAAAATCCTGCTGTTTATACTACAATAAAAAAGTAGCCCTCGATGGCCATGACAATTTATTAGAAATATTAGATTGTAACATCCATACTAGAGAATATTGACACTATGAAAATGTTGACACAAAACATTGTAATGAATGTAAATTAAAAAGTTGATGAAAAATATTTATATTTAATTTCTTTAATGTTATATATAATTATTCATGTATTTTTATTGAGCCTAAGGCTCTGAAGTAAATAATAAAATAATAAAATTCTATATTCTATTATATTCTATTTAAAATTGTTCTTTCACTCTCTCATTCTTTACATCATATACATATGACTTACCTACTATTAATATAGCACTTCATGTAGTATTTTCTGGTAGAGTTTCATTAAATCCACATATTAGTTCGATCATTTATAACTACCAATTTTCTTTTTGACGCATTTATTAAAAACATTGGTCTGTGAATTATGAACTAATCTGGATTATCATACATGTCTATGTTTCCTTCAGTTTAATCGTTTAAAAGCACTGCGTCATATAACTTCAAATAATATTGTTCTGTAATGTTTAAATTATAATTTTCACGAGGGAACACCTCATTTCTGCCATTCGTCAGATATACATTATTAATTTTACAATTATCAAACTGGCATCTAATTTTTTTCTGACCGTCATCTCTCCCTGTCTGAAACAACACTGCTACGAACTCTGGCAAATCATATTGTAGAGATTGGAACTGATTTGTATTGTCAAATTCAAAAATTTACCCTCTACAGGCTTCTGAATGCATTCTTCTTCTTCTTCTTATGGCGCTACAGTCCACTGATGAACCTTGGCCTCCTCTGTGATTTGTCTCCATCTATCTCTACCTTTCGCCACAACTTTCCAATTTCTATACTGGAGATTCCGAACATCCTCATCCACTCCATCCACCCATCTTAATTTAGGCCTTCCTCGTTTCCTTTGTCCACCTGGGCTATCCAACATCACTCTCTTTGCAGGGTCACTATCACTCATGCGCATCACATGACCTGCCCATCTTAATCTAGCCGCCTTAATTACACCAATAACTGTTGGTTCTTGATATAATTCGTAGAGCTCCTTATTAAATCGCTTTCTCCATTTTCCATTCTCACATACTGGTCCCAATATTCTTCGTAATATCTTTCTTTCAAAGGTCTCTACCAACTCTTCATCTTTCCTTGAACTGGTCCAAGTTTCCGCAGCATAAGTCAATACAGGTCATATCAGTGTCTTGTAAAGTATTAACTTAGTTGTTCTGGACAATATGGTGCTCTTAAAATGTCTCTGTAGTCCATAATAGGCCCTATTCGCTGCTATAAGTCGTGCCTTTACTTCCTCCTGTGAATCATTTTCATATGTCACAACAGAACCCAGGTAGATACAGGCATCCACTCTATCAAAGGTATAATTAGCCATTGTTATGGTCGGTGATGGATTATATCTGTGTGCTTTGCCTGCTGCCATGTACTTAGTCTTCCCTTCATTCACCACCAATCCCATCTTTTTTCCTTCCCTTTCTATGGCCAGAAATGCTTCTTCCACTGCATGTAGAGATCTTCCTACTATGTCCACATCATCTGCATATGCAAGTATCTGGATTGACTTATAATATATGGTACCCCTAATTTGCACCCGAGCTTCCCGTATAACCTTCTCTAAGGCAATGTTAAACAACATACAGGACAGCACATCGCCTTGTCTTAGTCCATTTTCTATTTCAACAGGTTCTGAGAGTTGTCCTCCTACTCTTATCTTACTATTAGAGCCCTCCATGGTTATCCTCACCATTCTTATTAATCCTATTGGAATTCCGAGATCTTTCATTGCCAGATATAGTTGGGTCCTGTTTATACTGTCGTATGCAGATTTAAAATCAAGAAATAGATGGTGCGTTCCTATCCCAAACTCCAGCGTTTTCTCCAGTATTTGCCTTAAGGTGAATATCTGGTTAATTGTAGATTTCCCTGGCCTGAACCCACATTGATATGGTCCAATGCACTTTTCTACATATGGTAGTAGTCTTTTATATATAATTCTTGCAAATACTTTATATGCAACGTTCAACAATGTAATTCCACGATAGTTTGCACACTCCATCATGTCCCCTTTCTTGTGGATAGGTACTATGATACCCGTCCTCCATTCACTTGGCATCTGTCCCTTTTTCCAGATTATGTTTATTATTTCCTTCAAGCCTCTAATGACACTCTCGCCTCCATGCTTAAGCAGCTCTGCTTGCAAGTTATCTATACCAGGTGCTTTACTATTTTTCAATATCTTGACTGCCTCCCATACTTCATCTAACTTTGGACTTTCTATGCCCTCTTCTCCTTCCTCTTCTTCCTTTAATCCTTCTTCCAGCATACCTGCTACATCTGCACTGCCATTCAATACATCATTAAAATGCCTTCTCCACCTTTCTAAAATTTCATTAGTGTCACTAATTATATCGCCTGTTTCATTTCTAGAGACTGTTGTCCTTGGTTTAAAAACATATTTTGTGTTATTTACCAGCTTATACATCTGTCTTACATTCTTCTGCTCATGCAGGCTTTCCAACTGCTTCATCTCTTGTTTCATCCATTCCCTTTTTCTTTTCCTATGGACTCTCTTCTCAATCCTTCTTTTCTCTTGATATTCATCCCTAGCTCTCCTTGTTGCACTTCTTTGCTGCATCCTCTTATATACATCATTCTTTTCTTTGGTTACATTTTGACATTCTTCATCGAACCACGTTTCCTTCTTTACTGGCTTTTGTGTTTCAAGTATTTCCTTTGCTACATTACTGATCCTCAGCCTATATCTATCCCACCTCTCATCTACATTTTCCACTTCTGCCGGTTTCATCCCGACGAATCCCTCTTGTAGTTTACTTCTGTACCTCTCAACCACCGTTGGATTTCTTAACTGCGTGACATTAAATTCAATCAGGCTAGTCGCCTTCATTTTTCGGCTATTAGATATTCTTGCTCTAATCCTTCCCATAATCAAATAATGGTCGGAATCGATATTAGCCCCTCTAAAAGATCTAACATCAATGATATCTGATCTATGTCTACAATCTATCAGCATGTGGTCAATTTGATTGTACGTTTTTCCATCCGGGGCTCTCCATGTCATTTTATGAACCTCTACAGGCTTCTGAATGCATTGATAAGTATAAAATTGAATCGGAATATGTGGATTTTTCAAAATGTTGGCTTTGCATTTGAGAGGATAATTGGACTCATATTGAATTATAGGCATTCGTAACTCCATAGACTGGATCACACATTTCGCAGCTCAGGTAAACTATCCTCATTAGCTGTTCCATCCGCATTCAAACTTTTGTATCTCATGATCGCATTATGATCATTGAGTGCTCTGCGAAATATGACACTCAAACCACCTTTCTACATAATTTCTTCATAATCAGAGAAAAATCCAAATATCAATCTCATGGGGAACAGTACTGTTTGACATTTTGCTTGGATTTTTGTTAAAGCTTCGAACCCCCCAACTTTATAATATGCACTCTCTGATTTGGAGATTTTCAATGTCCCCACTGTAGTGGATGTAATTCCAGGGCAAACAATCCTGTCTATGACTGTACCATGCTTCCTAATTTCAATTTGAGAGAATAAGAATGGAACAAAATTATCTATAAATTTTATATTAGCACCATTACTTTGTTTTACAATATCAAATTATATATACAGATCTGATCTATGTGGATGAATGAACCCATCCCCCACCGTGATGTCATACTGTATCTCATTATTGGGCTGATTCAAATTTGCAAATGTCCTTCTGTTTGGTGGGAAGGACTGTAATTCATAACTCACGATATTTTCCATCTTGGTATTTATTTATATATTTTAAATATTAATTTCTATTATTGCAGTGGTATTAGCACCAGTAAAATCGATGATCTCATATTTCTCATTTGTAATTCTTATCTCTATGTAATTAACTTTATCCATGGAAACAGGGAAATAGACTGGTGGGATTGGGGAATAGAAGATGGGTTCCATAAAATCTGAATTTCGTTTAAATCTAGCAATGATACCTGTTTCTTTGTGGCTACCAATCGAATTTTCTTCTGCTTTGATAATCATACCTTTGGCTATGTTGCAGTGAATAATTAATGTCTCATTAGCTAAGAATGTTGGTATAAATTTACCAATGTGCCTAACACCTGGTTCTAATTTGCAATTGTTCTCGAATCCTAGAAGTTCCCCCATGGTAGATAAGTTCACTGTTTCATTGGTAGATACAATCTCCACTCTGACTGTAACAGAATTTTAAGACAGCAATACGGTGTTTGTAAGTTCAGATTGTAAAGTAGATAAGATATACTGTCCGGGAGGAATAACAATTTTTTTAATACCTACTAATATAGTATTGATGTAGTTAGTTACATTCAGAACCAGATACAAACTGTAGAATGCTCTTAGAGCTATGGATTTTGGATAGATAATATCATCGTTAAGATGTAGTTCCAAAACAGAAGTCTCGCTGGAGAGATGAAAAATTCCCATATTTAATATATAATACAGCTTTTTGAAAATCTTTTAATTTGATGTTTGGTATTTTATTTAATTTTCAGAGCATCGTAATGCACACATGACCACATATAATTTGATCGAGATCTTGAATACGGCCGTCGTTGTAATAAACTTTTACATGTTTTCAGTAACGAATTATATCTGTAGGGAGTATCGAAAATCGTATCGAAAATATAGGCATTGTCCTTTTGTTTATAATAGCATTACCAGTGGGTACCGATGTTTTGCGACATGTCCAAATTCACCACAACATTCTCGTAAGAAAAGTGGACTGACTACCTTTATTGAGAGAATCAGACATGAAAACCCCCTGAAGTGTTTAATTTTAAATATTCTAACTAAAGATTCAATGTCTTGGCTTGTGAGTGCTTTTTCTTTTTTAAAAATTTCATGAGTTCTCTGGAATTCACACCACTGCCTATTTTTTTCTCCATGGCAAGATTATGGCGCTTCTGTTCTTCTAGTTCTGCCTTATTCTTTTTTAAATAAATTACAGTTTTGGCTATAGCCGCACTGCGCCCGGCTAAGCTTCCAACTGGCCCCAAAGCTGCCAGGATAGCTGGAATGCTGAATATGAATCCTCTACTATGTGTTTTTTTTCTTGTATTTAGCAATCTCTTTAATTGTAGCGTACTGAGTAATAATATCATTCCATTTCTTTTGGCTATACATTGTCTCTTCTCTTGTTTTAGTTTCTTGATAAATTGAATTTGTTTTTAAATTTTTAAGATTGTGATATGTTATTTGGTACACTACTTTTGGTTTCATGTTGTTATTATTATTTTTCAGGTATTTATATTATATATTTATTTATATTACAAACCCCACCCTAATTTTTGTATTGATTCTTAGCAATAGTTGTACCCAATGATGTTATTCGTTCACCCAAAGTAGCATCTTTGCTGGTTATTCTTCCAAATGCAGTCTCTTCTAATTTTTGATCAGCCACATGACGATCATCCAGATCTATGAGTGTGTTGTATGCAACGTCATGTTCTTTACAAGCTGCATAGTAGTTGTATTTACGGTGGGATAAACCCGAGAAAGTATGAACTCTCCTCAAGCAGGTTTGGCTATACTTAAAACTAGCTTAACATGGCCATATGAGTTTTTTGCTCTAGTGTGAAACCCCGTATAATCCAAGATTTTTGTAAAAAAGCCCTCATGGATTCCATGAGAAAGTATGACCCCCTCAGATTGATGAGGCTACACTTATAAAAGGCACTTTTGTGAGATTGTTGTCCATAAATTTGTTAAAAATATGACCCTCTTGGGCCACACTTAAAACTAGGCCACCCACACACACACACACATATTTACTTCTGGTTTAAGTTCAATTGGATACCAGCTTCAATTTGTTTATCTAATATTAAAACAATGTAATTCTTCTAGAATTGCTCCGTGACTCTCTCATTTCTTACGTCATAAACATATGATTTTTCACCTATGAGAATAACACTACAAATGGTGTCTTCAGGTAAAGCCTCATGGAATTCACAGATAATTTTAATGTTTGTCCTGTCATTAACTACAACTTGTTTCCTTTTTGAAGTGTTGATTACAAACATGGGTCTCCGTGCTTTGAATTCATCTGGTGAGTAATACATATCAGTACTGCCAGTAGTGACACGTTTGAAAGCCGAAAATGCCTCATATAATTTAAGAAAATCATCCTTGGACATGTCTAAATTGTAATTTTCTCTAGGAAATACCTCATTTCTGCCATTTTTAAGATATATGTTCTTGATGTTGCAGCTATCAAATTTACTTGAATTTTTTTCCTGATTGTTGTGTCTCCCAGTCTGAAACAGTACCACCACAAAATCAGGCATGTCGTATTGTATGCTGGAGAATGAATTTGTGGCATCAAACTCATAATATGTACCAGATGCGGGCTTCTGTACGCATTGATATGTGTAAAATTGCAGAGGAATCTGTGGATTTTTTAGGATATCAGCTTTATATTTAAGAGCATAACTGGCCTCATATTCAACAACTGGGATTCTTAACTCCATAGTCTGAATAATGCATTTGCCTTCATCAGGTAAGGTATTGGGCAAAGCTTCTCCTGTAGGGTTTAATGTGCTGTACCTCATCAAAGCATTATTATCATTGGCAGCTCTTCTAAATGTAATTCTTAACCCGCCCTTCCACATAATTTCTTTGTAATCCGAGAAGAATCCTGGCAACAGGCGCATGGGGAACAGCACTGTGTGGTTCTTAGATAATATCTTATCACCAGCCTCAAATCCACCTATTTTGTAGTAAGAAGCTTCGGTTTTGGATAATTTTAGTGTGGCCAAAGCTGTGGAGGTAATGCCGGGATAATCCACTCTGTTTATAACAACGCCATGCTTTCTGATCTCAAATTCAGAGAACAGATGCGGCACAAAATTGTCCACCAATCTTATATTTGAATTTGCCGGATAATCTGTACCATCGAGCTTTACAACATCAAATTTGATGTATAGATCTGCTCTGTGGGGGTGTATAAAGCCATCCCCTACATCAAGATCAACCTCAATCTCTGTGTTGGGTTGATTTAAATTTGCAAATGTCCTCCTGTTTGGGGGGAATGATTGTAGCTCATAACTCTCAATATTTTCCATTGTATGTATTTTTATTTAAATGTTAATCTCTATGATTGCAGTTGTTGTGGCTCCAGCAAAATCAACTAATTCTTCTTTTTCATTAGTGACCATCAATTCAATGTAATCTATTCTGTTGTGGCACACAGGAAAATATAATGTTGGGGATGGATTGTAGATGATTGGCTCCATGAATTCGGAATTAGGTTTGAATGTTGCAATGATGCCGGTGTGTTTGTGAGTGCCTATGCCATTTGATTTGGTGATCATACCCTCAGCCACATTACAGTGAATATTCAGAGTCTCTATGGCCAAGAATTTGGGTATATTCATAGCAGTGTGTTTGATGGCCGCTTCGAGTTTTGTGTTGTTCTCAAATCCTAACAGCTCTCCTATAGTACCCAGATCCACTGTTTCTGTAGCAGATACAATCTCTACTCTGTGAGTGACAGAATTTTGACTTAACACTACACCTCTGGGTAATTGAGCATTTAGAGTGGACAGATTATACTGCCCTGGAGTGATGACAATTTTTTGATCCCCTACTGCAATTTTATTGTTGTGGTGTGTAATATTAGGGATTAGGTACATGCCGTAAAATGCTCTGAGAGCTATTGTTTTGGGATACACTATGTCATCATGTAATTTGAGTTTCAATATTGAATTTTGGCTGGTGAGATGGAATACCCCCATGATGTTTCAGATACCACAAGGCCTTTTGAAAATTTTCAATTGATGGTTTATTTATTTGAGACATATATCTGAGAACAGATAAACACAAATGTCCGCAATTAACATCTTTGAAGTTTTGAACACGGGCATTATTGTAATAAAGATTAGGTGATTTTAGATATTTTACTAAATTTTCAGGAGGAACACCTCCAAATGAATCAAACACAAATGCCTCATCTTTTAAATATTTAAGATAACAGATCCAGTGAGTGCTCTGATTTTTGTACTCATCCAAATTAACAATGCCACACTCTTTGTTGAGTGGTTGCTCTGGCAAAGAATCAGACATGTACACACCTCTAAAATTTTTGATGCCCAGTGGCTTGATTAAAGCTTCAATATCTTGGTTTGTAAGCGGCTCTTGTTTTTTTTAAACTTATTCATGGCTCTCTTAACACCTTTGCCTTGTTTCTCCATGGCCAGGTTATGGCGCCTCTGCTCATCTAATTCTGCCCTATTCTTCTTGGCATCTATTACTGTTTTTGCTATAGCAGCTGATCCCCCAGCCAAGCTCCCAACAGCCCCGAGATCAGCTAAGATGGCCGGGATAGTAAATATGATACCCCCCACATGTGATTTTTTTCTGGATTGTTGTAATTTTTTTAATTGGGGGGTACTAAGCAACAATTTCATACCATGGCCCTTTGCAAGACAAGAGCTTTTTTTCTTGCGCTGCTTTTTGGTTAAAAGACTGTCAATAGTTTTAAGAGATTTGAGACCTGCATAAGGTATTTGATACATAACACCCTTGGCCTTCATCCTATGTTTATTATATACATGTTCACAACCCCCACCCCAGTTTTTGTTTGGTGCTCATAGCTATGGTGGTTCCCAATGCTGCTATTTTTTCACTTAAAGAAGCATCTTTGCTTACAAATCTACCAAATGCGGCCTCTTCTAATTTCTTGTCTGCAACATGTCTCTTGTCAAGATCAGAATCTGTGTTGTATGCTATGTCATGGTCTCTACAAGCAGCATCTAGGGGATTAACACCAGGGTCCCCTCTGTTTAATCTATGGTCCAATTTTGTGCCTGGACCACAATACTGATAGCCTGGAATGTGTAGTTCAAATGGCAGCTTGTTTATAATGTCATTAACAAGGCCCCGACCCTCAGAAATATTCCAAAATTTAGGTGGTAGAGTATTAATAATTTTTATGAGATATCCAATCCCCTTAGTGTCATTCACTATAAAATTAGACAATTTTGTGCTTATCATGTCCATAATTCCAACCTTTTCATTGTAAAAATTGTGGTTGCCAGAATTTTCCTCCCCAGCTATCACTAATAACCTATCTACAAGTTTCCTGACATCATCAACCCACACAAATTCTTTAGGCAGGGTGTTGTATTGTTTGATTCCACTGCCAGTCTTGATCTGTGACCATATGGGCTTGATTAAATTGTTGTATTTTGCTCCACTGCTCGACTTAACCCTTTTTTGTGTGGGATCATTGTTCTGGTACAGAGCATCTGATTTTATTAATATTTCTTTGTAATAATCATAATCTTGATCTGTATAGCTGCCAGGCCTTTTCCTAGTCATCAGTTCCCACAACCCAGGTGTGCCGGGGTACTTAACAAAAGCACCTTTTTCTCCGAGACGAGATTCTGAATAAACAATCAGATCATCCCCCATAAATGTTACTCTGAAATTGAAAATTCTATGTATGATGCTGCCATCAAGCTCTGTGTCAGCATATAAGCCAAAGACCTCATCTTTGTTGTCTTTAGGTGTGGTTAAATATTTTTGAGCAAGAAGACCCAATTCAATAGGATCCTGAGTAGCTTCAATTCTTCTAGGAGCAATAGGACTAGGTGTATGAATACTGGAAAGTGGGGTGATTGGATAATCTAATATGTTCCTTGCAGCTACAGGTACAAGCTCTGTGATCAAATTTTGATTTTGCTCTGTAACAGTTTTGATATTCTTACCTAAATTATTAATAGCATCAATGACAGGCTGTTCTGTTTGTTTGTGTTTTTCATAAATTCCACGGTTCTCTGATTTCCATCCCTTAAATCTTTTTACAAGATAATCTCTTAACTTAAGATCATCAATGATTGGCCTTTTCATGGTTATTTATATATGTCTCAACGTCTAGAAAATCGTTGATTTTATTTCTATATTTGCCACTATTGGGTGTTCTTGTCATATCAATTGTGACAAACCCATAACTGTCCTGGTTCCAGCCCTTGCTGCAAAACTTGGAAAAATCATTGTAGCTCAAGTCCCCACCTACATATTCATCATGTATGTGTTTGAGGTTGGTATGATCTTGATGAAACACACATATAAAATTGCTGTTGTCTCGGATCAGTTGCTTCGGTATTTTAGAAAAAGTCTGTGCCAGGTAGAAGCAATCAATGTTTTTGTGTCGGCCCTGTGTAAAGAAATTTCTAACCTTGTTTTGATTATCCAGTATAATGTCATCAAACACAACAACAGAATTATCGAGACATTCATGAAGTGGCTTAACATCTGGTACAAAAGTGGCAATATCCAATCCATCATATAGCTTCATCAGCTGCTGATATTTTAATTGTTCCAAGCTCTTAGAGAAGATATACAAGTGCCTGTTTTTCCAGTCTAACCAGTTGGGGGCCAATAAAAAATTATCAACCATTAGTGTAGTTTTACCACAAGCAGATGGCCCAACAATAAGACATCTAATATTTTCAGGCAGCAAGTTGCCATTTCTCTTATTCTGTTGTTCAGGTTCTGGCAGCCTTTTTATAACATCCCAGGTGCTCATATTATTATTTTGTTTGCATCGATCCAGCTGTTTTCCGGATGACCCAGCCATTTGACAAATAACTTGTTGCCTTTTCTGCGGATTATTTTTTCTATGAGATATGTGTTAGGCTGTTTAGTTTTGCTGAGCTCTTGTTCATAGAATCGGCCTTTCAGAATTTCTCCTCGATGATCTTTTATTATATATGTGTTAAGGGTCCCGGGTTTAACTTGAACCACTGTAAATAATTCGGTGCTCCAGTTTCTAGTAAAGCCTCTTTTGAATAAGTGCTTATATTTGCTGATTCTTACTTGATCACCCACCCTGTATTTGGCCTTTCTTGTTGTTGGCTGGTATCTATGATTATAAACAGTCCTGATCAATTTTTGCTCATCAGATGAAGTTACTTCAGAGGGTTTCATGTTGATTGTGGAATGGACCGAGTTGTTATATTTATGTAGAAGTTCTGGAAGAATATTAAGCCATTTATAATTACCTTGGAGGGTAAATTGTTTATACATAAGATTTTTTAAGGTTCTGTTGAATCTCTCTACAATTGAGGCTTTGAGATCACTGTAACTCGAGTAATGTTGTATTGACTGGCTTTTAATAAATTGTTGGAACACAGAATTATAAAATTCTTTGCCATTATCTGTTTGCAAATAGCGCGGTGATCTTCCACTCTGATTGATGATTGTCCTGAAGGCTTCTGTAACACATGTTCCAGTCTAGGATTTGAGTGGCACAGCCCAGGCAAATTTTGAAAATGTATCTATGACAGTGAGTAGATACTTGTAGCCCTTGTTGATTTTGTCTAAGTTTTTCAACTGCCCACTTGCCATTTCAATCAAGTCGCTCTGCCATAAATCATCTATGCCCTTTGTGACTACTGGGAGTCTCTTAAAATTATGTCTGGCCTGTCTGTGTAATTCATCAACAATAATTTGTCTAGACATAATATGTAAACAAGAATATTGCAACTATGGGGTGTTCAGCAGCTGAGACTACAGGATTTTCTAAATATAATTTGTCCCCTATTTGTATTTTAAATTCCAAAGTGCCATCATCTTCAACATAGGCTGTTTCTAATGTATTGGGGTCTGTAAAATCCTCTAACTCTACACTGGTGATTTTTGGTTTGTTGTCAGCATTTGTTATTGATAAGGTAGGGTAGTGGTGTGCCTGTGGCTGATGCCAATATTTGATCTTGATTGGTCTCAATATGCCCCCAACAAAAAATTGATAATAAAATTGTGCAGGGGACAGCATATATATTTTGCCACCTGGTGTAAATGGTGAATCATATTCTTTGTTGGGGATGCTGTACAATTCAAGAATTACTGTATGTTTTGGATTCTCGATTATGCCTGTTATTTCTTTTTCTGCTGTGAGCAATCTGCTTGTTACAGATTCAAGGTGCTCATTGATGGTCCTAACAACATCATCATGGCCTGGCTTTATTTTTATGTCCACAACAAGTTTCTTGTATTGTTGCACAATCTCTTGAAGCTGGGTGGCAAAAACAGACAGAGCATTTGCTTGATTGGATTCCATGGTCCCTAGCTGTTGCTTGATATTAGCTACAATTTGTTGCAAATTTTCAATTACTGCCAATTTTGAATTTTGAGCAGTAAGATCATGGACCTGTCTTCTGATATCCTCAAACAGGGCATGCAGTTCATTAATATGTTGATTAGTTGGTAGAGTGGCCACTGTCTGAGTGAGTTGTTTGATCTCTGTCTGGATATTCTTGATATCTTCTGATTTCAATATGCGATTCACTGCTCTCTTAATATTTTTAAGTTCCTGTGATGTAGGCAGATTTGTTAGAGTATTTTGCAAAGATTCAAGTGCCAATTTCACATTATTTAATTCAGATGCATCAGCCACATTTTGCATGGCATTTTGGAGCAGGGCTATATCTGCCTGAGAGGGTGTGGATTGTTGTAAAATTTCAAGTTTTGTTTGGATATCATCGATCAAATGATGAAAATGAGATAGCTCAGATTCAGTGTTGAGGTTTTCAAGCTTTGTGATTTGGTGCTGGACACTGACAAGTGTATCTACAATACCGGGCAGGCGAGTTTCTTGTACATTTGCCAAATCACTTTGCACTGCTGCTATGATACCTTCAAGATGGGTTATGGTACTTTGAATTTTTCCAAAATCTTCATATGTTTCAAGTTGCAGCTTAATATTTGCTACACTCCGAGTTATTGCATTCAAAGCATCAGAAGATGGTAAATTGTTCATAAAATTTTCAAGTGTCTCAATTTTTTCTTTAACCTCGGCTATGGCATTGTGCAAGGGGTCCAGATTAGGTATCTGGAGTGACTGAATCTGTTATTTTAGAGTGGAAATGACTAGATCAAAATCTTCCTGTGATTTTATGCTTTTGACAATTGTTTGGAGTTGTGTCTGGACATTATTTATCTGCTCTTCCAATTGCTGTTTCAATTGCTCAGAGTTGGTGGCCTGGGTCTTAAATTTTGCTTGAAGAGCTGCTACAGCTTCTTCTAAACTTTGAAAATTATCTAATGTTGCCAGATCAGTATATTTCTGAAGCAGCACTTTGAGTTCAGAATCAATTTTAAGAAGAGGGTCCATGCATTGTGATTGTAAATTTGTAATTTCTAATTGAAGACTGGCATTGAGTGTGGTTTGTAAAGCTTGCAAATCACTTCTTAATTTCTTGACTCTGACATCAAGCATCAGAATCTCATCACTGTGATCTTCATGTCTTGTATGGCCAAATATATCATTAGGCATTTTTGTTTTACTGGTTATTTATTATAGAGTATCTGATTCTTAATTCTATAAAAAAGGGTATAAGCTTGTCATAGGATCCAGGGACCTCAATATATAAGCAGTCACCAGCAGAAACAGTATATACAGTGCCAGAAACCATGTTTGAGTGCTTAATTCTATAAATATTTCTCCCTACTGAAATCTTGACATCACCCTCAGGGGTTGTAATAAATTGGAATTGCCCACCTACAGGTAATTGGTAATGATTTAAATTATTGTTAAATATGTACAATATTTTGCCTGTTTCATCATCAACATCTGTAAGTATGCTGTTCAGATGAATAATTAACAAGCCACTCAGTTTAGATATCATATCAGAAGAGGGTTGTGGTGTCGGCAGCTCCATAATAGCCTGTTTTTTGAACCCAAATAAGTTCATAGGCATGTTTATTTATTTCAAATCATGCTCTGTAATTGGGCATTGTTTGCCATTTTTCAAATCACAATGCCCCCAAGGTAAAGTATGTATGTCACATGATAAAATGCATCTCTTATCATCATGTGGGTCCAGGGCCACTTTTCTTACAATATTGCTAGTCAACAAGTGATCCTCACTCTGAATTCTATTTTCTGATGTTCTAATTGAACTCTGTGATTTGATGCAATTTTTATAATCTTCAAATACAAGCTCTTTTTCCACAGTTACTTTGCCAATGCCCTTGGCCTTTTTGACAACAGCACTACATGTTTTAAAACTGTACACCTTGGCACTTAACCCAGCAAATTCCACAATAACATCACCAAGTGTCTCATCTTTTAACTTGCCAGGCACCTTTTTGTTGTGGTGGTGTTGAATCTTTGTATGTTCACTGGTATCAAAGTATTGAAACAATTCAGGCTGTGACATATCTTGATAAACATCTTCTGTTTGAATATCAAGAATAAAACTATCCGTATCCATGTACAATAATTTTACACGATCACCATAAAAAGGTTTCAGCACATCATAATACAATATTAACATATGTAATTTGGACAATTCCAATATCACAGCCCCTACATAAATAGGTTTATCAAACTTAATCTTTGTTTTCATCATGTTGAAAAGTGCCATGTGCTCATCATAAATTCTTCTGTAATTGAAGTTGTTCTTTGCAACCAATTTTTTGCTCAGGCTGGGGTCAGTAATTATTTTAACATCGGTATGTTTTCTGACATTTTCAATTGTTTTGCCATACACTGAATTCACCATCAATTTAAACAAGCCCTTATCAAATTGGCTCTTTGCAGATGTTCGAAGCTCCGTGTTTGTATCAATGTATGGTTTCAACCATCTTGAGTGCCTGAACCTCAAAACTTTTCTAACTTTGGGTACTTGAACACCATGTTTCATCAGGAACTGGAGGTTTTTGTAATATATGACATATCCCTGTTTCGGCTCCAGAGTCATCATGAGTTTCTTCTGTTTAGAGCCAGGTGAGCACTGAACCTCGGGAATTGGGGGCAGATCAGAAAATTTATTGTGTAAATCATCAGGAATTGTCAGATCAACCTCTAAGAAGAGGCCATAGTCACTGTCATCAAAATTCTTAAGATTCTCAATATTGAAATCTTCAACCCATTCAAGCCCTGAATATGGCAGTTTATCCATCATGGCATAACCATACAGGCTGTTTGCATCTACATACAGTATATAATTTGATGGCCGTGCTGGATCATAATCAGGCAGCATAATATGCTTGTTATTTGCTCTGGCATATCTCTGGGAACATTGCACCATCCCTCCTCTTATACCTTTCTCCATAAACAGATACATATCTTGATCGTGGATCAGATCCAATTGCATTTTGGTGTTCAAAAACGTTGCGGCCCATGCTAGGCCCGGGGCACTGTAAAAATACACTGGATCCAGTTTATAATTTTGCATGGAAGATTTTCTGAATGCTTGCAATATATCAGCTAAGAGGGTGACATCAAGTTTTAAATATGCCATGTGATAATCACCAAATGTCTTGCATTTTAAATTGTTCCACATCAATTGGGCATGGTGATAATCATCATCAGTGATTCCAGATCCTCTGATTTTGCTGTAAAACTCTTGTTGTGGTGGCAGGGAACACTCATCAAATTTAGAAAAATCTGTAACATAGTCATATGGATATACACCCTTCCGCCTAATTAATTTCAGGTCCTGATTTGGAAATAATGCACGTGTGATTTTTAATTGATTATCAGATAATTGAGTGGCCAGTATAGCCAGGCTAGCAGATAAAAATCTGTAAGAATCAAGAAATCTTATGTGAATAGGAACACCATTAACTTTAATTATCTTGCTAATAGATATATATTTTTCATCATTTTCAGCTAAAATATTTAAATTCTGCTTGTCAAACCCCTCGTATCTGATCAGATGATGGAAATCATAATTGGATGCTCCATGGCAAAATATGGGGACAAATTTTGGTCTCTTGATCTTAATATTACAGCTATTACACAGGGCCATTAAGAATTTACCATCTGTATGAGAATGGTGATGAACCTTGATAATTGTATCTGAAAATTCAGAATCACATACCAGGCATTTTTCTGCATTGTTGAAATCTTCAATCTGTTCCTCTGTTAAAGGCAACATGGGTTTTGATTTTAATAAAATGTTATATGCTATGTCACGGCACTCATTTTCTATTCTATGTGCAAATATTTTGATGGCATTTGGTCCCATGTATAAATCTTTTTTAGTAACAATACCATCCTGTACAACCACATAACAAAAACTGGAAGGTTCATGTAGCTGGTATGGTGTACTTGAAGATTCCTCGGGATCTGGATTGCAGAATTCAACAGGTTTGACGTTCGATTCAAAATCACAGACAATATATGCTGGGTGTTCCAACAAGGCTTCAGACTTTTTGAATTTGCAATTTTCACTTGGATTGGGCATCACCATATGAACAGGTTTATGGTTCCCACAGTATTTCAGATGCTCAATTAACTTGTTTTTAGCAATTTCTGCATTCTCTTCCCGAACCCCCTTCACAATTTTTTGACCATCAAATACAGTTAAACATCTTCTGCACAACTTAAATATTTTATGAGTTTTGTCTAGTTGTGTTCTCACCAAAGCTTCAAGATTATGTATCAGAGTGTAATGATATGTGCCATCCCCTTCAATTAAGAGCAGATCAATCGGAATAGCAGATTCATCATCAAGTGTACTGATTCTGAGAGGTGCTATCAAGCAATTGCCAGTGGAACAAGTAAATACATTAATAGATAATTGTTTGCCATTGATGTGCCTGGCCCTTTTTTCAAATTTATCAATATTCTGAACAGACATTGGATATTCTAAACCCTCCATTGCATCGTCAAAATCATGTTCATGCTGTTTGTAATAGCTTATTCTCTCAGGATGCCTTGAAACTGGAAACAAAGCAGCTAATATACACCACAGAAAACATTTCTGGTCGGTATTTTCTTCTGTTTTTAATATTGGCAGGTAATGGCAGATATGTAGATCCTTGTAATGGGCTGAATTCAGAAATATTAACATATAACTTGTGTGGAGAGCCACATAGGGTCCATCCAGACTCTTTTGCTGCAAATTCAGAGTGTTTAATATTCAATTGATCCATCAATCTGCTTATTATTTTGTCTGAATTTGAATTTGAATATACAGGTACAGTTTCTGTTACGTGGGGGTGTATAAATTTTGTAGCGTTTGGCTTCTTATATTGTGTATACAATTTGAGGGACAGCTTATAAGAGCCATTTTGTGCATTTAGAATTGCCTGGAGATCAGAATTTATACTGTTCAAGAAATTCTCAATGCCGCATCTTGGCTCTGATACAAACCGGTGATCCCTTAATTGGCCATTAAAACTGCTACGGATAGGTTCATGGCGTGGCTGCTTTGCTGCTCTGGCATTAAGAGGTGCTTCGTGCTTTCTTTTCAGACCAGATGTAGATGGTTGTGCAGAGCAAGTATCTTTATGTGTATATGTGAAGTATTGCATGCTGTATTTTCTATTGCATTTGGGGCATATTTTTGTGGGAGTTCTGCATTTGTCTGGATTACAAATCTTTTGATGCTTAGCCCAATTGGGGCTGGATATATTCTTATTGCATTGATTACAATATTTTTGATTTGGCATTTTTGCTGTTGTTTATTATATACAATTTCCTGGGATTCAAATCAAAATTCTATGCTGGATAAAAATATCAGTTGGGTTCAGCACTGTGCTTTGTGTGTGTGTGTATGTATGTATGTGTGTATACACTTAATATTTTTGGCTTTGGTATTTATATACAATTTCCTGGGGTTCAAATCAAAACTCTATGCTGGATCAGTTGAGTTGAGCACTGTGCTTTGTGTGTGTGTATATGTGTGTATGTGTATTAATATTTTTGGCTTTGGTATTTATATACAATTTCCTGGGGTTCAAATCAAAACTCTATGCTGGATCAGTTGAGTTCAGTGCAGACAAAAAAACTGCATAGCTCTATGTCAATTAGTTCTTGAGTTTTGTATTTAGGAACCACTTTGGCCCCCCTGCCAAAAATTGGCTTTTATTGCATCAGTGTATATTGTCTCTATGACCTTACTTGGGTTATTCCAGTGCAGACAAAAAAAACTGCATAGCTCTATGTCAATTAGTTCTTGAGATATTAATTATTTTGTATTTAGGAACCACTTTGGCCCCCCTGCCAAAAATTGGCTTTTATTGCATCAGTGTATATTGTCTCTATGACCTTACTTGGGTTATTCCGCCAAATTATATGCTTCAAGTCTCCTATACTTTGGTGGAGCCTGTTCAGGTTCTATCCCCCACTTGTGGGTTCCACTGCCGATCCAGCAATGGTGAAGAATCTGCACTGTGCCCTGGCTTTTATAGTTTTGTCGGACCAATCAAAACCTTGCTTGCTTTAGCCAATCAGAAAACACCACATCAGCACATTATGTCATAACCATTTAATCAATTAATATTGCACAACATGATGCAATAGAAGTGTGCCGGGAAGTAAATATGTATGGATGTGGGTGGGTGGGTGTGGGGTGGGTAGGGGTGGGTGGGTGTGGATGGGTGGGTGTGGGTGGGGGTGGGGGTGGGTGGGGGTGGGGGTGCATCTTGGCTTAGTTTTAAGTGCTGTGTTCAAAATAAAAATATAATGGCTGGTAGCTGTATCCAAGCCCTATTATAATTTTTGTTTCTGCATTCTGTCACTAATTTTGATCCTAGGCCAGTAATATTTTATGGGGTGACTCTGCATGTTCCCCAGAGCAACATACTCAAATTTTGAAAAAATCGATTATTTTATTTTTGCAATTTTCACTAATTTTATCCTAGGCCAGTAATATTTTATGGGGTGACTCTGCATGTTCCCCAGAGCAACATACTCAAATTTTGAAAAAATCGATAATTTTTTGGATTTTGATTATCTCTGGAACCATGAATCCTAGAGACATGGGGTTTGTTGCTTTGGCCTGGGCATGGCAAGATGCAACTTTTTGATCTCTATAATTTTTCAAAAATCTCTTGTTGTTCTCTAGATCTTAAATAACTTGCCTATTTTTCAAGATAGGTGCATGGGGGTTGCATATTTGAAATCTAGAGGCTGTTTAGAAGTTTTGTTAAAAAATCGATAATTTTGTGAATTTGAGATTTTTCAAAAACTATCAGTACTGGAGACTTGAAATTTTGTAGGCATATTCTAGGCATGATTCTCTACATTTTATGTCTCTATAATTTTCCTGATATATGCAATACTTAAGCTGTAAATGCCTAATTTTTATAAATAGAATTTTCTGAAAAGTGTAATATTAACAAAATTTTGAAATCTATACCTGCTAGGGCACTATAGCAGTCACTATACTTAAGATATCAAAAAATATCAAAAGGGGCATATTTTTAACAAGTTTATGGACAACAATCTCACAGAAGTGCCTTTTATAAGTATAGGCAAATCAATCTGAGGGGGGTCATACTTTCCGAAATATTCCCGAGGGCATTTTTACAAAAATCTTAGATTAAACAGGGGTTCCACACTAGAGCAAAAAGCTCATATGGGCATGTTGAGCAAGTTTTAAGTGTAAGCAAATCTGCTGGAGGGGGGTTCATACTTTCGTGGGTTTATAGTACCGTAAATACCACTACTCTGCATCGAGAGGATTAATACCCCTGTCCCCTCTTTCCAACCTTTTTTCAAGTTTTGTCCCCGGACCACAGTATTGGTAACCAGGTACGTGTAATTCGAATGGAAGTTTATTAATAATATCATTCACCAAACCTCTACCTTCTGATATATTCCAGAATTTAGGAGGTAAAGTATTGATAATTTTAATTATGTATCCTATGCCTTTAGGATCGTTTAAAATAAAATTAGCTAGTTTGTCACTGATCATGTATACAATACCCATTTTCTCATTATGGAAGTTGTTGTTCCCAGCATTTTCTTCCCCTGCTATAACCTCAATCTATCTATGAGTTTTTTAACGTCGTTTACCCACACAAATTCTTTAGGTAGAGCATTGTATTGCTTGATACGACTACCGGTTTTGAGTTGGTTCCAGATGGGTTTGATCAGATTTTTGTATTTATCACCATTGCTCGATTTCACTCGCTTTTGACTCGCATCATTATTTTGGTACAGGGCATCAGAGAATGTCAAAATTTTAGAGTAACTTTGATAATCATCTTCTGTAAGATGTTTTGGTTGTTTCTTGGTGATGTGCTCCCATAGCCTAACAGTACCAGGAAATCTGGACAAGCTGCTTCTCCCACCAAAATTAATTTTTATGTTATCACTTTCGAAAGTTACTTTAGATTTCCCAATTTTCCATACTACGCCTTAATTTGGATCCATAGTCGGATACAATCCAAACATTTCATCTTTTTCGAATTTTCCAGTTCTCAGGTAATCCCTTGCCAGAGGACCCAACTCGATTTTCTCTGCTTCTTCTATATCTGCTATAGCAGGTGGTTCCTTGAGTATCAGAGGAGTGTGGATGCTGGATAATGGCGTACGAGGGTAATCTGCATAATTTTTAGCAGTAAGGGGTACCAATTCATTTATGAGATTTTTAATTTGTTCTGTCACACCCTTGATCTCTTTACCAAGACCACTCATTGCATCGATAATTGGTTGGTCTTGACGTTTGTGTTGTTCTTAAAAACCTCGATTCTCTGATTTCCAACCTTTGAAACGTTTGAACAAGTACTCTCGTAATTTCGAATTATCATCAATTTTGTGTTGTCATATTTATTTCTTGATTAATTCTTATTTTATATCGTTTCAACGTTCAAAAAGTTGTTGATTTTATTTCTGAATTTACCATTGTTAGGTTTACGAGTCATGTCGATAGTGACAAATCCAAAATCGTCGCTGTTCCAACAAGATGAACAGAATTTTTAAAATTGGTTGTAATTTAAGTCGCCTCCCACATAATCATCGTATACATGTTTCAAATTAGTATGACCTTGACGAAACAAACAGATTAAGATTGTATTATCTCGTAGTAATTGTTTGGGAATTTTGGAATAAATAAATAAAAGCAGTATATTTCTTTGTGACGAATCAGTGAAAAAGATTCAAATTTTATTCTGATTTTCCAGAATAACATCATCAAACACCACAACAGAATTTGTCAAACATTGGTCGAGAGGATTTTGTTGTTGATGCAAATTTAGCTATGCCCATTTCCTCGTGCAGCTTCATGAGTTGTTGGTATTTCGTTTGTTCTAAACTCTTTGAGAATACATACAAGTGTCTATTTTTCCAATCTAGCCAATTAGGGGCAAGCAAGAAATTATCAACTAGCAAAGTGTTTTTCCACAACCGAATGGTCTTGCAATGATGCATCTTATGTTATGAGGTAACAATTCTCCATTTTTTATAAGTTTCCACTACATCTGGTAAACGCTGTACCTCATTCCATGATGGTGTCACAGAATCACCTGGTTTGCTTCCATTGAACTTTTGTCTGGCAGACATAACCATTTCACATACAATTTATTATTTTTCTTCTTCAATACTTTATCCAATAGATATGTATCTCGATATTTTGTTTTACTGAGATCCTCTTCATAGAATCGCCCTTTCAATATTTTGTTATGATGATCTTTTATGATATATGTGTTTCTATTTCCTGGTAAAACTTGAACCACAAAGAATAACTCCGTACTCCAATTTTCAGTGATTTTTCTCTCGAATAACGGTTTACATTTACTGACCCTTAACTGATCCCCTATTTTAAACTTTGGTTTCATTAGTATATGTATATTTTTGACAATAAACAGTAGAAATCAATCATTGCTCATCAGGCTTGGTAACCTCAGCAGGTTTCATGTGAATAGTGAACTAGCTCGTGTAAAATTTGGACCCACTTATAATTACCCTGAAGAGTAAATTCTCTCCACATGCGAATTTTTAATGTTCTGTTGAATCGTTCCACTATACCAGCTTTCAGATCACTGTATGTAGAATAATGTTTAATATTATGTTGTTGCATTAACTTAGCAAATGTAGAATTGTAAAATTATTTCCCCCTGTGTCTCTGTAAATATTTGGTATCCTTTCCTCACTAAATATCGAATTAAAATCCTCGGTAACACAAGTACCAGTCTTGGATTTTAGGGGAACAGCCCATGCATTTTTGCTAAAGGTATCAATAACTGTAAATATATATTTGTAACCATGATTTATCTTATGCAATTTTTTTAAAGTAGCTGTATCCATCTTAATCAGATCAGCCTGAAACAAATCATTCACTCTTTTCGTTTCTACACTCAGTCATTTGTAGTTACGATGAGCTGGTCTGTGTAATTTATTAACTATATCTTGTCTTGATATCGGATTCTATAAGAAAATATGACATAAAATGGATTATCCTCGGGGTATAATTGTTTCACCTCAAATAATAATTTGTCATTAGATTGCATAGGGAAGACAGAAAATTCTTTATCCTCATGTATTTTATATTTCTTTCCTGATTTGTCCCAATAAGCAACAGGTATCTGTAGTGCTCTGTAGATGCCATCTTTTCTCTGTATGGTGAAATTTGGCACTTCCACAAGCTTTCACTTCCTCACATAGCCAAATTTTAAAAATTTAATTTCGCCATCAAGGAAAAATTCATGAGACTGACTGTAAGGATGCATTTTGTAAACATATCCTGCATTAACATAAGTCCAGTGCCCTCGTACATTTGGTACACTGTCATGCCTAACTATATCAACAGTGAAAAAGTGACGTAATTCGATATCGTCTAATCTGCTTAATACCGTTTCTTGATATTCGTTTATGGTGCGTACCACTTCATCGTAGCTGGGTTTGATTTTCAAATCGACATACAATTGTTTAAATTGTTGGGCCTTCCCAATGGCGCAGTGGTAGAGTCATTGCCTTGTAATCAAGGGGTCCCGGGTTCGATACCCGGTGGAGGCACAAGTGGTTCGGATCCCACTTTAAACTGTAGGTCCAGTCCCGATTAGCCTTACTGTGCATAAAGTGGACTTAAAACTGCAACTCAAACCAAACCAAATTGTTCTTTGAGATCGTGAAGTTCTTTTGTGAAACCTGATAAAGCAGATCCCTGGCTTGTTTCGAGGGTAGCAATTTGTTCTCTAATGTTAGAAGTAATATCCTGTAAACTTTCTACAAGTTTCAATTTAGTGCTCTTGTTTGTAAGATCGAATATCTGCTTTCTGATTTCTACAAACAATGCATGTAATTCATTCACAATATGATTAGTAGGCAATGTAGCAATAGTGTCTTGAATTATGGCAATTTGCGCTTGAATATTCTTAATGTCCGTCGACTTAAATATTCTATTTACTGCTCTTTTTACAGATCTCATCTCCTGGGAAATTGGATACTGTGTTTTGAAGTGAGGTTAAAGCTTCCTTAACTACATCTAATTTTCTAGCATCTGCTACACTAGTTAAGGCATTTTTAAGTTGCTGTATATCATCTTGCGTAGGCGTAGACTGTTGCATTATTTGCAATTTGTTCTCTATGTCGTCTATAAGATGGTTAAAATCAGATAGTTCAGATTCAGTGTTGAGATTTTCTAATTTTGTGATCTGTCGTTGAATTATATTTAAAGATTCAGTTATGCTTGGTAACTTAAATTCCAGAGTTTCCTGTACATTCGTCAATTCGTTTCAAATGGTTGTCAAAGTATCTTCAATATGAGCTATGGTAGCCTGTATCTTTCCAAAATCTTCGGAAGTTTCTAATTGCAATTTGATGCTGGCAACACTGCGAGCGATGGCATTTAATTCTTAAGATGAAGGTTTGTAGTTTGGATTGAACTTCTCTTGTGGCTGCATGGTCTGTTTGCAGTTCGGATTTAATATATTCCAGTGAGGGAATTTCAATATATTAAAATCGGTTTCGTAATTCAAGAAGGTAATTCATTAAGATGTTCATATTGCTCTCGAGTCTTGATAGTTTCAATTATGGAAAGTAGTTCGGTACGAATAGTATTCGCTTGGTTATTTCGTTCTTGCTTAAGATGTTCCGAAGTAGTTGTTTAAATTTGACGGAAATTCTCAAGATCATTTTTAATTTAGCTAAATTCTCCTTCAAATTTTCTACATTATCGAGAGACGGTAAATTAGTATATTTTTGAAGTAAAGACTTCAATTCCTCATCAATTTCTACTATGGGATTAATTAATTCATACTGTAGATTGCTAATTTCAGCGTGTAGGCTTACATTCAAAGAATTTTGTAATATTAATAACTCAGATTTAAGTTTCTTAAGACGTTCGTCTAATCTGGCAATATCGTTGGAATTATCTGGTATTTCCTGTCGTCTTCTGTTTCCAAATATGTCCATTTTGTTTTGTTTTATTTATTTATTTTAATTTTTTATTTATTATTTTCTTCTTGTTTCGGTATTTATATATTCATAAGAAGATAGATTATTCTTATTTCGATAAAAAGGGGAATTAGTTTATCATAATCGCCAATTATTTCAGCATAAAGGAAATCACCTGCTTCCACATCATATATTGTGTTGGGAATCATATTATTGTGATTTACAGGGATTTCATGTGATTTCTTGTGAAGGATAGTTGTTGTTAAAACATATACAGTATTTGCTTTCCGGTATTCTCATCAACTTCGTACCATATACTATTAAGTTGAATAATGACCAACCCTCTCAATTTTCGATGAGGATCGGAAATCACTTGCATGCTGCTGTCTGAACTTCTCTCTATTTGGAGAATATGTTGCTTTTTATAGCCAAATACATTCATTGGATTTTTTTCTTTTTGGATATTTTTATCATTTTAATATGATACATTTTTTAATAATTCTTAAAATATAAAATATTTTTTATGATAAGCTATGTCGACTTTGGTCACATTGTAAAGAGTACGTTGAGACGAAGCGAATAAAAAAACTGCACCATTCTACGTTGTATAGTTTTCGAGGTATGAGTGTTTTAATAATTTGCAAGTGAACACTTTGTCAAGAAAACTGTAAGACAAAATCTATTACTAATTGTCTTTCTTTATTACACGCAAGGAAACAGATAACAATCTTTATTCCAAGTTGAATCTGTGTCATGTCATCGATTCCCTGTTCGCACACTACATATGTCAGTATTACAAGCTAACATTGATTTTCTATTCGCTCAATATGCGTGACCTTGCAATTCATTCATGTATTTATTCAGTTTTTTTGTATCTCTATTATCGACATATTATTTCTAACAGGGCATGGCATACACCTGCATATTACAGAGGCAGGTGAAGAGGGGGAAAAGATGTTATTTCTTTCAAAGTATTACCATCTAGCAGCAAATAATTGTACTTGGAGAAACATAAAAGCATAATGAAAGCATGCATGTGTGTGTGTGAGTGTGTATGTAAGTGCTCGCCATCTAGTTGCAATGGAGAGTACTAATATAGCTTTCATAACTGAGCATGCGTAACGTTCTCGGAGCTAGTAACATTTAGCAATGCCTCAGTGTTTGTACATACACTTGCATATTACACTTTTCCAGAAGAGCGAGGGGTTACTAACAAATTGAAGTATGTGTGTGTAAGTGCTCGCCATCTAGTTGCAGAAAAAAGTACAACCTTAGTGACAATGAAGTTCGACCAGTCACAAATATAGGAGTGCGTTGTGAAAGAAGGAGAACACATGCATATGCTGAACATATTTTATTCAGCAGGCTACATGGAACAAAGGAAAACATAAATTTCCGCTGCAACGCAGCAATGTATGGTGTCCACACAAAATAAAACATTTTCGTCCATCTACACGTGACATTGAAGTTCGACCACTGTTAGAGGGGATCCTGTTTACCATGGTCTGACGCCGCCCCGTAGGCGAATAACTGTAGCAATGCGTCGGGGCATGCTGCGGACGAGTCGTTCAAGGTATTCCACATCGATGCGGTGCCATTTCTCCTGCAGGCTGGCGATAAGAGCAGCCACTGTCATGGGTCCCCTCTGTTGTACACGTCGCTTAAGAACACGCCACACATTCTCAATGGGCGAGAGGTCGGACTCGATGGTTGCCATGGCAGAGTTCGCACGTGATAGCGAGTCAACCATTCTCTTGTCAGCCGCGCTGTATGAGGCCTGGCATTGTCGTGTTGAAAGATGAGATGCCGCCTGTGGAACAGGTGCCTTCGCACTGTGAGAAGATGCCGCTCCAGTATGCGTGCACAAGCGTGCGCATTCACAATGCCCAGATGCCGTCATGCATCCCCATACCATCACTGACGCAGGTTTCTGTACCCGACGTGCATAACATTTTGCTTCATTCTGTTCCTCCTTCCGACAAATGACTGTTTTCCGTATTTTCCCGTACACAACATTGAAAATGGATTAGTCCGTCCACAAAACCCTGTTCCACTGCTGAAATGTCCATCCCCGGTACATTCGTTACCACCGTAGTCGATTGCCTTTGTTCAACATGGAAAGGAAGGGTTTACGTTTCGCCTTGTACACTCGGTAACAGCATCGCTGTAGGTAACGGCGAATGGTTCTGTTTGACACTTCAATGTGAAAGCATTCCCGAGTCCACAGTCGTAATTCGGCCACAGAAACATGATTGTTGGTCTGAATATAGCGCCTAAATATTCGTAGGTCACGCATGCTCAGCAGGCGTTTTCGACCGGGGGCCTTACCTGGCTCTGTAGTACCCGTATTTTGGTGGTGTTTGATGATGCAGTGGACGGTTGACTTGGGTAAGTTCAGTTGGCGCCCTATTTCCCATTCACTGAGTCCATCTGTTGCAACTCCACCACTCTTCTCCTCACGGTGTTGTCAATAGGTTTGCCCCTGGCCATGGTGATGATTCACTGCGGTTCCTCGGTGCACAGCAAGCGCTTATATACTGCGGACTCCCTTATCGTGTCCGTGACGTCATGCTTCCGTCGAATGCGCCACTATCTTGAATTTTCCGTACGGGTCTGGTGCCTGGTCGAAGTTCAATGTCACGCGTATATTTCCCCGTTTTCGTTCTTTACGTGACCTTGGGTGCAACATGCTGGGATCACGATTCTTGTCTGCTCACTCGCTTCCTCTTACACACATGCGTCACTTCTGCGGGTCACCCATTCCACCGCCTATGCCTCTGTGCATTTCATCACGTATTCCTTTGTGGTCGAACTTCATTGTCACCAAGGTTGTACATCTCAGACACAAGTTTATTAGCTAATATTTTATAACATATTCAAGCAGTGACGGGATTTAGCTGAAGACCATAATATTGCGCTATTAAGTTGACGTTGCTAAGTTTGGGCCCCCCCAAAGTTACTAGAATATCTTAAACTTGTATATTTCTTGTACCGCCATGATGTTGCTGATTAGTTATAAGCACAAGCAGTGTGAAGAAGGATGTTATAACACTGGAGGTATTGAGAATATACAAGTACTGTATCTTCGGTTCAGATATAAATGGACAGAAGCTATTCTGGGGTATTTTGCAATTTTTGTAAAATTTACTCATGAGAGTCAATTATTTTTTTACAGTTAAAAAATTAATGGATTTCGCTTTAGTTATTTGAAAATGTGACATTTAAAAAATTGGGTGTCAAAGGGGGAAATTATCTAAATCTTATAATTTTTATACAATAAAATTGGAATTTAAGCTCTTGCGTAAAACAAATTTTCAGTTTTTTACACTTGGAAAATCAGCTAAAATCATGATTTTCAGTTAAATTACACTAAGAGAACTAAGTATGAAATAGTTAGATTTTGGGAGGGGGTGGCCGCTCGCACCCCCTATCTGACTACTAAGGTGACATTCAGTTTTACGCCCACCAGTGCAAACAGAAACCAACGTCGGGCAATCACTTCGAATTCCACGTAACCCACTTAGTTATTAATACTTCAAAACGGAAGAAGTTTGTCGTCAAGGACTGAACAAACACATAAATTGATTGTTATTTCCAAGATGCACTGCCCAAGGACACGAACACGATGTGCAGCGTCTAAAATACATTCTCAATACAACGCAAACGAGGAGCACGTGACAGAAAACGTCTAACACAGCTACCACTGAAGTATATATATTTTGGAAGTTCAAAGCCCACACTTGGTACGATTCTTATTATTTTTATTAATTTAACTACAATGGAAAAACTATTTTGATGATGTTTTTGTTGATTTTATACTATTGCAAATCTGTGTTTTTTCACCTCACGCTTGTTACGAGTTTCATAATTTCTTTCGAGTTAAAGTACGTAACACCCACGCACACCCACGCAAACCCACACCTACACCCACGCACACCCACGCACCAACACCTACACCTATTTCGTACGAGTGTCATAATTTCTTTCGAGTTAAAGTACGTGACATTACGCAATATTGTGATATCCCCATATAAAGCTTATTTTATTGTATTTTTATCAGGGTAAACTATTGCATAATGTTTATGCAACAGTTTATTACATAACATTACGCAACATTACAATGGCACAGAAGTTAACCTGTTGCATCATGTTTATGCAAACAGGTTATTACATAATGTTATGATAACTTGTATTTGACGTGGTGTCTTCTGATAAGCTTTTTGTCTCAGATGTTTTTAGGCTACTTAAAGATTTTTTTGCATTACATTATTTGAATTCATGCAACCTATCTAAATACCATACCAAAATACTATGCAATAGTTGCATAGTTTGATATTTTCTTGACATTTTACAATATATACCAACATGAAAAATAACACTAAAGACCAAACATACTGAGGCATAGTCTTACAAAAAAACTGAAACTTAATAAAACACTGACCTGTCATGATAAGATGTAACGTGACAGATTAGCCAGTTTTGCGAGATCAGTTGAAGATTACGGATGTGTTGTTGCAGTGCTCCTCCATACATTTTTTCATGTGCTAGGCAGAGGGTGATATTTTTTAACAATACGTACTTATTATTTTTTAAACTTGGTACATATATATTTTATATATAATAAAAACATAGCTAATATAAAATAAAACGTCACGAATATTTTTGGGTTTAAAAAGCAACAAGATAATCAGCCTGTAGAGAGAATTCCAGTAAACATGGATGTATTTAGAGAAATTTATCATCAATTGAAATGGTTACTTCTTGTTCACTTGAATAGTATTTGATCTCATGTTGACGAGGATACTGGGAAGCACTTATTTGAATTTAGTAATAACTTATCATAATATAAGTTACCTGTTAGTGGGAAAAGTCAAATAAACGTTTCTCCACCCAATGCTACAGTTTGCACATAGGTCGAAATTTGTATAGAATTAAGCATAGTACATTACTCCCTGATACGTCTTATGATGTGAAAGCAGGTGAATTTTTGTATGCTGAGATAATTGGAGGGTATGATAAATTGATTCCTCTGTTTGTTGAAATAAGAATAATCTATCCTCTTATTAATATATAAAATACCTAAAAACAAAAGAAACATGGATATATTTGGTAATAGAAGGCGACAGGATATTCCAGATAATTCCAGCGAGATTGCTAGATGTACGTCTAAAGAAACTGAAATCAGATTTACTTATATTACAGAATTCGCTAAATCTAAATATTCAAGCAGAGATTACATATCTTCAAAGTCAACTTATTGATCCTATAGTAAAAATTGATGGGGAACTCAAATCTTTGCTCGAGAAATATACTAATTTAGTTTCAATAGATAATCTTTAGAACTTAGAAGAGAATATTGCCAACTTGAAAAAAGAATTTGATAAATTTAAACAAATCCATAGAATGAATACCGAACAGCTGAGACAGCAATTAAATGACCAGGCAAATAGTAGTCATACCGAACTGCAAACCATCATCCAGAATATCAAAACTCAAGAAGAATATGAGCAGGTAAATGCTAGTATTGCTAAATTGCAAGAACAGTTTCAATATTTCGAAGTTCCTACATTGCAAATTATCAAATCTGAATTACCGACAGATGAACTGCATACAGCTATAACAGAATTATAGTTGGAGACGTGTGAAGATTTTGGGAAAAAAACAAGGTATCATAGCTCACGTAGAAGATACTATGGCAACTATGAGAAATGAGCTAACAAGTGTACAGGAAACTCTGGAATCGAAACTGCCTGGCATTACTGATATTGTAGCTATAGTTCAACAGCAAGTTACTAAGCTTGAAAGCTTGAATACTTAATCAGAATTATCACATTTCCACCATCTTATTGACGACATTCAGAGTAAATTAGAGACACGGCAACAGTCTACAACTGCAAGAAATTTTGAAAAATGCAGCTGATACAACAGAACTCCGTGCTATAAAATTAACTCTTCCCACACTTCAGAATACTGTAGCTGTTTTGCCTACTTCTCAGGAAATCAGAGCTGTGAGGAGAGAAGTACATCGAATTTTAAAATCCGAGATATCAAAAACATTCAAGCAGAAATTGCGCAAATCAGAGAAACTGTTGCTAGTGTCCTCAACAATCAATTAATTAACAAACTACATGCATTCTTTACAGAAATCAGAAGTCAAGTACACGATCTTGCTACCCAGAGTTCTAAATTGAAACTTGTAGAAAATTTACAGGAGATTATTTCTAATATTACGTTACAAATTACTACTATTGAAGGAAGTCAAGAATCTGCTTCATCAGGTTTTGCTACTCAACTTCACGATCTCAAAGAGTAATATAAAGAACTCTATGTTGATGTAAAAATCAAACCTAGCTACGATGAGATGGTTCGTACTATCAACGAACACTTGGAACAGGTATTAAGCAGACTAGGTGACGTAGATATTCGTCAATTTTATTCTATGGAAATTATTAGGTTACGAAATGTTCCAAATGTTGGAGGGCACTGGACGTTCGCCAATGCTGGCAATTTTTACAAACTATATCCGTACACTCATATACATAAATTTTTTGTGGAGGGTAGTTTACGATTTCTGAAGTTTAGTTTTCTAAAACATGGAAAACATATTGAAGTTCCTCAATTTACTATAGTGCGAAACGATGGTATACACGAGGCAGTTAAAATACCTATTGCATACTGGGATGAGTCTACCAATATATATAAAGTACATGACGACGAACAATTATCAGTTTTTGATATTGAATTTGGTGACAAGCCAGTATTTGACACAAAGCGGATACACCCTGAGGACAATCTATTTTATGCGATATTCGCACTTCGAACTCTATGTCAAGAGAAGATAGAGTTCATGAATTACACAAACCAGCACGTCGCAATTACAACCGATTAAGTGTAGTAACAAAAGGTGTAAATGACTTGTTTCAGGCTGATCTGATCGAGATGGACTCCCAAACTGGAACTTTTAAAAAAATTTGGATAAGATAAATCATGGTTACAAATATATGCTTACAGTTATTGATACCTTTATCAAATATGCATGTGCTGTTCCCCTAAAATCTAAGACTGGTACTTGTGTACCCAGGCTTTTAAGTCGATATATAGTGAGAGAAGGATACCAAAATATTTACAGACAGATAGAGGGAAAGAATTTTACAATTCTAAAATTACTAAGTTAATGCAACAACATAATATTAAACAATATTCTACATACAGTGATCTGAAAGCTAGTATAGTGGATCGATCCGACAGAACATTAAAAAATCGCATGTGGAAACAATTTATTCTACAGGTCAATTATAAGTGGGTGCAAATTTTAGCCGAGCTAATTCATGATTACAACAATACAGTGCACAGTACTATTCACATGAAACCTGCTGACGTAACCAAATCTGATGAGACACGATTGATTTCTACTGTTTATTGTAAAAAATATACATACAATACCAAAACGTCAAAGTTTAAAATAGGGGATCATGTAAGGGTCAGTAAATATAAACAGTTATTCGAGAAGAGTTTTACTAAAAATTGGAGTACGGACTTATTCTCAGTGGTTCAAGTTTTATCAGGGAATAGAAATACATAAATTATAAAAGGTCATCATAACAAAATATTGAAATTGAGATTCTATGAAGAAGAACTTAGTAAAACAAAATATCGAGATACATATCTAATCGAGAAAATATTGAAGAAGAAAAATAATAAATTGTATGTGAAATGGTTAGGTCTATCAGACAAAAGTTGGATACAAGCAAACCAGGTGATTCTTTGACACCAACATGGAATGTGGTACAACGTTTACCAGATATAGTAGAAATTAATAAAAAAATGGAGAGTTGTTACCTGATAATATAAGATGTCTCATTGCAGGCCTTTCAGGTTGTGGAAAAACAACTTTGCTGGTTGATAATTTCTTGCTTGCCCCCAATTGGCTAGATTGAAAAAATAGACACTTGTATGTATTCTCAAAGAGTTTAGAACAACCAAAATACCAACAACTCATGAAGCTGTACGAGGAACTGGGAATAGCTACATTTGCTCAACAATAAAACCTCTCGACCAATGTTTGAAAAATTCTGTTGTGGTATTTGATGATGTTATTCTGGAAAATCAGAAACAAATTGGAAATTTTTTTACACAGGTTCGTCACATGCTTTTATTTAGCTCAAACTTATTCCAGAATTCCCAAACAAGTACTACGAGATAATACAAACTTAATCTGTTTGTTTCGTCAAGATCATAAGCACGTATATGATGATTATGGGGGAGGAGACTTAAATTACAAACAATTTTCAAAATCTGTTCAACAGCGAAGAATTTGAATTTGTTACTATCGATATGACTCGGAATGCTAACAATGGTAAATTCAGAAATAAAATCAAAGATTTTAAACGTTGAAACGATATAAAATAACCATTAATAAAAAAAAAATATGACGAAACAAAATAGAAGATAATTCGAAATTCCAAATTGGCAAGTCTAAAGTTACATTCGAAGGAAACAACATAAAAATTAATTTGGGTGGGAGAAACAGCTGGTCCAGATATCTTGGTACCGTAGGTCTATGGGAGCTCCTTACCAAAAAACAACAAAAAATTTTACAGAAGATGATTATCAAAGTTACTCTGAAATTTTGACACTCTCTGATGCTTTGTACCAAAATAACGATGCCAGTCAAAAGCGTGTGAAATCGTGAGCGGGGATAAATACAAAAATCTGATTAAACCTATCTGGAATCAACTAAAACCGGTAGTGGTATAAAACAATACAATACTCTACCTAAGGAATTTGTATGGGTATACGATGTGAGAAAACTTATAGATTGGTTGCTTGTTATAACAGTTGAGGAAAATGATTTGAACAATAATTTCCATAATCAGAAAAGGGTATTGTAAACATGATTAGTGACAAATTAGATAATTTTATTCCAAACGATCCTAAAGGTATAGGATACTTAATTAAAATTATCAATACTTTACCTCCTAAATTCTGGAATATATCAGAGGGTCGAGGTTTAGTAAATGATATTATTAATATACTTCCGTTCGAGTTACACGTAATTGTTTACAAATATTGTGGTATTGGTATAAAACTTGAGAAACGAATAGAAAGAGGGGACAGGGGTATTAATCCTCTGGATGCAGATTTCAAAGAATATGTTATTGCATACAACGCACACAAAGATCTGAATGATCGTCATGTGGCTGATCAAAACCTGGAAGAGGCAGCTTTTGGAAGATTAACAAACAGAGATGGATCATTGGGTGAAAAAATAACAGCGTTAGGTACAAACATTGCTATGAATACAAACAAAAATTATTGTAGGGTTTTTAATATGAATACCCTAAAAAATAATAATAATAATAATAAAACAACGTGAAACCAAAAGGAGTTGTATACCAAATACCATAACAAGAAGAAAAGAAGAGACAATGTATAGCGAAAGGAAATGGAATGAAATTATTACTCAGTACGCCACAACTAAAACGATTGCAAAATACAAGAAACAAAACACATAGTGGTATATTCATATTCAGCATTCCAGCTATCCTGGCTGCATTGGGGGCAGTTGGGAGCTTTGCTGGGGTTAGTGCTGCTATAGCCAAAACTTCAATTGATTAAAAAAAAAACGGCGGAACTAGAAGAGCAAAAGCGTCATAATCTTGCCATGGAGAAAAAATAGGCAATGGTGTGAAGTCTAGAGCACTCAGAAAATTTTAAAAAAAGAAGCAGCTCTCACCAACGAAGACATTGAATCTTTAATTAAAATATTTAAAATGAAACACTTCAAGGGTGTTTTCATGTCTGATTCTCTTCCTAAATGTAGTCCTCACTCTCGAGAACGTGACGTGGTGAATTTGGAAAAGTCCAAAAATGTTGGTACTCACTGGTTATGCTATTATAAACAAAATTACAATGCTTTTATTTTCTATTCTTTCGGAGGGGTACCCCCTACAAAATTAATTCCTTACTTGAAACATGTTAAAATTTATTACAACGATCGTATTCAAGATTCCGATCAAATTATACGTGGTCATGTTTGCATTACCATGCTCAGAATTTTAAAAAAATACAAAACATCAAATAAAAAGATTTTCAAAAAACTGTATTATATATTAAATATTGGATTTTTTTCATCTCTCCAGCGGGACTTCGGTTTTGAAACTACATCTTCACAATGATATTATCTATCCAAAATCCATAGCTCTGAGAGCATTCTACAGTATGTATCTGATACCGAATGTAACTAACTAAAGCAATTTGAACTTCCAACCACTGTATTGCTTTCTCGAAATTCAGTAACGCACAGAGTAGAGATTGTAACTACCAATGAAACAGTGGACTTATCTACCATGGGAGAACTTTTAGCATTCGAGAACAATAGCAAATTAGAACAGGTGTTAGGTACATATGTAAATTTTTACCAAACTTCTTAGCTATTGAGACTTTGAATATTCACTGTAATATTGCCAAAGGTATGATTATCAAGAAGAAATTTCGATTAGCAGTCACAAGGAGACAGGTATCATTGCTACATTTAAACCGAATTCGGAATTTATGGAACCTATCTTCTATTCTCCAATTACACCAGTCTATTTCCCTGTTTTTATTGATAAAGTTAATTACATAGAGATAACAAATACGAAATGAGAAAAATGAAATCATGGATTTTGACGGTGCTAATAGTACTGCGATAATATAAATTAATATTTAAAATATATAAATAAATACCAAGATGTTAAATATCGAGTGTTATGAATTTCATTCCTTCCCTCCATACTGGAGGACATTTGCAAATTTGAATCAGCCCAACAAACAGAGACAGTATGACATCACGGTGGGGGACGGATTCATTCATCCACATAGATCTGCTCTGTATTTAAAATTTGATATTGTAAAACAAAGTAATGTTGAAGAATATCCAGTTACTGCTAATATAAAACTTATAGATAATTTTATTCTATTCTTATTTTCCCAAATTGAAGTCAGAAAGCATGGTACAGTGATTGACAGGATTGATTATCCTGGAATTTCATCCACTACAGTGGGGACATTAAAACTCTCCAAATCAGAGAATGCATATTATAAAGTTGGTGGGTCGAAGCTGGATCAAAAATTCAAGCAAAAGTCAGACAGTACTGTTCCCTATAAGATTGCTATTTGGATATTTCTCTGATTATAAATAAATTATGTAGAAAGGTGGTTTGAGTGTCATATTTCGCAGAGCACCTAATGTTCATAATGCCATCATGAGATAAAAAACTTTAAATGCAGATGGAACAGCTAATGAGGCTAGTTACCCGAAGCTGCGAAATGTGTGATCTAATCTATGGAGTTGCGAATGCCTATAGTTGAATATGAATCGAATTATGCTCTCAAATACAAAGCCAACATTTTGAAAAATCCACAAATTCCGATTCATTTGTATACATACAAATGCATTCAGAGGTCAGTGGAGGGTAAATTGTTTGAAGTTGACCTTACTAATCAGTTCCAATCTTTGCAATGTGACATGCCAGACTTTGTAGCTATGCTGTTTCAAACAGGGAGAGATGACAATCAGGAAATATATAGCAGCCAGTTTGATAATTGTAAAGTTAAAAATGCAGAAATGAAGTATTCCCTCGTGAAAATTATAATTTAAACATTGCAGAACAAGATTATTTGAAGTTATATGAAGCTTATAGTGCTTTTAAACGAGTAACTGAAGGAAACATAGACATGTATTATACTCCAGATGAGTTCATAATTCACAGAACAATGTTTTTAATAGATACGTAAAAAAGAAAATTGGTAGTTATAAGTGATCGAACTAATATAAAATTGATATGTGAATTCCATGAAATTCTATCAGAAAATACTTCTTGTTGTGCTATATTAATAGTAGAGAAGTCATATGTATATGATGTAAAGAATGTAAAAATTTCATTATTTTATTACTTGCTTCAGTGCTTTTTTTAAGGGACTCAATAAAATGTATAAAAAATAATTATGTCACATACATAAATAAAATAAAAATACAAACAAAAAATATAATATTTGTATCAATTCTTAATTTGACATTAATGGCATTGAGCTGGACGTTACATGTCACATGGTACAATGTTCCAATAAATATTTAAATGTTTCGATAAATAGTCTACAAGTGGTCAACATGCTTGGTGTATCTGAATATGTTGTTATAGTTATTTAAGTTGGCCGCGGGGAATCAGTCGGTAACGCGTCTGACAATGCTAAAGGTCCCGGGTTCGATACCCGGTCGGTTCTAATCCAGGAACTTTTCTAACGATGGAAGCGGTCCTGGCGCCCAACCAGCTTCGAATAACATGGGTACCTTGGGGAAACCCTAGGGGGGTAAAGGCGGTCAGGGGCGGGATGCTGATCACATCATTCCACTCACGACCGGATCAAGAAAGTGTGGGGTGTTACCCCCAAAACCCCTATACGCCTTCATGGCGTGGTGCTAAGCACAGGTGAGCACTTTACATTTACTTTTTTTTTACTTTTAGTTTTTTAAGTTTTTAATTTTTTAAGTGCATTGCCTACAATGTTCATTAATTTCTAAATGATGGTGTGAGATTTTTTTTCCTAAGTGCATTGTGGGCATATCTTACTAAATTCTAAACAATAGTGTCCCCAAGGGAGTGTGTGAATGTCACAAGACAAAATACACCTTTTGTCATCACGAGGATCTAGGGATACTTTTTGAATTTTATTAGTTTTTAATATATGATCCTTACTTTGAAAAAAAATTCAATTTTTAATATTGATTTATGAGATTCTAAACATTCAACATAGTTTTCAGAAACAAGGTTTTTTTACTGTATCTTTATTTGTTCCCTTAGCTTTTTTAGTAACATTATTTTCCGTTTTCAGAGGATATATTTTTGCTCTCAATCCCACAAATTCTAAAATAATATCACCATTTTTTTTCATCTTTAAACATGCCTGGAACTTTTTTATTGTAAGATGTAATTTCAAATTTGTTTGGCTGAGGATAGTTAGAAGTATCTAAATATTTGGACAGTTTCGGATTTTTCAAATCTTCGTAAAAATTAGATGTCTGAATATTATAAATAAAACTATCCGTATCTATACAGAAAAGAGAAATAAAATTCTTGTAGAATGGTTTCATTACATTATAGTGTAATTCAAACATATGTAGTTTATATAAATCTAGGATTGCTGCACCAACATAAATAGGTTTATTGAGTTTAATTATTATCCTTTCCATAATAAAAAATGATAAGTTTTCATCGTAAATTTTTCTAGACTTAAATACGGGTTTAGCCTCTAGTTTCCTACACTTATTACTATCTGACACTAATTTTACGTCTATATGTTTTCTTACATTTTCCATTGTTTTCCCGTATACAGAGTTATTCATTAATTTAAAAGATCTTTATCAAAAACGGAAGGTACATTAGTTCTATGCTGAGTATTGGTGTCAATATTTAATTTTAACTACTCTGAATGTTTGAATTTGAAAATGATTTGAACATGTTTTACACAAACCATCTTACCTATTATGAATCTTAAATTTTTATAATAAAGTACGTATCTATTTTTGGGCTCTAATGTCAACATAAGTTTGCCAGGTGCATGCTGAAATTCGGGTGCAGGTGGCAAATCTGAAAAATAATTATGTAAACTATTCGGGAATTCTAAGTCTACTTCTGCAAAAAAATCCATATTCTTCATCATCAAAATTAACTATGTCTATTTTGGTAGGATAAACCCACTCAAATCCACCATATGGTAATTTTCCCAAAATGGAATAACCGTACAGATTATTAACGTCAGCATAGAAAATATAATTAGAATTAGAACCATCAGAACTCTCGATAAACAGTAACATATCTACATCTGAAATAAGTTCTAATTTTACCTTTGTTTTTAACAGCATAGCTGAACAGGCTAAACCAGGCAGACCGTAGAAATGAACTTGATCGAGACGAGAAATAGACATAGATGTTTTTCTAAAAAATTGAAACACATCCGCAAGAATAGTTACGTCTAGTCTGAAATAATAAACGTGATAGTTACCAAATGTTATACACTCTAGCTTATCCCACATTAATTTCGCATATTCGTATTCCTTGTCTGTAATATGCTCTTCTATAAGTTGACTGTAAAACATCTCTTTAGGAGGAAGGCTTCTATCCGAAAATTTGGAAGAGTCCGTAACATAGTCATATGGATACACTCCTTTCCGTCTAATTAATTTTATATCAACATTCGGAAACATATTACGAGTGAACCTAAACTCTCCATCTGATTGTTTGCTAGCTAGATTGTCTAAGCTAGCTGAGAGAAATTTATACGAATCTAAAAATCGCATCTCAATTTTTTACCTGTTTCGGAAATAGTTACGTACTTACTAATAGAAATGTATTTCTCCTCGTTCTTTGCTAGAATATTTATATTTTGCTTATCGTAACCCAAACATATAATCAGATGATGAAAATCATAATTTGGAGCATAGTGAAAGAAAATAGGAACATAGTTAGGTTTCTAAATCTGGAGGTTGCACGAATGACATATTGTCGAGATGATTTTCCCAAGAAGTGGCAGTGATGGAAAACTTTTTTATTACTCTCTGTATATTGCAAATTGCAAATTGGACAAGTGACGGCATTATCAAATTCTCGAATTTCTTCAATACATGGCAAAAACATCGGTTTAGATTTTTGTAAGGGACCAATTTTCTTAGTTTCTTCCATTTTTTCAAGAAAATGTTTAACTACGTTAGGTCCTCTGTATACATACGGTTTGCTATTTTCGTTCTCATTCAACACCACTATGTATCCAAAACGTGATACCTCATGAAGTTGGTACGGTGTAGTTGAAGATGAGTCTGGTTTCGGATCACAATAGGCAATCCGTTTCAGAAATGACTCGAAATCTGCAAATATGCATACCGGATGCTCTAATAATCCTCTGAATGACATAAATTGTTCTTCTTCATTCAGTTTGGGCATAATCATGCGTACAGGCTTGTTGTCAATATTTTTTATGTTCTTCAAGTTTTTGAGCAGCATCAAATATGGTTAAGCATCTTCGACAGACTTTGATCTGCTGATTATGCTTTGTTGTTTGACTTCTTACCAAACGAGAAAGTTTACGAATAAGGCAATACTGAAAGTTTATATTATCCTAAATAAGTAACAAAATGATGATGATAGTATTATCATTATCAACAGTACTTATCCTAAGAGGATATATCAAATTATTTGCTGTATAGGCATACACATTGCTTGCCAAGGATTTATTCGTTTGTCTTTCAAATTTTGATATGTCGGATATAGCAACAGGATACTGGATACCTAACATAGCATATTCAATCTCGTCTACATATTTCTTATAGTGACTAACCCGATATGGATGATCTATCCAATGAACCGGGTGAAGTGCCGATAAAATACATCACACAAAACACTTATTGTCAGTGTTATGAATGTTCAGCACAGCTTTCTTATGCTGAATTTCTACTGGAAGTGGAACGTAGCTGGAAGCAGAAAAAGCTGAATTTGCTTACGTGAATAATTAACGTGTGAGGATTTCCGCATACAGACCATCCCGAACCCTCAACCTCGAACTCGTCGTGTTTCTTAACCATTTCTTTAGAAATTTTAGAATAAAAGTTGTTCAAATTATCAATATATGCCAAATAAAAAACTTGGTTTTTCGTTCTGTGATAAAAAGTAGCTGTTGTTTTTTGGCTTTCTCATATTCAGAAAATAGAACAACATATACTTTTATAGAGTTGTTTTCCAGTTGATTTTTCAGAATATTTATGATAGATCTTTTTCACTCAAGAAATTAGAAATATCACAGCTTGGTTCGAAATAAAACAGAAATCCTGGAGTTGGTCATTGAATCCTGATCTAATTGGCTTTTGATTAGGCAACTTAATTTGTTTGGAAGTAGAAGCTTCAGTTTCAGGATGATCAATTTTTCTTTTGAATGTTCCATGTCCGGTTGATGCCTTGCAAATTTTCATGTGTTTACTTAAATGTACAATGCTAATTATTTTTTCGCATTGAGGACAAGGCTTAGTAGGTAACGAACGATTTTTTTTGAACCTGTTTTCCTAAATCTTGCCCTATGTTTGCTAATATTAATTTTGGAGATTAATTTTCCACAAATAGCACATTTGATGAACTTGGTAGAGGACATATTATTTTTAATATGCTTTAAGTAAATAACAATAAGATGCACAATCAACTCAAAATTCAATGAGATAATTACATTAATTGATAGAATGTAACTCAAAAAACAATAGTTATATTTATAATAGAATTTTTCAGCTCAGGTATTTATATATACATTTTTCGGGAAAATACAAAAACAAACTGTACAATTAATTCAAAATTCATTCTATCTTAAAAAACCACTTAAATCACCTTCAAAATAAAATAAATATTTGTACTAAGTATAAAAAAAATAATTAATAGTTACGATAAAATTTTTATCTGCGTTATTTATATAGAATTTTTCCGGAGACAATAATAAATAGTATGTAGCTTTAATATAGGTTGGAAAAGTTAGCTTTTATCATATAATAAGGAGCACTGCAACAACAAACAACACCTCCGTACTCTTCAAACACTCTCACAATACTAACTAATCTGTAATGCGAAAACCCTTTAAGTAACCTAAGTGCAAAACTATGTTGAAAAACAGAAGACACCATGTCAAATACAAGTCATCATAACATTACGTAATAACCTGTTTGCATAAACTTGATGCAACAGGTTAACTTCTTTTCCATTGTAATGTTGCGTAATGTTATGTAATAAACTGTTGCATAAGCATGATGCAATAGTTTACCCTGATAAAAATACAATATAAGGAGCTTAATATTGGGGCATCACAATATTGCGTAATGTTACGTACTTTATCTCGAAAGAAATTATGACACTCGTACGAAATACGAGGTGAAAAATCACAGATTTGCAATAGTATATAATCGACAAAAACATCGTCAAAATTGATTTTCCACTGTGGTTAAATTAATAAAAATAATAGGCCTCGTACCAAATGTGGGCTTAAACTTCCGACATATATATACTCACTGACACAAGGACAAGCACACACATACAAACATTTCTAACCATCGTCACGATTTTAATAGCGTCGTCGATTCAGAAACGAGGCAGGTTAAACATACATCTGCTCAAGCTTCAAGAATCCGCAAACACATTTTTGCTGCAACTCACCTTTGTGGCTAATCGAGTCGTCAATTCGTGAGCGTCGCATTCGAGACGGAGAAGGTTGATCGTATATCGAAACATGCTTCTAAAATTACCAAAATGTATTGGCCACGTTATTTGTCGTTTGGAAGATATCCCAAGTTCCGGTTGTCTTTTTGATTTAAATGCAAATTGCTGAAAAACAAACAAGCCGCAATAACTTTTCACCTATATTTCGCGAAACCACGAAAAAAGTTTAGATTCTCTCGTAAAGCAAAACGAAAATAAAAACAACTTACATGAGGTGGGTGGGCAAAACAGAACATAGAATGTAGGTCAAAAAGTGTTGGTATTTGCTGCTCTTTTTTACATCTTAAGTTAACTTAGATCATAAATGGGATAATTTCTATGGGACGAGTTTGCAACAATGCTAGAAGGACGTTTCTTTTTTCTAATTTGAGTTTTTTAAAGTTTATTTTGTTCTAGGTAACTAGGGGTTGTTTTCTTGTAAAGTCGTTGCTGTGTCCAACTCGGTCTTGTGATTAAAAGAAACTCAATATGTATGATCACTTTCCTCTTAAGATTTTCTTTCGCGAAAACATCGTTCCATACTATCCAGTTGTTAACATGTATTTCTGAAGTGTTGAATATATTTCTAGTCTGCTTTAAACAAGCTACACAACTTCTTACTCTCTCTCTCTCTTTCTCCCAGAGGTGCAATGTAACATAATTTAACAAGGCAATTGCACAGACGATAAACGGACACGTATTAAATTCTGTAGGAGAAGAAGGAAAGGGAGGCTTGATTTTAGCTGCAAATCAGTGGTTTCGTTACAGGAAAATCCCCAACAAAGCAAAGAATTAACTAATGAATGACTGTGCTTTACGATCTTTATGGTTAAAATTAGTGAACGAAACTCTTTCGATCTAAATCTTTAAAAGAAAAAAAGTTGTCCAGATGGAATAGGTGTATGCATGAATAGCAAACGAAAAGTAATATATCGTATTAGCTGTGGAGTTCACTCTGTTGTAGCTTTGTGGCATTTCCAGTTCCACTTGTGTCTGTGACAAAGATTCGACCCTCACTTCATCTGGATATTTTCATTTATATTAAGGCCCGTAAGACAATAATAAGAAAGGTTTCGAAATATGTCTTACATGGGTGTATTTTTTAAAATTTGTTAGTAATGAAAAGGAATGTTTGAGAAAATTGAACATTTATTTAATATCTTGTCCAGTAGGCCCTTGCATCTATGACATGTCACAGGCGTCGAGGAACGGATTGCACAAGATGTCGAATTTACTTGTGTGAAGTGCACACGTCATTCCAGGCATTGTTGACGTTGTCAAATAGTTCTTCACTTCTTCGAGGTGCTGGATCAGGCCATTTTTCTTCCAAACACCGAACGACTTCGGCCCACATATTTTCAGTAGGGTTGATATCACATCACATGGGTGGCGAGTCAATCAGATTTATGTCGTTTCTTTCAGAAAACCAACGCTGAACAATGGCTGAATCATAGATGGGTAGTCTTTCTGGAAGTCAATAGTTACTTCGAGATACAAAGCTCGCACGCCAAGAACCACAACATGCTCCAAAATGTGCACAAACTGTATCACGTTAAGACGTTCTATGCGGTGTAGGTCACCTCCGCCACCGAGAGATATCCAACCCCAGACAGGCACGCTCACGTGACATGAGTTAGCATCAAAACGGGGATCAAATCGTTGTCCATGACGCCGGTAGACCAGATCCGGACCATCATTTCCAATAGAAAGTATTTTCTCGTCTGAGAAGATTACTCTATTCCAAGCTCGATCAATACAGCTAAACGGGGTGACAATCCAGCTCCCTCGATTAAACCTATCATCTTTTTTTTGTGGATTTGTCTTAGAGCTCCATTCTTCTCTAGGTTGAAGAAGGAAATGTTGCATGTCTCTGTTTAGAGCGTAGTGCAAGGGAAATAAGTTCCTCTATTGGTATAGTTAATCACGTTATGTTGAAGTTGGTTCAAAAACAACATCCAATAACATTCAACCATGAAAAGTTTTGTACGAATTCATACCAGAAAAAGATGTCAAGAATAATAAAATAAATTAACCATTATTTAAAATTATATTAGTTTAATTTAATGAACAAATAAAAAATAATTGTGACAAATGTGCTACAACGAGTAACTCTCTTTACGTCCATGTGTAATAGTATTTAGTATTACTAACACCCACACACGCTCAGAACATCTGAAGCGTAGTGGTAACGTGTCAGACGATCATACATCTTCTTACATTCATCTTTTCTCTTTGAGGTGTTGGTTCAATGCCGGGTCAGCTTCCACTTTTCTTTATGTATCGAATGAAAGTATTCGTAAGGATTCCTCTTGAAACTCTAGAGTCGTAATCTTGCGATTTGTTTTTCGCAGAGTAATCTGTTATAATCAAAAAATGGTAGAGTGCTCCCCTGTGCATAGCACCACGCCATGAATGGCGTATAGGGGGTGTGGGGGTAACGCCCCACACTTTCTTGATCCGGTCATGAGTGGCGGTGATGTGATCAGCATCAAGCCCCTGACCGCCTTTACCCCACAGGATTTCCCCCAGGTACCCATGTTATTCGACGCTGGGTGTGGGTCGGGGCCGCTTAACCAGTAGTTCTCTTTACGTCCATGTGTAAAAGTATTTGGTATTAAAATTTTTTGAAATAATTTAACCTTGTTATAATCAAGGTTAAATTATTTCAAAATTTTTGTATTCAATAAATATCGTACTTCTGTTTTCACTTCAACAGAAAAGAAATGGAGCGGTTAGAATTCGAACCTATGATCTTTCATTTTAGATAAAAAAAAATACACCTCTTACCAACTGTTCTACAAGGAAATAGACAAAACGTTTCCTAACAAGGTTGCGGCAACAACCACCTGCCAGTCCTCCAAACATTTCATGGCCACAGATTGTGGATAATTTGCTCTCTACAGGAATGCCCGGTATTGTGCAGTGTATTTTAGCTCAAATTTTGCCTAAACTCAGGCGAACTTTAATGAAAAGGATTTACCGGGCTATAAACCAGGTTATTTCTGGATAGGCTTCCGAGGTTTCGAGAGCTCTTTTATCTTCAGGGATTGAAGTGATGACTGATAACGTGCTTGTTCCTGGCAAGCGTGGTCGTAACTTCGATTCCTCTTGCTGCAAAATTTTATTTTCAGAAGGAGTATGGCATAGGGCGTAAAATATATATATATATATATATATATACTCTTCTTGGACGATATCTCTGTGTATTTCATGAGGTGGACATCATGATGAATCGTTTAGAATTTCCGGAAACCATTTCAATGATATTACTCAATCACGTGCCACGTGGAATGTCAGAATCAAGTAACGTATAAGCAAGTCTGAGGGTGGTTGTTTTGAATATTGCGAATTTGGTGGAAAGTTCGTTAGATATAATACTTTCTGTCAAATACCACAAATATGTTGTTGAGATTAGACAAGTGTTTTGGATACAAAGCAGTGTCGAATTAATGATCATTCTCAAGCATTGCATTTATTAGGTGTCACGCAATATATAAATAGTTATTAGTAGATTTTTATTGCATCGGCCTCGGGCGCAATAGCTATTACTTACGTTCATTGGGATTTATTATTAGTTTTAGATGCATTGGAAGATCGAAGTGAGGGGAACAAGAACAGTCATTACTAAATAAACGACATAACATAACCAATCTTAGCGAATTCAATACATTAAACTCTCTCGTTCGTTACAAAAATTCACTACATCAATGTAGTGGATTATTTCGTATTATAATTGTGTGTGTTTGTTTGTTAGTATTTTTAAATAATTAATATTTTAGGTGTTCAGTGATGAGCGTACACAATACTTATCTTAAATTCCATTACTTGATTGATGATTTGGTTTAATTTACTTCGCCTTTGTGACTTTTTGGTTAATCGCGAAGATGATAATGGGTGATGGGATAATGAAATTCATGAAGGAACACTTACAAAGAACACACATGCCTGACCAGGATTCGAACCCAGGATTAAATACCCTTACCTACAGCATCCTGAATGCATATATAGTATATGTTAATTAGTCATAATGTGTGCTAACTCAGCTTATGAAGAATAGCTAAAATACAAGATTTTTAAACTTAAATCCTGGCAAGCAACTGAATAAGCATTAACCTTCTCAGGGTAAAAATGTGCATGAAAAATATTCCTCGAATTGTGCATAGGATATTTTTACAGTGTTGAAATATCAACTGCCTCTGTTCAGCAAAAAAAAAAAAGGAGAGTGTAGGATTTGAACGCGCTACTTTTCAAGTCTGTTGAAAAATATGAACACCAGTGTCTAACCAACTACTCTACGTTATCTTACTGATAATATTCCCTTAAAAACACGTAGATGTTTATGATAAAATCAACCTTCCTGTGTTCCATCACGTTTTCTCCACAAGTCGTTAAAGAAATGATTTTCTTAGAACCTTTCGATATTGTGCAGGGTATTGTAAATAAAATTTCGCATAAACTCCTCACAAATTTGCCTCTTTCTACTCAAACTTCATGGAGATTTACTCCAGGTGGAGAAAACGCCTGTTCAGTGTTTCAATCCTATGTTATTTCAAGTCCAGCACGCAGAATTGTCACAATTCCGCAAGATTCTCATTCTTATTCTTATTTCAATTTACTATTTCTGTTTCAGTGTGTATTAGAGTCATTCCATGCGAAATCAACACAGCCTTTGACCTGACCATCTCCGATTTTCATGAAATTTGGGGAATTGAAACTATGCATGGAACTTAGTAACTATGAAAATTTTTGGTTTCGTGCATCTTCTAATTGTTAAATTATTTAAGGTCAAATTTAGCATAAATTGCCCTTTTTGAGCCCGCTTAGCTATACTAAATCTGCTGTAGCTCCGCCCCTATTTTGCCTAGGAAGCTCAATTAAAGCTTATTGTACAGGAAATTGAACAAGCTTTCCAGTGATATATAACAAGCCTACCTTTGGATAAAAATATAATTTTGTCACGTGACCTTGATTTGACCTTGAATATCTCAAAACATGTCATCACCAAAAATCGTGAAAAAAATGTATTTGGTCCCTCATTCCATACTATAAAACATATCAAAAAATCATTCTGGGACTGCAATTGGATCAGAAGATACAAAAGAATATGTGTAACTATGTGACTGATAAAAGCCCGATTACATGAACTATGAAGAGTCAAATGTCCCTTAACACTCCCTACAAAATGTGAAGGAGTTATTCTGGGTATAATTGGTCATAAAAGAAATAGGTTAGGCACAGGGAGATTTCAAGCCGTGTGTGTCAAGCGCAGGTCCGGCATATTGTTGACCGCCATATTGAATTCAACGAAAAATTTCAAAGGAAAGGGGGTGATGTGATATATCAAATGAGGCTAGAATTTCACGAGAAATGAAGTGACGAAGGTTTATCCAACATATATTTAACCAGAAAAAAGTTATACACATATCTTTCACTTACGATATATGCACATTATAATGTTGTCAATGTTCCTGTGAGCACACTCGTTGACGTCTCTCACACTCGCATAAAACATTCGGTAATGTAGCATGTGCAACAACATCGCAAGCAGCAACTATGCCTTTTCTCAGATGGTCAATATCAGGGACTTTTAGTACATGCACCATTCTCTTCAAATGTTTCTGAAGGTAAAAGTCCTCCTAAGATGTTAGATCTGGGGAATGTGCAGGCCTTTTAATAGATCCCCGTGTGCCCATCAAACTACCTAGAAAATTAATATGAAGAAATTGCGAAAATGTCTACATAGTGTGGTCACACTCTGTCCTGTTTCAAAACTCTCGAAAAGTGCCATATCCCGTAAGCAAGGGTGAAAAAAACCTGTTCACTTAACAAATCAAAGAAGCCCTCACCATTTAAGGTTCCGTTCTTGAATATGGACTAACCATTTCCGTTCGCCATACATTATACCACATAATTAGCTTACCTGCAACAACCATTCGACTGAGCAAATCACAGGTATTGCATATTATTTTTATTAACTTCACCGTGAACATAAAAATTTGCCTCGTCACTGAAGAATTTTTCATTCCAAAGGAAGTATCACGTAATTGTTTGAGATACTTTTCCCAATATTCTTCACTATTCAACTATTTGGTGAATGTAGCTGATTAAAATCATTTGCAATGGTGCGTATACTTCTATCTCTCCCAAGATGTCAGCGTGATCTCGATGAATTCCAATGCTTTGTTTTTAACACCTCGAAAAGGAGAAAATGGTTACAAGCATGCAGTAATAAATTTTTGCTGGTTAAATATATGTTGGATAAACCTTCGTCTCTTCATTTCTCGTGATATTCTAGCCTCATTCGATATATCACATAACCCCCTTTCCTTTGAAATTTTTCGTTGAATTCAATATGGCGGTCAACAATATGCCGGATCTGCGCTTGACACACACGGCTAGGGATCTCCCTGTGCCTAACCTATTTCTTTCATGACCAATTATACCCAGGATAACTCCTTCACATTTTGTAGGGGGTGTTAAGGGAAATTTGACTCGTCATAGTTCATGTAATGGGGCTTTTATCAGTCACATAGTTACACATATTATTTTGTATCTTCTCATCCAATTGCAGTCCCAGAATGATTTTTTGGTATGTTTTAGAGTAATGGAATGAAGGACCAAATATATGTTTTTCACGATTTTTGGTGATGACATGTTTTGAGATATTCAAGGTCAAAGTCAAGGTCACGTGACAAAATTATATTTTTATCCAAAGGTAGGCTTGTTATACACTATGTGAAAGAAAGTCATTGGACACCCCGGTTTCAACTCTGAAACGAACTCCTCATGGAAAAGAGAGTACAGACAGGTATATATACGGCATCAGGAGGCTTCTCAGATCATTCGCTGATAAAATAACTGACAGGAAAGAGCTGAGCATGTTTGAAAGAGGGATCATAGTAGGCTGCTCCATTGGAGGCATGAGTATACGTAGCATAGCTGATGCCCGACAGTTCCCTAAATCAACTGTAGCCTTTGTCATCAAGAAGTGGAAGAAAAAGAGACACTGCTGGAATGCATCACGAATTGGAAGACCCACAAAATTGGACGACCGGGACAGGAGTGTGCTGAAGAGGGAAATTCGGAAAAACAGGAGCCGTTCGATGAATTTGATTGCAGGAGAGTTTCAAAGTGCGACCAATTTGACTGTTTCGACCAATACACTTCGCAAGGAGGCATATGCACTCGGTTATCATGGTCGAGCCGCTGCCCACAAACCCCTGATAACAAAAACAATAAACCGCAGAGACTACGCTGGTGTAAAGAGCGGAGAAACTGGACGGTGGAGCAATGACGGAAAGTCCTATGGAGCGATGAATCACGCTTCACACTGTTTCGATCCGATGGGAGAGTGTGGGTATGGCAATTACCCGGAAGAACGCCTATTACCCGAGTGTGTAGTGCTCACAGTGAAATATGGTGGTGGCGGCATCATGTTCTGGGGTTGTTTCAGCTGGCAAGGGGTGGGTCCACTGGTACCGGTGTATGGCCACATGACGTCTGCATCCTACCAAGATATTCTCGAGTCTCGACAACTCCATGCTCCCCACGTTGTGGCGTTTCTATGGAAATGAAGAATGTGTGTTCCAGAACAATAATGCGACTTGTCATGTTTCCAGGGCTACCATGGAGTGGTATGCAGAAAATAATGTCACCCAACTGGATTGGCTGCTCAGAGTCATGACCTCAACCCTATCGAACATCTATGGGACAAACTGGAGCACCGATTGAGGTCGCGATCGCCTCGCCCTTATACACTTCCAGAATTGGTGACTGTACTGCAGGAGGGAAGGCGGAATATCCCACTCTGTGTACTACAAGACCTTGTGGCCAGTTTACCACGACGACTGGCTGCTATTATCGATGCCAAAGGCGGACCGACCTCCTATTGATTGCAAGAAAACTGATGGTATCACCTGACATCTGGTGTCCAATGACTTTCTTCCACATAATGTATATCACTGGAAAGCTTGTTCAATTCCCTGTACAATAAGCTTTATTTGAGCTACCTAGGCGAAATAGGGGCGCAGTTACAGCACATTTAGTGTAGCTAAGCGGGCTAAAAAAAGGCAATTTCTGCAAATATTGACCTTGAATAATTTAACAATTACAAGACGCACGAGACTAAAAATTTTCACAGTTACTAAATTCTATGCATAGTTTCAACTCCCCAAATTTCATGAAAATCGGAGATGGTCAGGTTAAAAATTGCACATATCTGTGTTGATTTGGCATGGAATGACTCATTAGCGATTTATAATTTATAAACTCATGGAATTGGAAACCTTTCACAGCAGCGTTTTTTGTCTAGTTGAATGCCGAAGTCAAAGTTGGCTACTCTCAGCTGGCGCTGAAGTGCAATGTTGCTAAGTTTATGAATTCAGCACTTAGAATTTTTTCGGGGCGGTCAATTAACATGTTGCGAAGAGTACGTTCAAGCCGCTTGCTCAAAATATATTCAAAATGACGACCGGAAATGTCACTGTATCCGAAAAGGTTGGACAAGAAGAGAATGTGGTGGTCGAATATTGAAATATAACCTTTCATAATAAATGGAGTGAAATACCTTTTTCAACCAATAAGAATATACGTGACGTAATGAGGTTTTGCCACCACTCGCTCTCCTGAACACCTGTTTTCTCCAGCTAATAGGAGTGTTTTTGTGGTATCCTCGGATCTACCACTGCAACCAACCAGATCATCACCCACAATATCTGTTCCTCCTCCTGACGTACTTTCTACCCGATCAGAGTGTTTTATGATAACACGTAACCCTCCGGTTCACTATTAGGCATGCCCCTGGGATACATTTTCAGCCAAACGGAATACGACGTCATTATAGCTGTGTCCACCGACTTCATTTTCAGCCAATGAGAATACGACGTTGCTATGAGTATAAATATTAGCCACGCAAACGTCAGAAGATTAAATGTTGCCAAACAAAATAGTTACAAGTTAACTAATAACCCCACTAGGATAGAAAGAAACAAAATATAATTTTGATCTGGTAATTGATAGCCTTTGATCAATTTGAGAGTTTCTGAAAATTGTGCCAATTGACCAGAGAAAAAGTTGATTTGCAGGAAATTTGCGCCATACAAGGAGGAATAACTATGCATTCGTAGTCAAACGCAGGTGTCCAAACCAGGGCTCGGAACTCAAGACTATTTTCATTATTAATTTAATTTAAGTAATATCTGCCGCCATATTCCAATCATGCAAATAATCACCACGAATTGGAATTCAAGTTGAACCTTTTGCTGCAATTTGCTTTCATTTAACAATACTTAGCTATATGGCACCGCATTCTGTTTGAATTAGCTAAACCGGCCAGATTATTTCTAGCCAAAGCAAAAATCGTATGAGATCAGCGTATAAGGTATCATCACAACTGTACTGTAACTGGGCTTTCGGAGTCCGCTAATGATTCCGATAAGTTTATTAAAATTTTAAAAATAGTTAGAGTCATCTTCCATGTTATACATACATATATATGCCTGTAATTTTTTATATATTTCAATTTTCTTCTGACTCTAAGGTATGCTCTTTTATTATGCCTTGTTTTGCTTACAACCAAGGGATTGATTGCTATTTTCAATAGGATAAATGGTGACACAAACAAGTGATACATGTTTTAAAAGCACATATAATATTCTACTTCATATTTAAAATAAATCTCAGTTACTTAACATTGCACATAAATTAATGTTAGAACTAATGTGTTTCTCGTTCTTCTAAATACTTCACCATTTGCTCACAGTCGAATATTTCCTTAAAAACAGAACCAGTTTCCCAATTCAAGTACTTAGGAATAATACTAACAAATGAAAATTATATTAAAGAGGAAATAAAAGCAGGCTAAATTCAGCAAATGCATGTTACTTTTCTCTTCATTAACCTTTGTCTTCTCGTTTAATATCTACGAAACTAAAAGTTAAAATATACTTAACAATAATTTTTTTGTATAATTATATGGATGCGAAACTTGGTACCTTACATTAAAAGAGGAACATAAATTGAGAGTATTTGAAAATACGATTTTTAGGAAAATGTTTGGATCTAAAAGGGATGAGGAGACATGTAAGTTGAGAAGGTTACATAATTTAGATCTACTTAATTTGTATTCATGTCCAGATATTATTAGAATGGTTAAATTCTAGACGACTTAAGTGGGCACGCCATGTGGCACATATGGGAGAGGAAAGACGAGTTTACAGGATTCTTGTTGGGAGACCTGATTGTAAGAGACCTTTAGGAAGGCCAAGACGAAGGTGGAGGAACAACGTTGAGATAGTCCTAAAGGAAATCGGTAGGGATGGAAAAGAGTATACAGATCTTGCTCAGGTTAGGGACAGATGGAAGGCTTGTGTTGCTGCAGCGATGAACCTTCGGGTTTAAGAAGGCTAGAGAGTTAGTTAGTTAGTTAGTAATTGCAAAGATCACAATATGTTAATTATAGTACATTAAATATAAAAATATCTAGCAGTAATACTTTAGAATTGGAGAATGTTGAAAATGTATGTCGTTTTCAGGAAATCCACCAAATGGAAAAGACTCATTATTTCATTTGAACATGGGAATCATTATCTATACTATACACCAAGCAGGTCTACAATTGATGTCGTGGGTAAGAATGTGTTTTCATACCATATTAATTTTGTTTACAAAATATAGAATTAATATACAGGGTGATTATAAAGTATCTGTACATTTTAGTGATATAGCTACAAAATGCATTTCTCTTGCATACTATGTGAAGCAATGGTAATCGTAAAAGAAAAAAACAGCCGTTGTTTGTTTTCGTCTGCAACGAGTGATATATGAACAGGTGCAGACTGACTTCACTCCGAATTTCAGAAAACCAGACCCCACCAGGCTGGCTATTAAGAACCCCGTGAACATTCAAACTAATAGGTTGTGTTGTTAATGAAGAACTTCCTTGGAGGCCAGCCATAACACCAAAAATTATGCAAAGTGTACTAGACGCGATAACACGGAGCCTCACCGCATCAATCAGGAGACTCGTTATTAATAATCCCATCATCTACCAATTGTGGCTCATAGCACGGTGGATTGGGGCACACCAAACTTCTTCCTATGCACCAACAGAATGGAGCAACACACCATCTTGCCATTATCGTGCGTGATCACCTAAACGAAGTTTTAGATGGATTGGTTGTGACTTGCAACGGGAAGTTCTCCCCCTTCGACCTGACCCGCTTAGACTTTTTCATCTTTTTCATCTTGTCCTGATGCACGCGCATTTAGTGCTCCGAAATTTCAACTGTTTTCCGGTTGCTTGGGTGCTGTTGTGCTTGTGATGTGGACTCTATTATTATTATTATTATTATTATTATTTATTATTATTTATTTGTTCAGCACAGGATACATTTCCCAATTATGTCGAACATAATACACTGTGAATAAATAACAAGATAGAAGAGAGAAAAAAAGAATACATGAAAGTATGAACGTCTATGTACACAATATTTACATCAATTTATGAACTTATTGTTGTCATTATGTTTTTCTTCAGCACACTACGTGAGTCTGTGAACATTTCGAAGTCTACAGTTTTTAATAGTTCATTCACCGTGTCTTGCATGCGCACTGCAGGTGAAAACCTATGCGTGTTCACCCTTGACTTCTCCGTGTAGAATAATTTTCGGTTTCTTGCACTGTGTCGGCCTACATTAAAGTTTATACTTTATAACAGTGCAGAACACTCACAGCCGTGATTAATCAGTTTCTGTAAAAAATGACATCACTGACGACTCTTCTGTTGAACAAAGTTTCCAGACCGAAATGCTTGCATAGAGATGTATAGTTCTTTTTGTGATATTGAATGTTCACCTTGAAGCACAGCCATTTCACAAACTGCCTTTGGACCCTCTCCACTTCCTCTTGCCATGTTTTGTACTGTGGATTCCATATGGGACTGCAGTATTCCAGTACTGGACGAACGAGTGCGACATATATTTTTACAACCGTAGGCACAGAGAAATTAAACAGAAAATTTCTTCTAATGAAACCAACTAGCTTTATACACCTTTTCACTAAGGCTTAATAATGGGTGTTGAACGACAGGTCAGATGTGAAGTGGACACCGAGGTCAACGACAACTGTCGTACGCCTCACCGTCGAGCTGCCAATTTTATACTCGTGTGTGATGGTTGTTTTCTTGTTGGTGAATGACATTACGTTGCACTTATTCACATTTATGATCATTCCCGTCTGCTTACACCAGTTTGCGAAGGAGTTTAGGCCTTCCTGCAGCGTATGACAGTCATTCAATGAGCTGATTGGATAGTACAATTTCATATCGTCTGCGTACATTAGAATATTGACTTTTTTGCAGGTGGCTCAAAATATCGTTGACGAACAGAAGGAAAAGGTACGGACCTAAATTGGATCCCTGGGGGACTCCCGACGAAACTCTTCTCTCAGCCGAGGCGAACCCGTTTAGTACAACTGCTTGTATGCGATCACAAAGATAGCTTGCTAGTAATTTGTGCAAGTTACCAGAGATTCCAACACTAAGTAGTTTCCGGAGAAGGATGGAATGGTTTATTCTGTCGAATGCTTTGCTGAGGTCTGTGTAGATTACATCCAACTGTCCTTTGTTGTTTATACAGTCCGCTATGCTTTGTGTTATCACTGCTAAGTTCGTGGTTGTGGATCTGCCCTGCACGAAACCATGCTGCTGAGGGGCTATGACGGTTCTTAGATTCCATCTGAGGTGATCGAAAATGAGTGATTCGAATACTTTGGAGAATATTGGCAGAAGGGAGATTGGACGGTAATTGCTAATATTGTGTTTGTCTCCTGATTTAAAAACTGGGGTCACGAGAGCTTTTTTCCATCGGCGGGGGAAGAAACCTCTTTCCAGGATTTTATTGTAGAGGATTACTAATGGAGGAGTGAGTTCATTTGCACAAGCAGAGATGAAGTGTGAGGTAAGAAGATCTGAACCTGTGGATTTGCCTTTTTGTACGCCCTTAAGCTTTGATGTAATTTCCCCACTTGTCAGTGTGAGTTGCGGTATCGCGAGCAGGTTGTTAGTTTCCAGTGAGTTATCTAGCAGCTGGCGTTGCTCGGCAGAATAGAAGCTAGAAAAATATTCAGAGAAGAGTTCACATGAGGATTCTGGATGTGTTGATGATTTTTCCTCGTAGTAAAGATGGGATGGTATTCAACTCGTGCGGGATTTGCTTTTAAGGAAGTTCCACATCATTTTCGGGTTACTGTCAATTTGTTCATCCATGCTGGTTAAATATTCCGTATATTTTGATTTTTTCATCTTTTTAAAGTTTGATCTGTGTGCGGAAAATTCAACATAGTCACTCTGTAGTCGTGATTGCTTCCATCTTCTATGCGCACGTTCTTTTGCTTTTAAGAGACATATTAATTGCCCATCAAACCAGGCCGGATATTTTCTTCGCTTATTACGAGCTAATGGGACAGCGTCATCAAATGATGACAATAACACTTCATAGAAGGTTTCGCAAATTTCGTCAACGTCGTCTGTCAGCTGCATAATGTCCCACGGCACAGGTTCAAGTAGGCTCTTGATCTCAGAAATACTCGCTTTATGCCAAGCATACGAGTGACCACTTTTAATGTTAGCTGCCTTAGTGACACGAGATATGGCAACACTGCGTTGTACCGCTACGTGGTCTGAGGGAACTGCGGATTCCTCCAGCGATACGTTCGGGTGGGTTTCCATTGAATTCACAAAGATAAGGTCTAGAAACCGGTCGTTACGGGTGGGGAAGGGGTTGACTTGAGAGAGGCCTGCTTCGGATACTAAATTTAGAAAGTCCCGATTTATACCTGAGTCTTTAATACACTCTGGATGTAACTTGTTTTCATTACTTCTTTTCCACATTATTGTTGTGAAGTTGAAATCACCGACCAGCACTAATATGTCATTTTCACTCATCTGCGATTGTACGAGGAGAAGAGAATGTTGAAGCTTATCCAGATTGTTGGGAGAAGGGGGAGGGGGAATGTAGACATTTCCTAGATAAAGTTTCCTACTTACGTTCAAGTGGATTTCCACCCAAACTATTTCCATGTCGGTCTCGGCAGAGGTCAGTCTTCTCGCTCCTATGTCCGACGTAACAGCAGTCAGGACGCCACCACAATGATCCGCACATTCCGGGTACACATCTTGCCTATCTCTCCTAAATACCATGTAACGGTCACTAAGCAACTCGCTGTCGCGCACAGAACTATCAAGCCACGATTCGGTTATGCAAATTGCGTCGTATCCAAAATCACCAGCAAAAGCCAGGTTAAAGTCTTGTAGGAATTTGTTATTTATACTTCTGGCGTTATGGTAATATATGTTAAACACGGCACTGTCATTCACTACCGATCTTGGAGGACCTGGGTTAAGCGACACATCACCTGATAGCAATATAACACAGAGTATGTGCCTAAAGGACGCACATCTCCCGTCACTGGGACTGGAACACCGGGAACTGTTGTTCGCGAAGGCGGCGTGGCGACTCGCGTGGCAGACAAAAGCTGGCAAGAAAATGTTTCTTCCCACAGCACACTTCCAGAGCAGCACATCTGTCATTTGTGTCTCGTTTCTTGATGGTTTGCATTCCATAGCCCTGATCAGCAAGGGTTGGACCGTTATGAGGACAAAATCACATATGTATACAGTCTTTGTTACGGAGCTCCCTTTTCGCTGCTTCCACGCCGCCGCCATCTTTGCCATGCCAAACTGCAAGAGAAGAAATGCTGGACAACTGCAAGTGTGTGGCGGACTGGTCGCTTAGTTACAGGCGATTTTCTTTCGCGGCCAGGAGCTCGTATCGAAGTCTCGTGTGGACAGCTTCTGGAAGCCGCAAGAACAACGCTTCCCGTTCCCGCCAGTCGCGTGGCTCGACCCAGCACTGCCTCTTGGTTGCGGCGTTCTCCCTCCTACTGGCAGGCGACATTCATGTGAACCCTGGTCCCCAGGCGCTTTCTCGTGAACAATGTGGTTTCCGTATATACTACCAAAATGTGGAAAGTCTAACCAAAAAGTTATCGACTTTGGAAATGTTCTGTAGTGAATTTCACGAATACGACGTGATTGGTTTCAGTGAAGTGTGGTTTAATGAAACGATCGGCGATAATGAAATACCCCTGAAGGACTTTCAGGTATTCCGCAACGATAGAGGTTCACGTGGAGGCGGAGTAATGTTACTGCTAAACAACAAGTGGCCCTGCATCAGACGTCTGGATCTGAAAACGTCATGCGAATTAATATGGACTCAGGTAAATATAGGCTAACAAAAACTTTTAATCGGCTGTTTTTATAGACCCCCAAAATCTGGAACTGCAACCTTGTCAGCATTATTAGATTCTGTGCTGAATGCTATGAAGGAAACTGACATCATTCTTATGGCCGATTTCAACCTTCACATAAAATGGTCATCGTCGAACTCTGGCCTATGCACAGACAATGATGACAGGTGGTTTCTTGATCATTATATCAAAGCGATTGGCCTTCATCAGTTTGTAGACTTCCCCACAAGACGCACAGAAACTCTCGACCTTTTGCTGTCTTCGTACACAAAGGTCAAGGCCAAGGCTGGTGAGCAATTCATCGCCTCGGACCACACCCCCATCCATGCCGAAATCCGAGTCCCTGGAATAGCACCCAGGCCCTCCCCTTCCTCCAGACCTGTCTACAACTGGAAAAGAGTCAACTGGGAGCAGCTTTCTCTTGTCACCAGCCTTGTACCGTGGACAATGATGGACCCCCTCCCAGCGGAAGACGCTGTGGATTTCCTTGTGGACTGTGTGCAAGCCATAATTAAAGATCACGTGCCCCTAAGGAAAACAAAAACATCCCGATTCCCATCGTGGTATAGTGAAGAGACGAAACTTATGCTAAAGAAGAAGAAGAATGCGTGGATCCTGTGGAAACAAGTTCCAAACGTTCATACACGGAACACTTTTACTCAATTAAGAAAACATAGCAAAAACTTAATGCAAAGAGACTATAATAATTACATTCAAACTGTGAAGGAAAGTGCTGCTAAAAACCCCAAAATGTTCTGGAAGTTAATTAACTCACGCCAACAACACGACCGTATTCCCGTTCAAGTCTCCTTGAACGGTAAGTCTGCTACAAAGAAGGAGCGCACATCACTTTTTAACTCGTATTTTCACAGCAACTTGACAAATAATACCGCTACTGCACTGTCTGAAGTCAAGCCCATCACTCCTTACACACTCTCTCAAATCTCAACTAACTGCAATGAAGTCCACGAATTATTAAATCTCTTTCATGTTCTAAAGCTAAAGCTCCTAATGATATCCCTGGCATATTTCTACGACGATTAGCCCATATTCTATCCAAACCAATCAGCACAATCTTTAACAAATGTTTTTCCGAGGGTGTATTTCCTCTTGCATGGAAGCAAGCAAATATAGTTCCTATACGCAAACACGGAAACAAAACTCACGTTACTTCTTATCGTCCAATTTCCTTACTTCCTGCACTTGCACTACTAGCCGAAAAAATAATTTCCAATCGTATCCTTGCGCATGCTACTCCGTTCCTCTCTCCCACTCAACACGGTTTTCTTCCTCATGCTTCATGTGACACAAACCTTGCTTGTTTGCTCACCAACGCTGTTAACTGCCTGAGTGCCAAGCAAGACATGGATGTCGTTTACTTAGATATTTCTAAAGCGTTTGACTCTGTCCTTCATACAAAACTCATCCATAAACTTTCACACAGATTCAACATTCACGGACCTCAGTAGTGTATATTGGCCGGTTCAACGCAACACTTGGTACGAGCCCTTTTTTAGCCTCTTTTTTTATCAATTGAATATCACTTTTTGACATATTTTGACAATTTTTTTCGATGTTTTAGCGCTTGGCGATGTTTTAGCAAAATTTCCTATTTTTCCCACCTCACACTTGGTACGAATGCCACGATCTTACGTGATATAACTTAACCTATCCTTTTTTCTTACTTATTGTTTCAAAATAATACTTTGTAGGTATCCTCTTTTTTATCAATTGAATATCACTTCTTGACATATTTTGACAATTTTGTGTCGATGTTTTAGCGTTTTAGTACAATTTTCAATGCAATCAAACAGATTTTTCCTAAGTCTTACTGTTTCCAAGATAACCCCACTTCCGGTCGCCATTTTGGATTTCCGAGCATAGGTTCTATTCATATTTTACTTACATATAGGCGTACGTGACGAATCAGCAAACAGATTTTTCCTAAGTCTTACCGTTTCCAAGATAACCCCACTTCCGGTCGCCATTTTCGATTTCCGAGCATAGGTTCTATTCATACTTTTTCTCACGTATAGGTGTACATGACGAATCCGCAAACAGATTTTTCCAAAGTCTTACCGTTTCCAAGATAACCCCACTTCCGGTCGCCATTTTGGATTTCCGAGCATAGGTTCTATTCATATTTTACTTACATATAGGCGTACGTGATGAATCCGCAAACAGATTTTTCCTAAGTCTTACCGTTTCCAAGATAACCCCACTTCCGGTCGCCATTTTCGATTTCCGAGCATAGGTTCTATTCATACTTTTTCTCACGTATAGGTGTACATGACGAATCCGCAAACAGATTTTTCCTGTCTTACCGTTTCCAAGATAACCCCACTTCCGGTCGCTATTTTCGATTTCTGAGCATAGGTTCTATTCATACTTTATCTCACGTATAGGTGTACATGATGAATCCGCAAACAGATTTTTCCTAAGTCTTACCGTTTCCAAGATAACCCCACTTCCGGTCGCCATTTTGGATTTCCGAGCATAAGTTCTATTCATATTTTTCTCACTTATAGGTGTACATGATGAATCACCAAACAGATTTTTCCTAAGTCTTACCGTTTCCTAGATAACCCCACTTCCGGTCGCCATTTTGGAATTCCGATCATAGGTTCTATTCATACTTTTTCTCACATATAGGTGTACATGATGAATCACCAAACAGATTTTTCCTAAGTCTTACCGTTTCCAAGATAACCCCACTTCCGGTCGCTATTTTCGATTTCCGATCATATGTTATATTCATACTTTTTCTCACGTGTAGGTGTACGTGATGAATCACCAAACAAATTTTTCCTAAGTCATGAATTGGAGGATTCTATGACAACCAATATTAATTCTCGTAAGAGAACAGAAAACACACACAAAAAAACAATACTGTGGTCACTACAACAAATAGTCTTCTTCAACCCCAATCCAACAACCCAAAAATCATCATCCTAACTAGAACCATGTAACTATCTGCCATCTGTTAGAGGTTTTGTGAACTAAGTGGTGCTTTGTTCGTGTGTAAAAAAAAAAACGCAATGCTTTTTGCACTTGGTTATCATCACCTAACATGTTATTAATTATTTTTTAAAATTAATTACAACTGAAAACTAATAATTAATATTATCTAAAGTTACTAATTAATATTATACAAATAATTGATATATTTTTTTGTTCTTGTTGCTAGTGTTGGGTAATTATAGTTGTTGCAAAATATAGCTCTCGCGTATGACAGTTTCTGAGTTTTGTTGGGTACATAAGAACAATTTTACACAACCTTTTTTGGTTCTCCTCCGTAGCCGTGCTTGTTAAGGCGTTCACTCGTTCTTGTTATTGTTCGTTCTACGTGTGGCCTATAGGTTCGAACCCGGTCGTGGTCGAAAGTTTTTCAGCGTGTCTACGAGTCTTCATCAGCGTGTATATTTACTTCTCTGTGTTGAGTCTACGGATTCTGAACGGGGTTGTTTAATGTATATGTTGATCTTGATATATATATATATATATGGTGTTCATGTATGTATCCAAAGCACATTGGAAACAATATTCGATCATTAGCTGCGTTCAACCACTGCATCGGAGGAGTAACCACCCCCTGTCCCCGGGCTCGTGTTCCCGGTTAAGTTAGGTTAAGTTAGGTTAAGTTGTCTAATGTCTATGTCTATGTGTAATGTCTATGTCTATATGTAATGTCTATGTCCATGTCTATGTGTAATGTCTATGTCTATATGTAATGTCTATGTCCATGTCTCTGTCTTTGTAGGTTTTTGTCAAAAATTCGAGACATTTTGCAATTTAACGCTGGACTTGGAAAATTTTCGACAGATGGGGGTGAAATTTGGTTCCATGACGACCTATGTTCATTTTGGTATGGGTGGACAGAGGACACCGAGACTCGACCGACGCACTAAACCCGACCTCTCTACGACTATTCGTTCGAAAGTTACGAGTGATCAAAGTTTTTGGGAGGGGGTGGGCTAACTTCTTACCCCTTGACCCCAGGACCACCAAAACTTGGTACACGTATTCTACACCTCCAAAATCGACAGGGGGCATCTAACGATGCCGTATGGGGGTGTTTTTCGAGTTATTTTTTCGATAACTCTTACCATTTTCGAGATATTTGCAATTTAAGATTTTTTTAACGCTGGACTTTGAAAATTTTCGGTACATTTTTTTTTGTTCCATGACGACCTATGTTTATTTTGGTATGGGAGGACAGAGGACATCGAGACTCGACCGACACACTAAACCCAACCTCTCTACGCGTACTCTACGTCACCAAAAAAGGTTAAAGGTTCCAAATAACAATAGTTAGAGTTTCCCCAATCTAGTAAAGTGGATTGGTTGAAATCTCCAAGGCGTATTTTGCATTTTTTTTTTCAAATATGAACACGTTAAAACTGAACTGTCTCGGATTTTTGAGTTTTGTATTCGCCCTGAGAAAATTCTATATAAAATAACATACCTGAAAATTATATTCACAGTAGATTGATTTTTTTGAGTTTTGTAATCACCTCAACAAATTCTTTATAAAATAACATACCTGAAAATTGTATTCACAGTAGATTGAATTCTTGAGTTTTTGTAATCACCTCAAGAAATTCTATATAAAATAACATACCAGAAAATTGTATTCACAGTAGATTGAATTCTTGAGTTTTTGTATTCGCACACAAGAAATTCTATATAAATAACATACCTGAAATTCTATTTACAGTAGATTGAATTTTTGAGTTTTGTAATGACTCCAAGAAATTCTATATAAAATAACATACTTGAAAATTGTATCGCTATATACTAGACTTTTTGATTTCTGTGATTTTGGAGAAAGCAATGGAATCCACCACCAGTTTCAATCATAAAAATGATAAAACTGAATGTGTTACTTGCGAAAAATTAATATCTAAAACTAATATTAGCAAGCACAGGACAAGGTGTAGCGAAACAGGTTCGAGAATTAATCGTTCGTTACCTTCTAAGTCTTGTGCTCGATGCGGAAAAATGATCTTCATTGCACATTTAAGTAAACACCTCAAAATTTGCAAGCCATCGACCGGACAAGCATCGAAAAGGAAAATCGATAATTCAGAAACGGAAGCTTCCACTTCCAAGCAAATTAAATTATCTAATGAACGCAAACCAATTAGATCTGCGTTCAACGACCAACTCCAGGATTTTTCAATTAAGTTAGAACCAGGCCGTGACATTCTAAGTTTCTTGGACGAAACGAAAACATCTGTACTAAATATTTTAAAAGATAAACTTGAAAACAACTCTATAAAAGTATACGTTGTTCTGTTTTCTGAATACGAGAAAGTTGATGGGTCAACGAGTATTTTTTATCATCGTACAAAAAACCAGACTTTTTATTTTGATGACGTCGAAAATTTAGACAACTTCTATTATAAAGTTTCCAACGAGCTGGTTAAGAAACATGACGATTTCGAGGCTAAAGTGTCGGGATGGTCTCTATGTGGAAGTCCTCACACGTTAACTGTTTACGTGAACCAATTCTCGCCTCTTCGCGCTTCCAGCTACGTTCCTCTTCCACTGAACATTCAACACAAGAGGGCTGTGTTAAATATACAGAACAGCGATAAAAAGTGTTTCCTTTGGTGTATATTGGCTGCACTGCATCCTGTGCATTGGTCAAATCATCCAGAACAGGTTTCTAATTACAAACAATACGAGACCGACTTTCAAAGTGTAATGTCTGGCATTGAATACCCGGTGACATTGTCGGATATAACAAAGTTCGAAAATCGTGCAGGAAAACGCATCGCTATTAATGTATATTCCTTCACGTCAGATAAATATCTCGTGCATCCCGTCAGGATAAGCGATATCGACGATGACGATGCTTGTGTAATACATCTCCTTCTCATTTCCAACGAGGATGTCTATCATTACACGCTAATTCGTTCAATGTCTCGATTACTAGGAAGCCAAACAACCAAGCATGAACATTGCATCGAAGTTTGCCCGAGATGCCTAACCACGTTCGACGATCGAAAACAACTCAATTATCGAAATTACACTGGACGTCAAATTGCTATCGAGAAACTTGCCGAACATAAAATTTATTGCGGCAACAACAGACCGGCTAGAATGTTGATGCCCGAAACGAACGAAGTCGAAGAATTCAAAATGCACAAGGCATTGTTAGAACATCCCGCAATCATCGTCGCAGATTTCGAGTCTTTCCTGAAACCACTCTCCTACTGCGAACCGGATCCTGAAATTTCCTCCACAACGCCGTACCAGCTTCATCAACCTAATAGTTTCGGCTATGTTGTTGTGCGACGTGATAAAATAAATGAAGCATATATATACCGCGGACCAAATGTAATCGAACACTTCCTGGAAAAAATGGTGGAGGAGGTTGAGGTAATTGGTAGCGTACTGCTTACATCAAAACCGATGGCACCTTTAACTGAAAATGAACTTCAAAATTACAATTCCACTGAGGTGTGTCCGGTATGTGATCAAAGTTTCACTGATGAGAACAAAAAAATATTCCACCACGATCATTTCAGCGGAAACTATATAGGTGGAATTTGCAACACGTGCAATCTTAAAATCCAGAAACCTAAATTCATCCCCATATTCTTTCACAACGGAAGCGGATATGATTTTCACCACCTGGTGAGACATCTTGGCTACGATCCGAAACGTATAGGTGTCTTGGCCGAGAATGAAGAACGCTACATTAGTCTCAGCAAGCAAGTGTCGATTCCGGGAACGAAAAATACAATCGAGATGTGCTTCCTGGATTCGTATAGATTTCTCTCTGCAAGTCTGGATGCTTTAGCGAACAAACTCACCGACGAACGATTGAAAATAACTAGAGCTAGTTTTCCCAACGTAGACATAGAACTCGTTAGGCGTAAAGGGATTTATCCTTACGAATATGTTAGTGATAATTCTAAATTTAACGACGACGCTCTTCCACTTCCAAGAGAATTTTACAGCAGACTCAGAGAGAAAGGAATCACGGACGAAGAATACCAACACGCGCAACTCATGTGGGAGAAATTAGAATGTAGGACACTCGGAGGCTACCACGACGCATACTTAAAATTAGACGTGACGATACTCGCGGATGTTTTTCAAGCGTTCAAGAAAACGGCAACGAATATTTATAAATTAGATCCAGCGTATTTCTACAGTCTACCGGGATTAGCGTGGTCGGCAATGTTATTCCAGACAAAGGTCAAGCTGGAACTGATATCGGACGTTGACATGTTGCTATTTATCGAAAGAGGGATACGAGGTGGAATGGTGCAATGCGTACAGAGACATGCAAAAGCTAATAACGTACACATGAAAGAAGATTACGATTCAAATCGAGCATCGAATTACATCTTCTACGCCGACGTTAATAATCTCTACGGACATGCCATGGTTCAGAAACTTCCTTACGGGGGATTCGAATGGTTAGATCCCACTTCGATAGACATTATTCATTTCGACGATAGCGAGTGTGGTTTCTTCGCAGAGGTAGATCTCCAATTCTCCGACCACCTGCACGACACGTTTTCGGATTTGCCTCCGACTCCCGAAATCAAATGTCCACCCGACTCGGTTCAAGACAAGCTTTTGTTAACATTGGACCCTAAACAGAGATACGTCGTCCACTACAAGAATCTCCGGTTTTTGATTGGGAAGGGTGTTCAGATAGTAAATGTTAGAAAAATACTAAAGTTTAAACATTCCACGTGGTTAAGACCTTACATAGAAACTAACACACAACATAGAACAGCTGCCACTTCCGATTTAGACAAGGAATTCTTTAAATTAATGAACAATGCGGTGTACGGAAAGACCATGGAGAATGTTAGAAAGCACGTAGACGTGAAATTAATTTCCGATAAGAATAAATGTCGGAAGTGGATAGCCGATCCTAGATTCAAGTCGAGAAAAATTTACAACGAGAATTTGGAACTTTTCAATCTAGATATAAAATTGATGAAATTCAGAAAACCAATTTACGTTGACGCAACGGTTCTCGACTTGTCGAAACTTTACATGTTCGAATTTCATTATGACGTGATGAAACCCTTCTACAATGATAAAATATCACTTTTGTACACGGACACCGACAGCTTTATTTACAGCATACAAACACCTAACCTATACGAAGACATAAAAAATCCTTCCATGCTTGAGTATTTCGATACTTCTGCGTATCCTCAACCCAACAGATTTGGAATTCCATCTCGTAACAAAAAAGTCCTAGGTAAACTGAAAGATGAATGTAACGGTGATATTATTGTCGAGTTCCCGGGTTTGCGTTCGAAGATGTATGCCATGAGAACAGAGAGTAGCGTCACGAAGAAAGCAAAAGGTGTGGGCAAAAATACGGTGGAGAACAAACTCACCTTCCACGATTACATCGATTGCCTTTACTCACAATCGACGATACTAAGTATGGAACAAAGAATCCAAAGTGTAGACCACGTGATTACAACAAACAAAGTTAGGAAAGTAGCATTAGATCCGCATGACGAAAAAAGATGTATTTTGTCTTGTGGAATCCACACGTTGCCTTGGGGACAATATCGTTTAGAAATTAGTAAAAATTGTAGGCAATGCAATTGAAAAAAAATAAACTTAAATAACTATAACTAAAACAACGTTGCAACGTTTAGAAAGTCGTTGATTTTGTTTCTGTATTTTCCGTCGTTGGGTTTCCTCGTCATGTCGATCGTCGCGAATCCGAAATCGTCACTGTTCCAGCAAGAAGAGCAGCGTTCCGAAAATTGATTGATCAACAGGCCGTTGAGTTTAGATAACATGGAAGGTAGAAATTCATGATCTCTCTTGCGGTGTACAGTCTCCATTGTTTGCTTTCGGAAACCAAAGAGATTCATTGTCCTTGCTAGTTCTTTATTGTGTATGTGATAATTTGAGACAGTTAAAGTTTTTTTTATTTTAGTTATAGTTATTTAAGTTTATTTTTTTTCAATTGCATTGCCTACAATTTTTACTAATTTCTAAACGATAGTGTCCCCAAGGCAACGTGTGGATTCCACAAGACAAAATACATCTTTTATCGTCATGCGGATCTAATGCTACTTTCCTAACTTTGTTTGTTGTAATCACGTGGTCTACACTTTGGATTCTTTGTTCTATACTTAGTATCGTCGATTGTGAGTAAAGGCAATCGATGTAATCGTGGAAGGTGAGTTTGTTCTCCACCGTATTTATGCCCACACCTTTTGCTTTCTTCGTGACGCTACTCTCTGTTCTCATGGCATACATCTTCGAACGCAAACCCGCGAACTCGACAATAATATCACCGTTACATTCATCTTTCAGTTTACCTAGGACTTTTTTGTTACGAGATGGAATTCCAAATCTGTTGGGTTGAGGATACGCAGAAGTATCGAAATACTCAAGCATGGAAGGATTTTTTATGTCTTCGTATAGGTTAGGTGTTTGTATGCTGTAAATAAAGCTGTCGGTGTCCGTGTACAAAAGTGATATTTTATCATTGTAGAAGGGTTTCATCACGTCATAATGAAATTCGAACATGTAAAGTTTCGACAAGTCGAGAACCGTTGCGCCAACGTAAATTGGTTTTCTGAATTTCATCAATTTTATATCTAGATTGAAAAGTGCCAAATTCTCGTTGTAAATTTTTCTCGACTTGAATCTAGGATCGGCTATCCACTTCCGACATTTATTCTTATCGGAAATTAATTTCACGTCTACGTGCTTTCTAACATTCTCCATGGTCTTTCCGTACACCGCATTGTTCATTAATTTAAAGAAGTCCTTGTCTAAATCGGAAGTGGCAGCTGTTCTATGTTGTGTGTTAGTTTCTATGTAAGGTCTTAACCACGTGGAATGTTTAAACTTTAGTATTTTTCTAACATTTTCTATCTGAACACCCTTCCCAATCAAAAACCGGAGATTCTTGTAGTGGACGACGTATCTCTGTTTAGGGTCCAATGTTAACAAAAGCTTGTCTTGAACCAAGTCGGGTGGACATTTGATTTCGGGAGTCGGAGGCAAATCCGAAAGCGTGTCGTGTAGGTGGTCGGAGAATTGGAGATCTACCTCTGCGAAGAAACCACACTCGCTATCGTCGAAATGAATAATGTCTATCGAAGTGGGATCTAACCATTCGAATCCCCCGTAAGGAAGTTTCTGAACCATGGCATGTCCGTAGAGATTATTAACGTCGGCGTAGAAGATGTAATTCGATGCTCGATTTGAATCGTAATCTTCTTTCATGTGTACGTTATTAGCTTTTGCATGTCTCTGTACGCATTGCACCATTCCACCTCGTATCCCTCTTTCGATAAATAGCAACATGTCAACGTCCGATATCAGTTCCAGCTTGACCTTTGTCTGGAATAACATTGCCGACCACGCTAATCCCGGTAGACTGTAGAAATACGCTGGATCTAATTTATAAATATTCGTTGCCGTTTTCCTGAACGCTTGAAAAACATCCGCGAGTATCGTCACGTCTAATTTTAAGTATGCTTCGTGGTAGCCTCCGAGTGTCCTACATTCTAATTTCTCCCACATGAGTTGCACGTGTTGGTATTCTTCGTCCGTGATTCCTTTCTCTCTGAGTCTGCTGTAAAATTCTCTTGGAAGTGGAAGAGCGTCGTCGTTAAATTTAGAATTATCACTAACATATTCGTAAGGATAAATCCCTTTACGTCTAACGAGTTCTATGTCTACGTTGGGAAAACTAGCTCTAGTTATTTTGAATCGTTCGTCGGTGAGTTTGTTCGCTAAAGCATCCAGACTTGCAGAGAGAAATCTATACGAATCCAGGAAGCACATCTCGATTGTATTTTTCGTTCCCGGAATCGACACTTGCTTGCTGAGACTAATGTAGCGTTCTTCATTCTCGGCCAAGACACCTATACGTTTCGGATCGTAGCCAAGATGTCTCACCAGGTGGTGAAAATCATATCCGCTTCCGTTGTGAAAGAATATGGGGATGAATTTAGGTTTCTGGATTTTAAGATTGCACGTGTTGCAAATTCCACCTATATAGTTTCCGCTGAAATGATCGTGGTGGAATATTTTTTTGTTCTCATCAGTGAAACTTTAATCACATACCGGACACACCTCAGTGGAATTGTAATTTTGAAGTTCATTTTCAGTTAAAGGTGCCATCGGTTTTGATGTAAGCAGTACGCTACCAATTACCTCAACCTCCTCCACCATTTTTTCCAGGAAGTGTTCGATTACATTTGGTCCGCGGTATATATATGCTTCATTTATTTTATCACGTCGCACAACAACATAGCCGAAACTATTAGGTTGATGAAGCTGGTACGGCGTTGTGGAGGAAATTTCAGGATCCGGTTCGCAGTAGGAGAGTGGTTTCAGGAAAGACTCGAAATCTGCGACGATGATTGCGGGATGTTCTAACAATGCCTTGTGCATTTTGAATTCTTCGACTTCGTTCGTTTCGGGCATCAACATTCTAGCCGGTCTGTTGTTGCCGCAATAAATTTTATGTTCGGCAAGTTTCTCGATAGCAATTTGACGTCCAGTGTAATTTCGATAATTGAGTTGTTTTCGATCGTCGAACGTGGTTAGGCATCTCGGGCAAACTTCGATGCAATGTTCATGCTTGGTTGTTTGGCTTCCTAGTAATCGAGACATTGAACGAATTAGCGTGTAATGATAGACATCCTCGTTGGAAATGAGAAGGAGATGTATTACACAAGCATCGTCATCGTCGATATCGCTTATCCTGACGGGATGCACGAGATATTTATCTGACGTGAAGGAATATACATTAATAGCGATGCGTTTTCCTGCACGATTTTCGAACTTTGTTATATCCGACAATGTCACCGGGTATTCAATGCCAGACATTACACTTTGAAAGTCGGTCTCGTATTGTTTGTAATTAGAAACCTGTTCTGGATGATTTGACCAATGCACAGGATGCAGTGCAGCCAATATACACCAAAGGAAACACTTTTTATCGCTGTTCTGTATATTTAACACAGCCCTCTTGTGTTGAATGTTCAGTGGAAGAGGAACGTAGCTGGAAGCGCGAAGAGGCGAGAATTGGTTCACGTAAACAGTTAACGTGTGAGGACTTCCACATAGAGACCATCCCGACACTTTAGCCTCGAAATCGTCATGTTTCTTAACCAGCTCGTTGGAAACTTTATAATAGAAGTTGTCTAAATTTTCGACGTCATCAAAATAAAAAGTCTGGTTTTTTGTACGATGATAAAAAATACTCGTTGACCCATCAACTTTCTCGTATTCAGAAAACAGAACAACGTATACTTTTATAGAGTTGTTTTCAAGTTTATCTTTTAAAATATTTAGTACATATGTTTTCGTTTCGTCCAAGAAACTTAGAATGTCACGGCCTGGTTCTGACTTAATTGAAAAATCCTGGAGTTGGTCGTTGAACGCAGATCTAATTGGTTTGCGTTCATTAGATAATTTAATTTGCTTGGAAGTGGAAGCTTCCGTTTCTGAATTATCGATTTTCCTTTTCGATGCTTGTCCGGTCGATGCCTTGCAAATTTTGAGGTGTTTTCTTAAATGTGCAATGCTGATCATTTTTCCGCATCGAGCACAAGACTTAGAAGGTAACGAACGATTAATTCTCGAAACTGTTTCGCTACACCTTGCCCTGTGCTTGCTAATATTAGTTTTAGATATTAATTTTTCGCAAGTAACACATTCAGTTTTATCATTTTTATGATTGAAACTGGTGGTGGATTCCATTGCTTTCTCCAAAATCACAGAAATCAAAAAGTCTAGTATATAGCGATACAATTTTCAGGTATGTTATTTTATATAGAATTTCTTGGAGTGATTACAAAACTCAAAAATTCAATCTACTGTAAATAGAATTTCAGGTATGTTATTTATATAGAATTTCTTGTGTGCGAATACAAAAACTCAAGAATTCAATCTACTGTGAATACAATTTTCTGGTATGTTATTTTATATAGAATTTCTTGAGGTGATTACAAAAACTCAAGAATTCAATCTACTGTGAATACAATTTTCAGGTATGTTTATATAGAATTTCTTGAGGTGATTACAAAACTCAAAAAAATCAATCTACTGTGAATATAATTTTCAGGTATGTTATTTTATATAGAATTTTCTCAGGGCGAATACAAAACTCAAAAATCCGAGACAGTTCAGTTTTAACGTGTTCATATTTGAAAAAAAAATGCAAAATACGCCTTGGAGATTTCAACCAATTCACTTTACTAGATTGGGGAAACTCTAACTATTGTTATTTGGAACCTTTAACCTTTTTTGGTGACGTAGAGTACGCGTAGAGAGGTTGGGTTTAGTGTGTCGGTCGAGTCTCGATGTCCTCTGTCCTCCCATACCAAAATAAACATAGGTCGTCATGGAACAAAAAAAAATGTACCGAAAATTTTCAAATTCCAGCGTTAAAAAAATCTTAAATTGCAAATATCTCGAAAATGGTAAGAGTTATCGAACAAATAACTCGAAAAACACCCCCATACGGCATCGTTAGATGCCCGCTGTCGATTTTGGAGGTGTAGAATACGTGTACCAAGTTTTGGTGGTCCTGGGGTCAAGGGGTAAGAAGTTAGCCCACCCCCTCCCAAAAACTTTGATCACTCGTAACTTTCGAACGAATATTCGTAGAGAGGTCGGGTTTAGTGCGTCCGTCGAGTCTCGGTGTCCTCTGTCCACCCATACCAAAATGAACATAGGTCGTCATGGAACCAAATTTGACCCCCATCTGTCGAAAATTTTCCAAGTCCAGCGTTAAATTGCAAAATGTCTCGAATTTTTGACAAAAACCTACAAAGACAGAGACATGGACATAGACATTACATATAGACATAGACATTACACATAGACATGGACATAGACATTACATATAGACATAGACATTACACATAGACATAGACATTAGACAACTTAACCTAACTTAACCTCACTTAACCGGGAACACGAGCCCGGGGACAGGGGGTGGTTACTCCTCCGATGCAGTGGTTGAACGCAGCTAATGATCGAATATTGTTTCCAATGTGCTTTGGATACATACATGAACACCATATATATATATATATCAAGATCAACATATACATTAAACAACCCCGTTCAGAATCCGTAGACTCAACACAGAGAAGTAAATATACACGCTGATGAAGACTCGTAGACACGCTGAAAAACTTTCGACCACGACCGGGTTCGAACCTATAGGCCACACGTAGAACGAACAATAACAAGAACGAGTGAACGCCTTAACAAGCACGGCTACGGAGGAGAACCGAAAAAGGTTGTGTAAAATTGTTCTTATATACCCAACAAAACTCAGAAACTGTCATACGCGAGAGCTATATTTTGCAACAACTATAATTACCCAACACTAGCAACAAGAACAAAAAAATATATCAATTATTTGTATAATATTAATTAGTAACTTTAGATAATATTAATTATTAGTTTTCAGTTGTAATTAATTTTAAAAAACAATTAATAACATGTTAGGTGATGATAACCAAGTGCAAAAAGCATTGCGTTTTTTTTTTACACACGAACAAAGCACCACTTAGTTCACAAAACCTCTAACAGATGGCAGATAGTTACATGGTTCTAGTTAGGATGATGATTTTTGGGTTGTTGGATTGGGGTTGAAGAAGACTATTTGTTGTAGTGACCACAGTATTGTTTTTTTTGTGTGTGTTTTCTGTTCTCTTACGAGAATTAATATTGGTTGTCATAGAATACTCCAATTCATGACTTACGAAAAATCTGTTTGGTGATTCATCACGTACACTTACACGTGAGAAAAAGTATGAATATAACCTATGATCGGAAATCGAAAATAGCGACCGGAAATGGGGTTATCTTGGAAACGGTAAGACTTAGGAAAAATCTGTTTGGTGATTCATCATGTACACCTATATGTGAGAAAAAGTATGAATAGAACCTATGATCGGAAATCCAAAATGGCGACCGGAAGTGGGGTTATCTAGGAAACGGTAAGACTTAGGAAAAATCTGTTTGGTGATTCATCATGTACACCTATAAGTGAGAAAAATATGAATAGAACTTATGCTCGGAAATCCAAAATGGCGACCGGAAGTGGGGTTATCTTGGAAACGGTAAGACTTAGGAAAAATCTGTTTGCGGATTCATCATGTACACCTATACGTGAGATAAAGCATGAATAGAACCTATGTTCGGAAATCGAAAATGGCGACCGGAAGTGGGTTTATCTTGGAAACGGTAAGACTTAGGAAAAATCTGTTTGCGGATTCATCACGTACGCCTATATGTAAGTAAAATATGAATAGAACCTATGCTCGGAAATCCAAAATGGCGACCGGAAGTGGGGTTATCTTGGAAACGGTAAGACTTAGGAAAAATCTGTTTGCGGATTCGTCATGTACACCTATACGTGAGAAAAAGTATGAATAGAACCTATGCTCGGAAATCGAAAATGGCGACCGGAAGTGGGGTTATCTTGGAAACGGTAAGACTTAGGAAAAATCTGTTTGCGGATTCGTCACGTACGCCTATATGTAAGTAAAATATGAATAGAACCTATGCTCGGAAATCCAAAATGGCGACCGGAAGTGGGGTTATCTTGGAAACAGTAAGACTTAGGAAAAATCTGTTTGATTGCATTGAAAATTGTACTAAAACGCTAAAACATCGACAAAAAATTGTCAAAATATGTCAAGAAGTGATATTCAATTGATAAAAAAAGAGGATACCTACAAAGTATTATTTTGAAACAATAAGTAAGAAAAAAGGATAGGTTAAGTTATATCACGTAAGATCGTGGCATTCGTACCAAGTGTGAGGTGGGAAAAATAGGAAATTTTGCTAAAACATCGACAAAAAATTGTCAAAATATGTCAAAAAGTGATATTCAATTGATAATAAAGAGGCTAAAAGAGGGCTCGTACCAAGTGTTGCGTTGAACCGGCCAATATACACTACTGACCTCCTCCTAAATTACTCTCATCTTACTTGCACAATAGAAAGCAAAGGGTTATCATATCTGGTTGCTCTTCCTCATGGCTCCCTGTGGTTTCCGGTGTGCCTCAAGGAAGTTCTCTAGGGCCCCTGTGTTTCACTCTTTTCATGGACGATATTCATGAATATATTTCTCCAGAATGCTCAATTTTATTGTATGCTGATGAATGTAAGTTATTTAGAAACATCGCTTCAGTTGAAGACACTTGTTCCTTGCAAGACAATCTCACACACATTGAACGCTGGTGCCAAGGCTGGAATCTGAAAATAAATCCCGAAAAATCTGTTTTTATGAGGTTTACCCTAAAATCCAATTTTACAGCACCATCCTATAGATTATGCAACAAAATCATCCCTTTCGTACAACAGCACAAAGATCTTGGAGTCATTTTCGACAGCAAACTCACTTTCATCCACCACATAGATTACATAACTTCGAGAGCCATGAAAACCCTTGGGCTAATTTACAGGTTTACAGATATCACACATGTTTCTACCCTCAAAACCTACTTTACATCGTGCGTCGTACCTATTCTTGAATAAGGTTCCTGTATTTGGTCAATGGCCTGTGATAGCAATATAAAGAGAACAAACAAACTGGTAAATTTCTGTTTCAGAATAGTAAAACATAGATGCCCAGCCCTTGCAAACTTTTCCAAACATGAAATTCTATCCGCTCTTCAAATTCACGATCCCTCCCTTCGCCGTCAAGTTTCAGATCTAACATTTCTTTTCAAAATCATGAATGGACAACTTTTCACCAACGAACTCTTGCCACATCTTCACATCCGGATCCCACGTACCAACAGCAAATGCAACAACTTCTTTTACACAAAAGCCTCCAGGCTATCCCTAGAACAAAGGTCATTTCTCTATAGGCTACAAACAAGGTACAATACACTAGTTGATCCTCCAGGCTTCCATCTATCTAAGCAGGCTTTCAGAAATGCGTGCATCAAGCAGCTGAAGAGAAATTAATATTTGTTATACACTCGTTATTATTTTATTATTATTGTTTAATTTTTATTATTTTATTGTATTATTCTTGTTACATATGTGTGCGTGCTTCTCATTTGTTAATTTCTATTTTTCTCGCTGTTGATATCCTGATATAAAATGAATTTTCTCTGTATTCAGGATTTCTCAAATAAATAAATAAATAAAAGTGTAAGGTGTACGTGGTGATGATCCACAGCATTGCCCAGTTGAAACAACGCATTACAGCCGCAGTTGCTGAGATTTCACCAGCTTCGTTGGAAAAGGTTTTTTGGGCAATGGTAGATCACTGGCTTCTGTGCCTAGACTTGAGGGGTGGTCACATTGAGTTATACTTATTTTGTGTCCTACTGTGATGAATGTGTTAGTACATATTGTATTTTGTTCAATAAATCCGGTTCATATAAAAATGTAGAGTGACATTATAATCACCTTTTATATGTTGAAACTATAATACGCTTTATGATTTTAAAATTATACTATGTTACGTAAACTGATAAACTATGAACATTGAAGTGGGAAATTAGTTCATTCTCAATATCCATGGAATATATGAATCTCTCTACAGGACGCAAACTCATTCAGACATTCAACATCGATAGTGTATACCGTATGCTGAACAAATCAATTACTCTGACACTACCATGTTCGTCCGTCTAATAGAAGCATGCAACCCGGTAGAAAAAAATAACACTGTTGGCGCGAAAAGAATGTCACTTACAAACAAGAAACAAGGCCAAGTTCCAGAAAAAATTACATTTTGAGGCACGAAACACAAACGCGCGGGGTCTCATGTTGGTCCAAACTCTATGAAAGCCCCGAAATATGAAATGGGAGCCTGGAACGCAGACTCCGCGGATGTGCCATTCAGCCAGCAACAGTTGAGTCAGAGAAGTAGAGAGAGGGATAGAGTGCTAACCTAGTTTTCTTCACTTTCCCTTCGCCGTCAGGTCCGGCTTCACAATTCAATTTGTATATTGCCATTCAATTGGGTCTACATTACCGGTTAGCTACTATATATGGTGGCGTACTTGGGTCACACAACTTGGTGTCGATAAAGGCCAAATCCTGTTATACATTTTTACCTTCGAACGTAGGCATTTCCACCACACTTCAGTAGAAGTAAGAATGATTCTATAAATAATTTTAGCCCATCAAGTTTAGTCCCTCAACTACTATATACTCTTTAATTATTCACCTCGTATCCATCCATATACCATCCCTAATTAACACCAAAGATCTACCTTCCCAACCCCTCACACATTACTAGAGAAAACACAAGCTGGTCACCATATATTAACACTACAAAATTACCCGCCCCCATGATGGGAAGCATAACTTTTCACCAAAATTTTCACCCTGACACTACCGTAAGGTGAAAATTGTGGACTAAAAGTTGTAAACGTTGTAAGTACCAAAAGCGAAAATGTTGGGAAATCGCATCGTTCCGCACATCAGCCGTGCACACTAGTGACCCCTTTCGAGTCCTTTGAACTACTTAGATGGCTACCAGCCACATTTCACGTTTACCACATTATAAAGCATGTCACATTTCACAGTTTAACATAGAAAACGGTGTTTGAATTATTGTAGCACTTACAGCGTTAATCAATTTTAGTCTTCAATTAATGTTTTATTAAGGACGTGATTGCGGAGAGAAGAAGCCCCCTCGGATGAATAATTCGGTCCACAATGACTTCACGAATCCCTTTATCAAATATCATCCCTAGCAACAGCTGGTGCTCTCACTTACGGTGAAACCCCGTCGCCTGTCAAATAATCCATCCAGAATCTCCCTTCTCACGCTCCAGAACAACCGCCACTGTATTCCCAAGATTCCTGGACGGAGTACAAACATCAAGACAAACGAAAACCTATGAGCCTTCTTTCATTTATTCAACAACAAAAAAACTGACTCCTATCCCGATCATGAGCAAGCAAATTCCACTATCTCTCTACCCTTCACCGTTAACAGAAAAAAAGTTAGAATTTCCTTCCAACAATTGAAAAACATTGAAAACGCTATGAACTGGGATGAACCACGGAAGAAGAATGCCCACCGCAAACACAGCGCTTACACTGTTCAACAATATCAAAATTCGCAAAGGAATATTCAATTATTCAATGGGTCATACCTAACGTTCTCTCACGAACGTGGGATCGAATCAGGAACTTTTAAGTACTGATGCGGGTGGTGCAACTCGAGATATCATTCATCCCCTTGATTTGAGCTCTCGCTCTTCATGGTAAAACTAATGGTTCAGAGAAAGCTTTACTAACAACACACTTGAAAATGACAAAACACAAGCATTCGTATTTATACTTTCACGACTAGATCAACATGGTTGGAATGGAGTATACCTGTCTCTCTCTGATGATAAAGTTTCGCTGATGGCTGATCGAATCCAATAGTAATTGACCGCTCAATCTCCTCAGTTGGTACTTGTTCGACGACTCCAGGCAAAAAACAGGGATTACCATATGGAGAATGATACCTAGAGTCGTATCATCCACATCAGTGGTTAAAGGTTGTTGGTACGATCCCACTTTCGTGAAAGAACTTTACCTGAATAGAGATGCTGGAATTTCCATCCATTTCAATTTGAAAGAAATGAAAATTAAGCATATAGAACCATCATACCATTTTTTGCAGGATTTCAGTTATATTTTTTTTACGCTTGATCACTTACGGTTAATCAGGACAGGAAAAGATAATACTTATGATGAAAATGTTAAATGAATGCGTTTACGTTCGCATTTCAAATAGAGAATTCATAAGATGGCACGTGTTTATTTTGTAATGTTACAGTTCAGAGAAAACTATTCTTACTATGAAAAATGTCGAGTTTCAGCTCAGAGGTTGAACTTATCGAAACTTTCAACCAGATAATTAGATTCTTATGATGTGGAAGCTGGTGAATTTTTTTATGCTGAGATAATTGGAGAGTATGATAAATTGATTCCACTGTTTATCGAAATAAGAATAATCTATCCTCTTATTAATATATAAGATACCTAAAACAAAAAAAAACATGGATAGATTTGGTAACAGAAGGCGACAGGATATTCCAGATAATTCAAGCGAGATTGCTAGTTTAGATGCACGTCTAAAGAAACTAAAACCAGATTTTCTCATATTACAGAATTCGCTAAATCTAAATATTCAAGCAGAGATTACAAATCTTCAAACTCAACTGCTTGATCCTATAGTAAAAATTGATGGAGAACTCAAATCTTTTCTTGAGAAATATACTAATTTAGCTTCAATAGATAATCTTCAGAACTTAGAAGAGAATATTGCATGCTTGAAAAAAGAACTTGATAAATTTAAACGAATCCAGAAAACAATTACCAAACAGCTGAAACAGCAATTAAATCACCAGGCAAATAGTATTTATACCGAACTGCAAACCATCATCCAGAATATCAAAACTCAAGAAGAATATGAGCATGTAAATGCTAGTATTGCTAAATTGCAAGAACAGTTAAAATCTCTCGAAGTTCCTACATTGCAAAGTGTCAAATCTGAATTACAGACAGATGAACTGCAACAGCTACAACAGATGTCCAATCGAAACTACAGACATTGGAAGATTTTATCAATAATTTATCTTCATCTTCTGAATTAAATGCTATTGCTCGGAGCGTTGCCGGCATCAAATTATAGTTGGAGACTTATGAAGATTTTGGGAAGATACAAGGTACCATAGCTCACATAGAAGATACTATGGCAACCTTGAGAAATGAGCTAACAAGTGTACAGGAAACTCTGGAATCGACACTGCCTGGCATTAATGATATTCTAGCTATAGTTCAACAGCAAGTTACTAGGCTTGAAAGTTTGAATACTAGAATCAGAATTATCACATTTCCATCATCTTATTGACGACATTCATAGTAAATTAGAGACACTGCAAAAGTCTACACCCACGCAGGATGACTTAACGCAACTGCAAGAAATTTTGAATAATGCAGCTGATGTAACAGAACTCGATGCTATAAAATTAACTCTTACCACACTTCAGAATACTTTAGCTGCTTTGCCTACTTCTCAGGAAATCAGAGCTATGAGGAGAGCAGTACATCGAATTTTAAAATCTGAGGATATCAAAATCATTCAAGCAGAAATTGCGCAAATCAGAGAAACTGTTGCTAGTTTACCCAACAATCAAATAATTAACAAACTGCAGGCATTCTTTACAGAAATCAAAAGTCAAGTGCACGATCTTGCTACCCAGAGTTCTAAATTGAAACTTGTAGATAATTTACAGGATATTATTTCTAATATTACGTAACAAATTACTACTCTTGAAGCAAGTCAAGAATCTGCTTTATCAGGTTTTGCTATCCAACTTCATGATCTCAAAGAGGAATATAAACAACTGCATGTTGATGTAAAAATCAAACCTAGCTACGATGAGTTGGTTCGTACTATCAACGAACACTTGGAACCGTATTAAGCAGACTAGATGACGTAGATTATCGTAAATTTTTTTCTATAGAAATTATTAGGTTACAAAGTGTTCCAAATGTTGGAGAGCACTGGACGTTCGACAATGTTGGCAATGGTTATAAATTATATCCGTACACTCAGGTACATGCATTTATTGTTGGTGGTAGTTTACGATTTCTGAAGTTTAGTTTTCTAAAACATGGAAAACATATTGAAGTTCCTCAGTTTAATCTAGTGCGAAAAGATGGTATACACAAGGCAGTTCAAATACCTATTGCATACTAGTATGAGTCTACCAATAAATATAAAGTACATGACGACGAATAATTATCAGTTTTTGATATTGAAATTGGTGACAAGCTAGTATTTGACATAAAGCGGTTATACCCTGAGGACAAACCATTTTATGAGATATTCTTACTTCGAAATCGATTGCAAGACAAGATAGAGTTCATGAATTAAACAAACAACCCCGTCGCATTTACAAGCGATTAAGTGTAGTAACAAAAGGTGTAAATGATTTGTTTCAGGCCGATCTGATCGAGATGGCCCCCCAAAGAGGAACTTTAAAAAAATTGGATAAGATAAATCATGGTTACAAATATATGCTTACAGTTATTGATACTTTTAGCAAATATGCATGGGCTGTTACCCTAAAATCTAAGACTGGTACCTGTGTTACTGAGGCTTTTAAGTCAATATATATAGAGAGAAGGATACCAAAATATTTACAGACAGATAGAGGGAAAGAATTTTACAATTCTACATTTGCTAAGTTAATGTAACAACATAATATTAAACATTATTCTACATACAGTGATCTGAAAGCTAGTATAGTGGAAGGATTCAACAGAACATTAAAAAATCGCATGCATATCGAGACAATTCACTCTACAAGGCAATTTTAAGTGGGTGCAAATTTTACCCGAACTAGTTCATGATTACAACAATACAGTACACAGTACTATTCACATGAAAACTGCTGAGGTAACCAAATCTGATGAGCAACGATAAATTTCTACTGTTTATTGTAAAAAGTATAAAGATACTAGCGAAAAGCCAAAATTTAAAATAGGGGATCAGGTAAGGGTCAATAAATACAAACAGTTATTCGAGAAGGGTTTTACTAAAAATTGCAGTACGTATTTATTCTCAGCGGTTCAACTTTTACCAGGGAATAGAAATACATATATAATAAAGGATTTCCATCATAACAAAATATTGAAAAGGTGATTTTATGAAGAGGAACTTAGTAAAACAAAATAACGAGATACATATCTAATAGAGAAAATATAGAAGAAGAAAAATAATAACTTGTATATGAAATGGTTAGATCTACCAGACAAAAGTTCGATAGAAGCAAACCAGGTGTTTCCTTGACACCAACATGGAACGTGGTACAGCGACTACCAGATGTAGTGGAAACTTATAAAAAAATGGAGAGTTGTTACCTGATAACATAAGATGTCTCATTGCAGGCCCATCAGGTTGTGGAAAAACCACTTTGCGAGTTGATAATTTAATGCTTGCCCCCAATTGGCTAGATTGGAAAATCAGACACTTGTATGTATTCTCAAAGAGTTTAGAACAACGAAATACCAACATCTCATGAAGCTGTACGAGGGACTGAGCATAGCTACATTTGCATCAACAATAAAACTCATCGACCAATGTTTGAAAAATTCTGTTGTGGTATTCGATGATGTTATTCTGGAAAATCAGAATAAAATTAGATTTTTTTTACACAGGGTCGTCACAAAGAAATAGACTGCTTTTATTTAACTCAAACTTATTCCAAAATTCACAAACAATTACTACGAGATAATACAAACTTAATCTGTTTGTTTCGTCAAGATCATAATAATTTGAAACATGCATACGATGATTATGTGGGAGGAGACTTAAATTACAACAATTTTCTAAATTCTGTTCATCTTGTTGGAACAGCGACGATTTTGGATTTGCCACCATCGACATAACTCGTAAACCTAACAATGGTAAATTGAGAAATAAAATCAACGACATTTAAACTTTGAAACGATATAAAATAACCATTAATCAAAAAAATAAATATGACGAAACATAAAATAGAAGATAATTCGAAATTACAAGAGTACTTGTCTAAAGTTTTCAAAGATTGGAAATCAGATAATCGAGGTTTTTACGAACAACACAAGCGTCATGCCCAACCTATTATTTATGCAATCAGTGGTCTTGGTAAAGAGATTAAAGGTTTGACAGAACAAAATAAAAACCTCGTCAATGAATTGGTACCTTTTAGTGTTAAAATTATGCAGATTTTCCACCTACCCCTTTATCTAGCATCCACACTCTCCTGGTACTTAAGGAACAACCTGCTAAAACAGATATAGAAATCGAGTTATGTCCCCTGGCAAGAGATTACCTGAGTACTGGAAAATTCGAAAAAGATAAAGTATTTAGATTGTATCCAACTATGGAGGGAAATGAAAGTGTGGTAAACTTTTGACACTCTCTGATGCTTTGTACCAAAATTACGATGCCAGTCAAAAGCGTGAGAAATCGATCAGCGGGGATAAATACAAAAATCTGATTAAACCTATCTGCAATCAACTAAAAACCGGTAGTGGTATAAAAAAATACCATAATTTACCTAAGGAACTTGTATGGATAAACGATGTTAGAAAACTTATAGATAGGTTGATGGTTATAGGAGGGACGGAAAATGCTGGGAACAATAATTTCCATAATGAGAAAATGTGTATTGTAAACATGATTAGTGACAAATTAGCTAATTTTATTGTAAAGGATTTTAAAGGTATAGGATACTTAATTAAAATTATCAATTCTTTACCTCCTAAATTCTGGAATATATCAAAGGGTCCAGGTTTAGTGGATGATATTATTAATAAACTTCCGTTCGAGTTACACGTACCTGGTTACCAATATTGAGGTCCTGGTACAAAACTTGAGAAACGAATAGAAAGAGGGGACAGGGGTATTAATCCTCTGGATGCAGCTTGTAAAGAACATTATATTGCAAACAACACACACAAAGATCTGAATGATCGTAATGTGGCTGATCAAAAACTGAAAGAGGCAGCTTTTGGAAGATTAACAAGCAGAGATGTATCATTGGGTGAAAAAATAACAGCGTTGGGTACAGCCATTGCTTTGAATACAAAACAAAAATTAGGGTGGGGTTTGTAATATAAATACCCTGAAAAATAATAATAATGATAGAACATCATGAAACCAAAAGGAGTTGTATACCATATCACGATCTTATAAATTTTAAACTTAATTCGATTTTAACTAAAAGACGACAAGAAAAGAAGAGGCAATGTATAGCCAAAGTAAATGGAATGAAATTATTACTCAGTACGCCACAATTAAAAGATTGCAAGATACAAGAAAGAAAACACACAGTCGAGGATTCATATTCCATATTCAGCATTCCAGCTATCCTGGCTGCTTTGGAGGCATTTGGGAGCTTAGCTGGCAGTAGTGCTGCTATTGCTAAAACTGCAATTGAATCGAAAAAAAAGGCAGGACTAGAAGAGCAAAAGCTTCAAAATCTTCAGATGGAGAAAAACATAGGCAAAGGTGTGAAGTCTAGAGCACTCAGAAAATTAAAAAAAAGCGGTTACCAACCAAGACAATGAATCGTTAATTAAAATATTTAAAATTAAACACTTCAGGGATTTTTTGATGAATGATTCTCTTCCTAAAGGTAGTCCTCACTCTCGAGAATGTTGTGGGGTGAATTTGGACAAGTCCGAAAACGTTGGTACTCACTGGATATGCTATTATAAACAAAATGACAATGCTTTTATTTTCGATTCTTTCAAAGGGGTGCCCCCTACACAATTAATTCGTTACTTGAAACATGTTAAAATTTATTACAACGACGATCGTATTCAAGATTTTAATCAAATTATATGTGGCCACTTTTGCATTACGATGGTCAGAATTTTAAATTAAATGCCAATCAACAAATTAAAATATTTTCAAAAAGCTGTATTATATATTAAATATGGGAATTTTTTACATCTCCAGCGAGACTTCGGTTTTGAAACTACATCTTCACGATGATATTATCTATTCAAAATCCATAGCTCTAAGAGCATTCTACAGCATGCATCTGATTTCGAATGTAACTACTTACAACAATACTATATTAGTAGGTAATGAAAAAATAATTATTCCTCCCGGACAGTATAACTAATCTGCATTAAAATTTGAACTTCCAACTACTGTCTTGCTTTCTCAAAATTCGGTTACTCAGAGAGTAGAGATTGTAACTACCTATGAAACTGTGGACTTATCTACCATGGAAAACCTTTTAGGATTCGAGAACAATAGCAAATTAGAAACAGGTTTTAGGCACATATTTAAATTCATACCAAAATTCTTAGTTATTGACACATTGAATATTCACTGTAACATTACCAAAGGTATGATTATCAAAGCAGAAGAAAATTCCATTGGCAGTCACAAGCAGACAGGTATTATTGCTACATTTAAACAGAATTCGAAATTTAAGGAACCTATCTTCTATTCCCCAATCCCACCAGTCTATTTCCCTGTTTCTATTGATAAAATTAATTACATAGAAATAACAATTAGAATGAGAAAAATTAAATCATCGACTTTGCCGTTGCTATTAGCACTGCGATAATAGAAATTAATATTTAAAATATATAAATAAATACCAAGATGGAAAATATCGAGAGTGATGAATTACAGTCCTTCCCTCCAAACAGGAGGACATTTGCAAATTTAAATCATCTCAACAAAGAGATACAGTATGACATTACAGTGTGGGATGGATTCATTCATACACATAGATCTGATCTGTATATAAAATTTGATATTGTAAAACAAAGTAATGGTGAAGAATATCCCCTCCCCGGGGATAATATAAAACTTATAGATAATTTTGTTCCATTCTTATTTTCTCAAATTGAAGTCAGGAAGCATGGTGCAGTCATAGACAGGATTGATTGTCCTGGGATTACATCCACTACAGTGGGGACATTGAAATTGTCCAAATCTGAAAGTGCATATTATAAAGTTGGTGGGTTCAAACCTGGAACAAAAATTCATGCAAAGAGTCACACAGTACTGTTCCCCATGAGATTGATATTTGGATTTTTCTTTAATATAAATAAATTATATGGAAAGGTGGTTTGAGTGTCATATTTCGCAGAACACCCAATGATCATAATGAGATCATGAGATACAAAACTTTGAATGTAGATGGAACAGCTAATAAGGCTAGTTTACCCAAAGCTGCGAAATGTGTGATCCAGTCTATTGAGTCGCGAATGCCTTCCAATTATGCTCTCAAATACAAAGCCAACATTTTAAAAAATCTTCAATTTCCGATTATTTTACACCTATCATGGCATTCAGAAGCCTGTAGAGGTTAAATTGTTTGAATTTGACAATACTAATTAGTTCCAATCTTTGCAATATGACATGCCAGAATTTGTAGCTGAGCTGTTTCAAACAGGGAGAAATGACAATCAAGAAAAGGATATCAGCCAGATTGATAATTGTAAAATTAAAAATGTAAATCTGAAGAATGGCAGAAATGAAATATTTCCGCGTGAAAATTATAATTTAAACATTACAGAACAAGATTATTTATAATTATATGAAGCTTATAGTGCTCTTAAACGAGTAACTGAAGGAAACATAGACATGTATTAAAATCCAGATGAGTTCATAATTCACACACAAATGTTTTTAATAAATGCGTCAAAAAGACAATTGGTATATGATTGAACTAATATAAAATTGATATGTGAATTTCATATAAACTCTACGAGAAAATACTACATGTAGTGCTATATTAATAGTAGAGAAGTCATATGTATATGATGTAAAATAGAATAGAATAGAATATAGAATTTTATTATTTTATTATTTACTTCAGAACCTTAGGCATGATAAAATATATGCATAATTATATATAACATTAAAAAATTAATCATCAACTTTTTAATTTACATTTATTACAATGTTTTGTCTTAACATTTTCATAGTGTCCATATTCTCTAGTATGGATGTTACAATCTAATATATCAAATTTATTGTCATGACCATCGAGGGCTATTTTATTTTTTATGAACAGTAATATTTTTGTTGGTAGGATAATATGCAGACAGTAATTTTTTTCATTTTTATTTTCAAACAAACAATTTTTAAAATCATCCATTGTCAGTTTTACTATATTTGGTCGTTTTATACACTTAGCTTTTTTAATTTCTTCTTCTTTTTCATCTATTTTGATACAATACATTTTTGCACTGAGTCCAGCAAATTCTGATATTATACATCCTGCTGCTTCATCTTTCATTTTACCAGGGATCATCTTGTTATCAACACTGTATAATAAATTATATAATGAACAATCTTTTGGATAGTTACTAAAATCAAAATGTTCTTTCATATCTAGTAAATGTTTGTACAAATCCTCTGCTTCTATTTCATATATAAAACTATCAGTATCCATGTATGCAACTTTTAAGTTTTCCTATCTAGCTTGCATCACATCATAATGAAATTTATACATTTCTAATTTAGATAATTCATGAATGGTAACACTCACAGCTATTTGCACATTACACACAACATCGATGTTACTTCTTTCAATAAATATATTCAGTAATTTCTATAAAATGTTTGTATGTAGGATCAGCAATAAGTTTCAAAATTTTTTTCCAATTGGTCACCAAACTACACCTCAATCGATTTTTTTGTTCTCTAAAAATTTTCCATATATGGCATTAATTATTAATTTATAAAGATCAATCAAAACTTTAGAATTTCTTTGTATTCGATTATTTGTATTTTTCACAATATATTGAGCTAAAAATTTTGTTTGATCAAATTTTAAACCCCTATGGTTTTTGTAAATATTATAAATTGCTTTTCATAATATTGTAACATTCGATAATGAAGTTCATAATTATATTTGTTTTCAAATGTTACCATTAATTTTGTTTCTTCTGTACATGGAACCTTTTGAGATAGTGGTGCCATAGCAAATCCGTGGTGTTTCTCATGACACCATGGTGGGTATAGAATATCAACTTCCAATAGACAACCTTTTGGATGATCTCCAGAGCATTTAAAAAAATCCCTGTTTTCAAATTCTTCCTGGGTCATCCATTCGTAATTACCAATGGGGAGTGATTGAGTCATAACATACCCATATAAATTGTTCATATCAATATAGTGAATATATTTAGATTTTTTATTAGCATAATAATCAGATAAATATTTATTGTTTGCTTTTATATATCTCAAGGGACACTGTACTATACCACCACGTATAGCAGATTCAACAAATGTAAACTTTTCACTATCTTCGAGAAGACCAATTTCAACTCTAGTATTTAAAAGCATAGCTTGCCAAGATAAACCTTGTGTTGTACACAAAAAAACAGGATCCAAATTATATTTTTCAAAACATTTTTTTTCGAAAAGAACATAAGCCAACAAGAGAACATCTAATTTCAAATAATAAACATGATAATCTCCTATTGTTTCGCAACCTAGCATGTCCCAAATTGTGTGTGCAAGTTGATAATTTTCCTCGCTACATTCTTTATCTTGAAGATGGTTATAAAATGCTTCTCTCGGTGGTAACTGTGTCTCTTAAATTTTTCAAAATCATCCATGTATTGATAGGTGATGACTCCTTTTCTCATTTGCAAATTTATATCATATTGCCCAAATTCTTTATTTGTATAAATAAATTTTTCTTCGGTTAATTGTTTGACCAGAGTAGCTAAACTACTGGAAAGAAACAGATATGAATCCAAAAATTTAAGAACAAGTGTTTTTTTTCTTTCTCATCTGATAGTTTTCTCTACAAAATATTTATTTCTTTAGTCCGTGATATAATATTAATATTCTCTGCATCATAATCTAATTCTTTAATAAATAAATGTGCATCAAAATATTTTGAATTGTGTATAATTACTGGAATTTAAAATTGTTTTTGTATTTTCAAGTTACATGAATTACAAATCGTATGGATATTTTCTCCATTAAAATGGTTGTGATATAGAATTTTTTTATTCTCTTAAGTTATCTGGTATCTGGATCCCATAAGTATTTATTAATTTTAGTCCAAAACTACAAGCTTCATGCTTAGCTATATGTCTTGTATGTGATGTACTTGAATCATGGTTAAAGTTGTTTGCTCTTAGTTTTTGTATTGTTTCCATTTCCGCAGAGATTATAAATGGATGTTTTAGCAGTACCCTAAACATAGAAAATTTTATACTTTTCTTTGGAAATTTGTAAGTTACATGAGGATCAGTATTACAATCTTTAATATGTTGCTCTAATTCTTGTTCGCTTGATATTTTACCCTCTCCATAAAATATTTTCAAACATCTATCACATAAAGTAATTTTACCATGATATGGTGTTACTTGAGTTTTTTCAATTTTTAAAGATCCTGTATGAGACGGTAGTGTTTTTTGTTATTTTTTTAACATATAATAAATTTATAGTATGTATATTATGCGGTAATGAATGATTCTGTTTGAGTACATAAATGTTATTATTTTTTTCCATTATAACCATAAACATGAACAGCTATCGATTGATTACTTTGTTTTTTGAATTGTTTTTCAATTCGATCGATACCTAAGATGTCTACTGAATATTTTATTCATAGCTTTTTTAAATTCTCTTTCATATTTTTTATATTGAGAAAAACGATATTTATTATCTTATGCTGGATGAAAATGTGCTATGATGCACCAAAGAAAACATTTATTGTCATCATAATGAATATTCAATACACCTTTTTTGTTTCTCATCTGTTCTGTTAATCTAAAATAACTAGATCCACTTCCCCCTCCAAGGAGGTAATATTTTGCTTTTTTCAGTTCAAGCTTATGGTCTTTATCACAAAGTGACCATCCTGAATTTCTTTTTTCAAATTTTTATGTTTTAACTTAAGTTCTTCACAAAAGCTATCATAAATATCATCTAATTGATGTTTGTTACTATAGTGTAGAACATTTGTAAGAGTATAATGATAAAAACTGTCTTCTTGATTATTAGAAGAATTTCTATAGTTTGATGATGAAATAAAATTTATTTTGAGCGAACATATTGTCAGTTGACTTATAATTTGGGGTTTAAGTTTAGTTAGAAAATTAGGAATTTCTAGTGCTTCATATATTTGAGTTGTATATCAGTTGTATCATATATAATATGATCTAAAAAATGTTGATTATTAATTTTTTATAATTAAGTTTTGGAATTAGTTTTAAATATATAAAAATTATTATTTCTGATTTCTTAAATTAATTTAAAAAAATATGAAATTTGAGATTGGTTTAATATATACAAAAACATTTTTTAAGATCACATACTTTTAAAAAAATAATTAAAAAATATGTTATTTAAAAACAAAAAATATAAAAATACACTATACACTGTAATAAATATTTGTTATTTATATGTTAGTACAAAATTATATATTTCTGGTATTAAATTACACTAAGAGAGCTCACTATGAAATTGTTATATTTGGGGGGGTGATCGCTCGTACCCCCTCTATGACTAATAATTTTCTCAGGGAAAAATACAAAACGCACATTCAAGTCAAATTCAATCTGTGTGAAAAAACGACTTGAACCACCTTCAAAATAAAATCATTGTAGCTATTACGATAAAATTTTCAGCTATGTTATTTATACAGAATTTCCGGAGACAAGGAGTAACATCTGATCACATCAAAACTCAAGCTGATCGAAATTACTATGAAAAAAAAATCACTTGATACACTTTTTAAACTTAAAATAATAAAATAGTATGTAGCTTTAAAATAAATTAAATACTTAACTTTTAACACTGCAACAACACATCCGTACTCTTCAAAACACTCTCACGATACTGAATGATCTGTAATGCGAAAACCCTTTAAGTAACCTAAGCGCGGATGAAAACATTCGAAACAGTAAGTCAATCAGAAGACACTCATTACGTCATAACCAAGAACACGCTAGATACGGGTCTGTGTAATAACTTGTTGCGTAAACATTGCGTAATAATTTGTTGCATAGCTTGGGTGGACTTGGATTGGGTGTAGGTATAGGTGTGGGTGGGTGTGGGTGATACGTAAAAATTGGATGTCATAGGGGAAATTATCTAAATCTTAGAATATTTATACAATAAAATTGAAATTTAAGATCTTGCGTAAAACAAATTTTCAGTTTTTTTACACTTGGAAAATCAGCTAAAATCATAATTTTCATTTAAATTACACTAAGAGAGCTCACTATGAAATTATTAGATTTTGGGGGTGTTTGCTCGTGCCAGCTCTCCTACTACTATTATAATACGACGGCACTACCACGGCTCTATCAGAAAAATGGAGGGTCCTATAACACACATAAAAAGAATATTGCAGGCATGCTTTGTTCCTGAAGAAGGAAATTCGCTACGCAAACCCGAAAGAATCATCACCTGGTGGTCAAATCTTATTAATTTTCCGTTTTTGTATAATAGCCAAATTACATGTAGGTTATAAAATAGCTTTTTGTTATATTACTTACCCAAGCGAGGTTCTTCAAACGTTAACAAACAAAACTCAGTATCGGACACAAATGACCTCGACACTCGTCCTCTGGAATTTTCAGAGACGTAGCATGAAGAATGCGAATCAATGCAGAACGGTTGCTGGGGGGAGTTCGGAGGTGCGAGTGTAGCCAACCCGTCACATATTAGTATTGTTCTGGCCGGGGGAGCGTGTTTGCATTGAAACGCGAAAAGGCATGACGTTTGTTTGCGGGTGCGTGTGTAGAGTGTTTGCACGATATCTTTGTCGCAATAATCCTTTATTTCTGTACATGTCTCTCTCAGTTTTCCGTTAGTTATGTTCTGGTGGATATCCAGATTGGCGACACTGTTTAATGTGCGACCTGATTTGACCTCAAGACCTATTCTTTTTATCTTGGCAGTTCGCCAATTGGGGTTTTCCGAACCGACCGTGGCGGCCAGCAGGTCTCTTTGGAAAGCGACCAAAGCATCGTCAAGCAAGTCTGAGCTTTGACGAACTCTTTGCTTGTTATTTTGACGTACTTTTGAAGCAAAGCGCGGTTTTCCTTCTGTTTTAGCCGAACACGTTAGTCGGCTTGTTAAGTAGCATTACGTTTTTTTCCCCTGGTCAAACTATTTTATTTTTTCCTTTGCTTTAAGAAAGGTCTCGCTGATGCATTTAGCAACTAGCGAACCATTCTCCTGCCTGAAGAGCACCGGCTCGCCTCGCAAGGCAAATTTATAGCTTATGTCTAACACATTAAAGCTTTTTCTTGAAAAGCCAAGAGCACTAAAATCCTTTACTTCCGTGAATGCCACTCAGTTTTCTCTTTCTCGGTTAATAATGCAAGAAAAGAGCCGGATGGCGAAAAGTGGTCCTGGGACTCGCTAGAGGGCAATCTGGATTTTTCTCACTTTTGTGTTGTGGAAATAACCACGAAAGGTATGCGACACCCTTTACTCTAGCAGGAAAACTACCACGAAGGCACATGAAAGGCTTCGAGACACACGTACAAGCATGCGCAAAAAACTAAAAATAAAAGCGTAAAAGTCTTCGAATCGTCCGCTTACTCTAAAGGGAAAACAAACACGAAGGCGCGTGAAATTCTTGCACTAACGGGATGATAGTGCCAAGACCGGCAGGCTATGAAATTCAGAGGCTCATGAAAGGCTTCGAGGCACACGTACGCGCATACGCGAAAATAGGCCATGAAAGCCTTCGAGCCACACGCACAAAAACTGTAAACAGAAGGTTATGAAAGACTTCGACTCATCCGGAGGAGCGAGGGTTCCCTTAGCTATCTACTAGCTAGTATCCCAACAAATTTTTCCCTTGGAAAAACTCACAGTTCTAATACGATGTTATTAACGAAAGGAAGTTATTTACTTCGTAGGATTATATATTATCTTAATCATATCTCAGAATTAATTGTTTAAATTAGTGAGCCTTATTTCCACACCACAGCCAAATCAATACATGGTATAAAGTATACCGAGCTTCAGATATCCACAAACACATCGACTGAGAGCTGTGCCACAACTGGATCCAGAAGACCGTAGCCATACGACAATATTGAAGTTCTTTTGATTTTTAAAATAGAACTTCTTAAGTAATAAGCTGGGTACATGATTTTATTGGTGGAGGCTTTCACAGCTTCCTTTTGGGGGGCCGAGGCAATTGCCCCAGTTGCCCATAGGTTAATCCGTCCCTGCTCGCAACCGGGAAATCAACACCGGGGCTCACGCGTGGCAGTAATCGCGGAGATGAGAATGAGTAATATGATGAAGTTGATGAAGGGGCACTGACAAAAAAAAAAAAAAACTCGCCCAGCCTAGGATCCGAACAACTGGTGTTGTGGCGCATTATTCTAAACACTGCACAACGGTGGTCGGCGCACTTCTAAGAACTCATGTTTTATGACTAACGTATATTTACATTTATGCGTCATAAGATTATGAAGTAATGAATTTTTCAATTTTCCAAGAGGTTCAAGTATCATTCATTCCCTTTGACCCCCGACGGACACGCGTGCCTACAGGCTCATCTAAATAGAAGAGCTGCTGCCTATCATCAAATGTGCTAAGCCTGCCTTTAAGGTTGACACAAGAATCCGTTCTTGATTTAGTACATTCGACAGAAATAAAGTGACAGCAGTGTGGAAATAAATTACTGGTATGTATGGTTGGATAATTTCCCTATTTCTCACAGATGAGGGGTTAATGAAGTAATGGTGTGATAATACCGGATATTTTTTTCAGAAAGCAGATTGATTTTTGACCTTGTTCTGACATTGTTTCAAGGATTTTGGTACATTTGCATTTGTATAAATGCATTCCATTGTTATTCTATGGCGGGCGTAGAATGTTAGGTTTCTGCATTGTATCAGGTGTATTACATTAGTTTGACTTGTTGATTTAAATCCACTTTATACACAGGAAGGTTAATCGGGGCCTACAGCATAAAGTGAGTTCCGAACCACTATGTGCCTTCACCAATTATCGAACCCGGGACTGCTCCATCGTTGCTCCTTGTAATCAAGGGGTCCCGGTTTCGATACCCGGTTGAGGCACTTAGTGGTTCGGATCCAACTTTAAACTGTAGGTCCAGTACCGTTTAGTCTTACTGTACATAAAGTGGACTTAAAACACCAAATCAAACCTATCAAACGAAACCACTTACCCATCGGGAGGAAATATATTTTATTAGAAAATGAAACTGAGATGGAAAATGTATGTCATACATGTTTTTCAATGTGCAAGGGAAGACCACTTTATGTCCAGGTAGGCTAAATTGGACTGGACCTACAACTTGAAAATAGGATCGGCACCACTGAGTGATGTAACTCCAGCAGGAATCGAACAGGGAACAAGGCGACTGCATTACCACTAATCTATCAGGAAGGCCCTACATTTTCTCATACTCTAACCTTATGGCCCTATGAGACTACTACTCTCCCGCTTTCAATATTTTAAATGTACATGCAGACTAAATCCTAGAGCTCATATAAGGTTCCTGACGATAAACGTCTATGCCCCCGGAGGAGTTCGAGTAGTGTAATTGATACTATAACCAGCACCACTTACAAGTGTACAAATGATGAGCTCATATAATTAAACAGCCCGATTTGCTCACACTTAAAATTATGCCAAGATGCCCTTATTCCCCGATTCTTCAAGTGTGATATGCTCTTAATTCCAAGAATTTTGAATCCTAGTGTACAAATAATGAGCCCCCTCAGATTGATTTGCCTACACTTATAAAAGGCACTTCTGTGAGATTGTTGTCCATAAATTTGTTAAAAATAAGCCGCTCTTGATATTTTTTTTTGCCCACACCTAAAACTAGGCCAAATGTATTAACACACACCCACACCCACCCACCCACATACACCCACACCCACCCACACACACACACACACACACACACACACACAAACACACACATTCATATTTACTTCCGGTTTATGTTCAATTGGGCACCAGGCTCAACTTGTATATCTAGTACTAAAACAATGTAATTCTTCTAGAATTGCTCTGTGACTCTCTCATTTCTTACATCATAAACATATGATTTTTCACCTATGAGAATAACACTACATATAGTGTCATCAGGGAGTGTATCGTGGAATTCACAGATAATTTTAATGTTTGTCCTGTCATTAACCACAACTTGTTTCCTTTTTGAAGTGTTGATGACAAACATGGGTCTCTGTGCTTTGAATTCATCTGGTGTGTAATACATGTCAGTATTGCCAGTAGTGACCCTTTTGTATGCTGTAAATGCTTCATATAATTTAAGGAAATCATCCTTGGACATGTCTAAATTATAATTTTCTCTAGGAAATACCTCATTTCTGCCATTTTTAAGATATATGTTCTTGATGTTGCAGTTATCAAATCTACTTGAATTTTTTTCCTGATTATTGTGTCTTCCAGTCTGAAACAATACCACCACAAAATCCGGCATGTCATATTGTATACTGGAGAATGAATTTGTAGCATCAAACTCATAATAAGTACCAGCGGCAGGCTTCTGTACACATTGATATGTATAAAATTGTAAAGGAACCTGTGAATTTTTTATTATATCTGCTTTGTATTTAAGAGCATAACTAGCTTCATATTCAACAACCGGGATTCTTAGCTCCATAGTCTGAATAATGCATTTGCCTTCATCAGGTAGGATACTATTCAAAGCTTCCCCTGTGGAGTTTATTGCACTGTACCTCATCAAAGCATTGTTATCATTGGCAGCTCTTCTAAATGTGATTCTTAAACCACCCTTCCACATAATATCTTTGTAATCTGAAATGAATCCTGGCAGCAGGCGCATGGGGAACAGCACTGTGTGGTTCTTAGATATAATTTTATCACCAGCCTCAAATCCACCTATTTTGTAGTAAGAAGCCTCGGTTTTGGATAATTTTAGTGTGGCCAAAGCTGTGGAGGTAATGCCGGGATAATCTATTCTGTTTATAACAACACCATGCTTTCTGATCTCAATTTCAGAGAACAGATGCGGCACAAAATTATCTACCAATCTTATATTTGAATTTGCCGGATAATCTGTTCCATCGAGCTTTACAACATCAAATTTGATGTATAGATCCGCTCTGTGGGGGTGTATAAAGCCATCCCCTACATCAAGATCAACCTCAATCTCTGTGTTGGGTTGATTTAAATTTGCAAATGTCCTCCTGTTTGGGGGGAATGATTGTAGCTCATAACTCTCAATATTTTCCATTTTTTTGTATGTATTTTTATTTAAATATTAATCTCTATGATTGCAGTTGTTGTGGCTCCAGCAAAATCAACTAATTCTTCTTTTTCATTAGTGACCATCAACTCAATGTTATCTATTCTATTATGGCACACAGGAAAATATAATGTTGGGGATGGAGTGTAGATGATTGGCTCCGTAAATTCAGAATTAGGTTTGAATGTTGCAATGATGCCAGTTTGTTTGTGAGTGCCTATGCCATTTGATTTGGTGATCATACCCTCGACCACATTACAGTGAATATTTAGTCTCTCTATGGCTAAGAATTTAGGTATATTAATAGCAGTGTGTTTGATGGCCGCTTCAAGTTTTGTGTTGTTCTCAAAGCCTAACAGCTCTCCTATAGTACCCAGATCCACTGTTTCTGTAGCAGATACAATCTCTACTCTGTGAGTGACAGAATTTTGACTTAACACTATTGAGCATTTAGAGTGGACAGATTATACTGCCCTGGAGTGATGACAATTTTTTGATCCCCTACTGCAATTTTGTTGTTGTGGTGTGTAATATTAGGGATCAAGTACATGCCATAAAATGCTCTGAGAGCTATTGTTTTGGGATACACTATGTCATCATGTAATTTGAGTTTCAATATTGAATTTTGGCTGGTGAGATGCAATACCCCCATGATGTTTCAGACACCACAGGGCTTTTTGAAAATTTTCAATTGATGGTTTATTTATTTGAGACATATATCTAAGAACAGATAAACACAAACGTCCACAATTAACATTTTTGAAGTTTTGAACACGGGCATTATTGTAATAAAGATTAGCTGATTTTAAATATTTTATTAAATTTTCAGGTGGAACACCTCCAAATGAATCAAACACAAATGCCTCATCTTTTAAATATTTAAGATAACAGATCCAGTGAGTGCCCTGATTTTTGTACTTATCCAAATTAACAATGCCACACTCTTTGTTGAGTGGTTGCTCTGGTAAAGAATCAGACATGTACACACCTCTAAAATTTTTGATGCCCAGTGGCTTGATTAAAGCTTCAATATCTCGGTTTGTAAGCGGCTCTTGTTTTTTTTAAATTTATTCATGGCTTTCTTAACACCTTTGCCTTGTTTCTCCATGGCCAGGTTATGGCGCTTCAATTCATCTAATTCTGCCCTATTCTTCTTGGCATCTATTACTGTTTTTGCTATGGCAGCTGATCCCCCAGCCAAGCTCCCAACAGCCCCAAGTGCTGCTAAGTTGGCCGGGATAGTAAATATGAAACCCACCACATGTGATTTTTTTCTAGATTGTTGTAATTTTTTTAATTGGGGGGTACTAAGCAACAATTTCATACCATGGCCCTTGGCAATACAAGAGCTTTTTTTCTTGCGCTGCTTTTTGGTTAAAAGGCTATCAATAGTTTTAAGAGATTTAAGACCTGCATAAGGTACCTGATACATAACACCCTTGGCCTTCATTGTAGGTTTATTATATACATATTCACAGCCCCCACCCCAGTTTTTGTTTGGTGTTCATAGCTATGGTGGTCCCCAATGCTGCTATTCTCTCACTTAAAGAAGCATCTTTGCTTACAAATCTACCAAATGCAGCCTCTTTTAATTTCTTGTCTGCAACATGTCTCTTGTCAAGATCAGAATGTGTGTTGTATGCTATGTCATGGTCTCTACAAGCAGCATCTAGGGGATTAACACCAGGATCACCTCTGTTTAATCTATGGTCCAATTTTGTACCGGGACCACAATACTGATAGCCTGGAATGTGTAGTTCAAATGGCAGCTTGTTTATAATGTCATTAACCAACCCCCGGCCCTCAGAAATATTCCAAAATTTAGGTGGTAGAGTATTAATAATTTTTATAAAATATCCAATCCCCTTAGTGTCATTCACTATAAAATTAGACAATTTTGTGCTTATCATGTCCATAATTCCAACCTTTTCATTGTAAAAATTGTGGTTGCCAGCATTTTCCTCCCCAGCTATCACAAATAACCTATCTACAAGTTTCCTGACATCATCAACCTACACAAATTCTTTAGGCAGGGTGTTGTATTGTTTGATTCCACTGCCAGTCTTGATCTGTGACCATATGGGCTTGATTAAATTGTTGTATTTTGCTCCACTGCTAGACTTGACTCTTTTTTGTGTGGGATCATTGTTCTGGTATAGAGCACCTGATTTTATTAATATTTCTTTGTAATGTTCATAATCTTGATCTGTACAGCTGCCAGGTCTCTTCCTAGTCATCAGTTCCCACAATCCAGGTGTTCCGAGATATTTAACAAAAGCACCTTTGTCTCCAAGATGAGATTCTGAATATACAATTATATCATCTCCCATAAATGTTACTCTGAAATTGCCAATTCTATGTATGATGCTACCATCACGCTCTATGTCAGCATATAAGCCAAAGACCTCATCTTTGTTGTCTTTAGGTGTGCTTAAATATTTTTGAGCAAGAAGACCCAATTCAATAGGATCCAGAGTAGCTTCAATTCTTCGAGGAGCAACAGGACTAGGTGTATGAATACTGGAAAGTGGGGTGATTGGATAATCTAATATGTTCCTTGCTGCTAAAGGTACAAGCTCTGAGATCAAATTTTGATTTTGCTCTGTAACAGTTTTGATATTTTTACCTAATTCACTAATAGCATCAATAATAGGCAGGTTCTGTTTGTTTGGGTTGTTCATAAATTCCTCGGTTCTGTGATTTCCATCCCTTAAATATTTTTACAAGATAACCTCTTAATTTAAGATCATCAATGATTGGCCTTTTCATGGTTATTTATATATGTTTCAATGTCTAGAAAATTGTTGATTTTATTTCTGTATTTGCCACTATTGGGTTTTCTTGTCATATCAATTGTGACAAACCCATAACTGTCCTGGTTCCAGCACCTACTGCAAAACATGGAAAAATCATTGTAGCTCAAGTCCCCACCTACATATTCATCATGTATGTGTTTGAGGTTTGTATGATCTTGATGAAACACACATATAAAATTGCTGTTGTCTCGGATCAGCTGCTTCGGTATTTTTGAAAAAGTATGTGCCAGGTAGAAGCAATCAATGTTTTTGTGTCGGCCCTGTGTAAAGAAATTTCTAACCTTGTTTTGACTATAAGTATAATGTCATCAAACACAACAACAGAATTATCGAGACATTCATGAAGTGGCTTAACATCTGGTTCAAAAGTGGCTATATCCAATCCATCATATAGCTTCATCAGCTGCTGATATTTTAATTGTTCCAAGCTCTTAGAGAAGACATACAAGTGCCTATTTTTCCAGTCTAACCAGTTGGGTGCCAATAAAAAATTGTCAAACATTAGTGTAGTTTTACCATAAGCCGATGGCCCAACAATAAGACATCTAATATTTTCAGGCAGCAACTTGCTATTTCTCTTAATCTGCTTTTCAGGTTCTGGCAGCCTTTTTATAACATCCCAGGTGCTCATATTATCACTTTGTCTGCATCGATCCAGCTGTGTTCTGGAAATCCTAGCCATTTGACAAATAACTTGTTGCCTTTTCTGCGGATGATTTTTTCTATGAGATATGTGTCAGGCTGTTTAGTTTTGTTGAGTTCTTCTTCATAGAATCTGCCTTTGAGAATTTCTCCTCGGTGGTCTTTTATTATATATGTGTTAACGGCCCCAGGTTTAATTTGAACCACTGTAAATAATTCAGTGCTCCAGTTTCTTGTAAAGCCTCTTTTGAATAAGTGCTTATATTTGCTGATTCTTACTTGATCACCCACCTTGTATTTGGCCTTTCTTGTTGTTGGCTGGTATCTAGGATAATAAACAGTCCTGATCAATTTTTGCTCATCAGATGGAGTTACTTCAGACGGTTTCATGTTGATTGTAGAATGGACCGAGTTGTTATATTTTTGTAGAAGTTCTGGAAGAATATTAATCCATTTATAATTACCTTGAAGTGTAAATTGTTTATACATAAGATTTTTTAAGGGTTTTGTTGAATCTCTCTACAATTGAGGCTTTGAGATCACTGTAACTCGAATAATGTTGTTTTGACTGGCTTTTAATAAATTGTTGGAACACAGAATTATAAAATTCTTTGCCATTATCTGTTTGCAAATAGCGCGGTGATCTTCCACTCTGATTGATGAATGTCCTGATGGCTTCTGTAACACATTTTCCAGTCTTGGATTTGAGTGGCACAGCCCAGGCAAATTTTGAAAATGTGTCTATGACAGTGAGTAGATACTTGTAGCCCTTGTTGATTTTGTCTAAGTTTTTCAGCTGTCCACTTGCCATCTCAATCAAGTCGCTCTGCCATAAATCATCTATGCCTTTTGTGACTACTGGCAGTCTCTTATAATTATGTCTGGCTTGTCTGTGTAATTCATCAACAATAATTTGTCTAGACATAATATGAAAACAAGAATATTGCAACTATGGGGTGTTCAGCAGCTGATTTAACAGGATTTTCTAAATATAATTTGTCTCCTATTTGTATATGAAATTCCAGAGAGCCATCATCTTAAGCAAAATATGTTTCTAATGTAGTGGGGTCTGTAAAATCCTCTAACTCTACACTGGTGATTTTTGGTTTGTTGTCAGCATTTGTTATTGATAAGGTGGGGTAGTGGTGTGCCTGTGGTTGTAGCCAATATTTGATCTTGATTGGTCTAAGTGTGCCCCCAACAAAAAACTGGTAATAAAATTGAGCAGGGGACAGCATATATATTTTGCCGCCTGGTGTAAATGGTGAATCATATTCTTTGTTGGGGATGCTGTACAATTCAAGAATTACTGTATGTTTTGGATTCTCGATTATGCCGGTTATTTCTTTTTCTGCTGTAAGCAATCTGCTTGTTACAGACTCAAGATGCTCATTGATGGTCCTAACAACATCATCATGGCCTGGCTTGATTTTTGTGTCCACAACAAGTTTCTTGTATTGTTGCACAATCTCTTGAAGCTGGGTGGCAAAAACAGACAGAGCATTTGCTTGATTGGATTCCATGGTCCCTAGCTGTTGCTTGATATTAGCTACAATTTGTTGCAAATTTTCAATAACTGCCAATTTTGAATTTTGAGCAGTAAGATCATGGACCTGTCTTCTGATATCCTCAAACAGGGCATGCAGTTCATTAATATGTTGATTAGTTGGTAGAGTGGCCACTGTCTGTGTAAGTTGTTTGATCTCTGTCTGGATATTCTTGATATCTTCTGATTTCAATATGCGATTCACTGCTCTCTTAATATTTTTAATTTCCTGTGATGTAGGCAGATTTGATACAGTATTCTGCAAAGATTCAAGTGCCAATTTTACATTGTTTAATTCAGAAGCATCAGCCACATTTTGCATAGCATTTTGGAGCAGGGCTATATCTGCCCGAGAGGGTGTTGATTGTTGTAAAATTTCAAGCTTTGTTTGGATATCATCAATCAAGTGATGAAAATGAGATAGCTCAGATTCAGTGTTGAGGTTTTCAAGTTTTGTGATCTGTTGCTGGACACTAACAAGAGTATCTACAATACCGGGCAGGCGGGATTCTAGAGATTCTTGTATATTTGTCAAATCACTTTGCACTGCTGCTATTGTACCCTCAAGATGGGTTATGGTACTTTGAATTTTTCCAAAATCTTCATATGTTTCAAGTTGCAGCTTAATGTTGGCAACACTCCGAGTTATTGCAATCAAAGCATCAGAAGATGGCAAGTTGTTCATAAAATTTTCAAGTGTCTCAATTTTTTCTTTAACCTCGGCTATGGCATTGTTCAAGGGGTCTAGATTAGGTATTTGGAGTGATTGAATCTGTTCTTTTAGAGTGGAAATCACTAGATCAAAATGTTCTTGTGATTTTATGCTTTTGACAATTGTTTGGAGCTGTGTCTGGACATTATTTATCTGCTGTTCGAATTGCTGTTTCAATTGCTCAGAGTTGGTGGCCTGTGTCTTAAATTTGGCTTGAAGAGCTGCTACAGCTTCTTCTAAACTTTGAAAATTATCCAATGTGGCCAAATCAGTATATTTCTGAAGCAGCAATTTGAGTTCAGAATCAATTTTAAGAAGAGGGTCCATGCATTGTGATTGTAAATTTGTAATTTCTAATTGAAGACTGGCATTGAGTGTGGTTTGTAAAGCTTGTAAATCACTTCTTAATATCTTGACTCTGACATCAAGCATCAGAATCTCATCACTGTGATCTTCATGCCTTGTATGGCCAAATATATCATTAGCCATTTTTGTTTGTTTTAGTGGTTATTTATTATTGAATATCTAATTCTTAATTCTATAAAAAAGGGTATAAGCTTGTCATATGATCCAGGGACCTCAATATATAAGCAGTCTCCAGCAGAAACAGTATTAACAGTGCCAGAAGTCATGTTTGAGTGCTTAATTCTATAAATATTTCTCCCCAATGAAATCTTGACATTACCCTCAGGGGTTGTAATAAATTGCAATTGACCACCTACAGGTAATTGGTAATGATTTAAATTATTGTTAAATATGTACAACATTTTACCTGTTTCATCATCAACATCTGTAAGTATGCTGTTCAGATGAATAATTAACAAAGCACTCAGTTTAGATATTATATCAGAAGAGGGTTGTGGTGTTGGCAGCTCCATAATAGCCTGTTTTTTAACCCAAATAAGTTCATAGGCATGTTTATTTATTTCAAATCATGCTCTGTAATTGGGCATTGATTGCCATTTTTCAAATCACAATGCCCACATGGTAGAGTATGTATGCCACATGATAAAATACATCTCTTATCATCATGTGGGTCCATAGCCACTTTTCTTACAATATTTGAAGTCAACAAGTGATCCACACTCTGAATTCTATTTTCTGATGTTCTGATTGTGCTACATGATTTGAGGCAATTTTTGTAATCCTCTAATTCAAGCTCTTTGTCAACAATTACTCTGCCAATGCCCTTGGTCTTTTTGGCAACAACACCACTACATGTTTCAAAACTGTACATCTTGGCCCTTAACCCAGCAAATGCCACAATAACATCACCAAGTGTCTCATCTTTTAACTTGCCAGGCACTTTTTGTTGTGGTGTTTAATTTTTGAATGTTCAGTGGTATCAAAATATTTAAACAATTCAGGCTGTGCTATATCTTGATAAACATCTTCTGTTTGAATATCAAGAACAAAACTATCTGTGTCCATGTACATCAATTTTACACAATCACCATAAAAAGGTTTCAACACATCATAATACAATTTTAACATGTGTAATTTGGCCAATTCCAATATCACAGCCCCTACATAAATAGGCTTATCAAACTTAATCTTTGTTTTTTTCATGTTGAAAAGTGCCATATTTTCATCATAAATTATTCTGTAATTGAAGTTGGGCTTTGCAATCAATTTTTTGCTCCGGCTGGGGTCAGTAATTATTTTAACATCAATATGTTTTCTGACATTTTCAATAGTTTTGCCATACACTGAATTGACCATCAATTTAAACAAGGTCTTATCAAATTGGCTCATTGCAGATGTTCGAAGCTCTGTGTTTGTATCAATATATGGCTTCAACCATCTTGAGTGCCTGAACCTCAAAACGTTTCCAACTTTAGTCACTTGAACACCATGTTTCATTAGGAACTGGAGGTTTTTGTAATATATGACATAATCCTGTTTCGGCTCTAGAGTCATCATCAATTTCTACTGTTTAGAGCCAGGTAAACACTCAACCTCAGGAATTGGGGGTAGATCAGAAAATGTGTTGTGTAAATTATCTGGAATTGTCAGATCAACCTCTAAGAACAGGCCATAGTCACTGTCATCAAAATCTTTAAGATCTTCAATATTGAAATTTTCAACCCACTCAAGACCTGCATATGGCAGTTTATCCATCATAGCATAACCATAGAGGCTGTTTGCATCTACATACAGTATATAATTTGATGACAGTGCTGGATCATAATCAGGAATATATTTGTTATTTGCTCTGGCATATCTCTGAGAACATTGCACCATGCCCCCTCTTATACATTGCTCCATAAACAGATACATATCTTGATCCTGGATCAGATCCAATTGCATTTTAGTGTTTAAAAACATTGCAGACCATGCTAGGCCCGGAGCACTGTACAAATACATTGGATCCAGCTTATAATTTTGCATGGAAGATTTTCTGAATGCCCTAAGTATATCAGCTAAGAGGGTCACATCAAGTTTTAAATATGCCCTGTGATAATCACCAAATGTCTGGCATTTTAAATTGTTCCACATCAACTGGGCATGGTGATAATCTTCATCAGTGATTCCAGATCCTCTGATTTTGCTGTAAAACTCTTGTTGTGGTGGCAGAGAACACTCATCAAATTTAGAAAAATCTGTAACATAATCATATGCATATACACCCTTTCGCCTAATTAATTTCAGGTCCTGATTTGGAAACAAAGCACATGTGATTTTCAATTGATCATCAGATAATTGAGTGACCAGTGTGGCCAGGCTAGCTGATAAAATTGTGTATGAATCAAGAAATCTTAAGTGAATAGGAACACCATTAACTTTAATTATTTTGCTAATGGCAATATATTTCTCATCATTTTCTGCTAAAATATTTAAATTCTGCTTGTCAATCCCCTCGTACCTGATCAAATGATGAAAATCATAATTGGATGCACCATCGCAAAATATAGGGACAAATTTTGGTCTCTGGATCTTAATATTACAGCTATTACACAGGGCCGTTAAGAATTTACCATCTGTATGCGAATGGTGTTTCACTTTGATATTTGCATCTGAAAATTCAGAATCACATACCGAGCATTTTTCTGCATTGTTGAAATCTTCAATCTGTTTCTCTGTTAAAAGCAACATAGCTTTTGATTTTAATAGGACATTAGATGCTATGTCATGGCACTCATTTTCTATTCTATGTGCAAATTCTTTGATGGCATCTGCTCCCATGTATAAATATTCTTTACTAACCACACCACCCTGTACAACCACATTATAAAAGCTGGAAGGTTCATGTAATTGATATGATGTAATTGAAGATTCCTCAGGGTCTGGGCTGCAGAATGCAAGGGGTTTTTGGTTTGATTCAAAATCACAGACTATATATGCTGGGTGTTCCAACAAGGCTTCAAACTTTTTGAATTTTGCATTTTCACTTGGCATTGGCATCACCATATGAACAGGTTTATGGTTGCCACAGTATTTCAGATGCTCAATTAACTTTTTTCAGCAATTTCTGCATTTTTTTCCCGAACCCCATTTACCATTTTTGACCATCAAATACACTTAAACATCTTCTACACAACTTGAATATTGTATTGGATTTGTCTAGTTGTGTTCTGACTAAAGCTTCAAGATTATGTATCAAAGTGTAATGGCATGTGCCATCCTCTTCAATTAAGAGCAGATCAATCGGAATAGTAGATTCATCATGAAGTGTACTGATTCTGAGAGGATCTATCAAGCAATTGCTACGGTCAGTAGAACAAGTAAATACATTAATAGATAATTGTTTGCCATTGATGTGCCTCGCCTTTTTTTTCTAATTTTTCAATATTCTGAACAGGCTTTGGATATTCTAAACCCTCCATTGCTTCATTAAAAATATGTTCATGCTGTTTATAATAACTTATTCTCTGAGGATTCCTTGAAACTGGATACAAAGCAGCTAAAATACACCACAAAAAGCATTTCTGGTCATTATTTTTTATATTGACCACGGCTGTTTTGTTTTTGATATTGGCAGGTAATGGCAGATATGTAGATCCTTGTAATGGGCTGAATTCAGAAATATTAACATATAACTTGTGTGGAGATCCGCATAGGCTCCATCCAGACTCTTTTGCAGCAAATTCAGAGTGTTTAATATTCAATTGATCTATCAAACTGCTTATTTTTTTGTCTGAATTTGCATTTGAATATACCGGTACAGTTTCTGTTATGTGGGGCTGTGTAAATTTTGTGCCATTTGGCTTCTTATATTGCGTAAACAATTTGAGGGACAGCTTATAAGAGCCATTTTGTGCATTTAGAATTGCCTGCACATCAGGATTTATACTATTCAAAAAATTCTTAATGTCACATCTTGGCTCTGATACAAAACGGTGATCCCTTAATTGGCCATTAAAACTGCTATGGATGGGTTCATAGCGTGGCTGTTTTGCCGGTCTAGCCTTAACAGGTGTTTCATGCTTCCTTTTCAGACCAGATGTAGATGGTTGTGGGGGCAATGTTGATGACTGTACAGAACAAGAACCTACATGTCTATTGAAATATGCCTTGCTAAATATTTTATTGCATTTAGGACATATTTTTGTGGGAGTTCAGCATTTGCCTGGGTCACAATTCTTTTGGTGTCTGGCCCAATTGGGGCTGGATATATTCTTATTACACTGATTGCAATATTTTTGATTTGGCTTTTTTTGTTGTTGGTTTATTATATAAGATTTCCTGGGGTTCAATTCAAAATTTTGTACTTAATATATATATATATATATATATATTGTTCAGCTGTGTGCTTTGTTTATTTCTTGTGTATATTTAATATGTTAATATTGTTAATTTTTATTCTCAGTTTATTATATAAAATTTTTTGGGTTTTAAACCAAAACTCTTTGCTTATTATGACAGGTTGTAAAGCTAATAGCCTACAAGTGGAAAAAGAGAATAAATATTGATCTACACTGACCTTCCGCAAATGCATGCACAGACATGCATGTCCTAGAATGGCAATGACCTAGCGCTGAGTCTTATGTATTGATTTTTGTATAACAGGCTGGGACAGATATAAGCCTGACTCTAAATATGAGTGGATTACAACAAACAAGCTGGATGCAACAAATATCAGATTTTTTATACAAAATATAAGCCCTTTCGTTCAATATACCAGAAATATATTTAATATGAATTATATATATTAAACCAAACAGGCCTGTAAGTATGAGAAGCACTGTAACAACACATCTGTTCTCCTCAGCCACTCTCACAATACTGGCTGATATGTAATGCAAAATCTCTTTATATACCCTAAGCACGGATTAAAACATCTGAAACAATAAAGCAATCAGAATATAACACATCATCACATTATGTCATAATTAACCAATTAGAAAACAATACATGCCTAATAATTTGCTTCATAATATTAAATAATAATTTGTTGCACAGCATGATGTAATAGCTCTTGCATCATAATTTGTTGCATAATATTGGATAATAATTTGTTGCACAGCATGATGCAAGAGCTCTTGCATTACATGTGTGTGTGTGTGTGTGTGTGTGTGTGTGTGTGTGTGTCTGTGTGGGTGGGGGTGGGTGTGGGTGAGGGGGGTATGTGTGTGTGGGTGTGTGTTAATACATTTGGCCAAGTTTTAGGTGTGGGCAAAAAAAATATCAAGAGGGGCATATTTTTAACAAATTTATGGACAACAATCTCACAGAAGTGCCTTTTATAAGTGTAGGCAAATCAATCTGAGGGGGCTCATCATTTGTACACTAGGATTCAAAATTCTTAGAATTAAGAGCATATCACACTTGAAGAATTAGGGAATAAGGGCATCTTGGCATAATTTTAAGTGTGGGCAAATCGGGCTGTTTAATTATATGAGCTCATCATTTGTACACTTGTAAGTGATGCTGGTTTTAGTATCAATTACACTACTAGTTCGATAAACTTCCCCATTCTTTGTGAACAATAAAATGTAACTGGGAATTAATCCCGATAACGCTCGCTCCCTCAAAAGAAAATTTTCTGTGAAACATAACACAAGCCAAGACACGTAAATCGAAGGCAATAGACGTACATTTTCATCCCTGAGTGGTATGATTTCATCCCCTCCAAAAATAATAGAAAATAATAAGCATTTGTAGCACAATTATTTCCAATAATTTTCAAATATAAGGCCTCCCCAATGGTTGTCGGCCCCCGTGACGGAGTGGTTAACACGATGCCAGGGACCCCGGGTTCGAATCCTGCCTCGGACATAGATGTTTGTGTTCGTCTGTCATGATGAAAAATGAGAATTCAGAAAAATTGTTTTGTATGAATTGAATGTGCGGTGAAGGCTGCCGCGGAGGGTTTTCCTTTAATAAAATGTTAAAAAAAGATGGCGCAGTGGTTGAGTCGTCGCCATGTAATCAAGGGTCTCGTGTTCGATACCCGGCGAAGGCACATAGTGGTTCGGATTACACTATAATCTGCAGGCCCTGTCCCGATTAGACTAAATGCGCATAAAGTGGACTTAAAACACCAAATCAAAAAGTTAGAGTAAGGTGCGGCAAGACTGCGCAGTTTGAGTTCATAATTTTATATTCAAGTTATGAGACTACAGACACACATGAAAAAAGCAATACACATTGCACTATCCTTTGCTAATTCACAGTAAATTTCCGAAAGCTGAATGAACAATATTTCTGCATGAAACAATTACAAAACCGTGACCATGCAAATGCGTAGTCTTACCCGCACCGCGGTGTAAGACTGTGATCAAGTTCGGGTAAGAATGCGCACTTTCTACACAGAGTCACATTTGTATAAAAAGAAACACAAATTAACTTAAAAAGTTATTATATCATATGGGATACATTTCTTCATGCGTGTCCAGAAGTTATACAGCCAAAACTAGAGTTGCCTGAATACAATAGAGATGGAGAAAGTAGGGCAGATAGTATGGGAGGCTCCACGTCATTGCTTGGTCTTGATAATTCTATGGATATGCAGCCTTACAGTGTAAGTTTAGCATCTTTTCTTTTTCTCCCTTTGTTCTTGTTTTCATTCTGTACATGAGAATCTTTTTTCGTAGAATGGATTAGAAATTGTCCAGGTTCCTCTCTCCGCCTATTCAGGGGTAGAGAAATACAGGGTGCCTGAAAATTTTCAACTTGCACATGCATTTTTAAATTCATTTTGAAAATATATATTTGTTTAATATGTTGATTACAAAAATTTCCATTACCTTTTTTTTTTAATGTGTATCATTAAATCAGCTGTCTATTGTGTTTGTGTTTGTCTTTGTCCTCCATTCATATTGGGGGTTAGGCGTAGAGCTGACAACTCTGCACTGTAAAAAAATGTCAAGAAACAGCAATATAAGGCCATGGATGTTCCCAAGGTAAAATATTCCGGAGGTAAAATAGTCCCCCGTTCGGATCTCCGGGTGGGGACTATTTGGGAGGTCCCTGGACTAAGGATAAGATCTACGTTAGGAATAAGGATATTAAATTAGGCACGTGGAATGTTCTGAGCCTTTACCGGCCTGGGGCATTTCAGTGTACAGTTAATGAGATAGTTAAGTATAAATTAGATGTAGTAGCTGTCCAGGAAGTTAGGTGGCCAGGAGAAGGGAATGGTAAAACTAAAAATTATACTTTTTTCTATGGTGGTACTGAAAATCATAATTTTGGAACAGGCTTTTTCATAAATAATAGAATTTTCTCGGCTCTTAAAAAAATAGAATTTACTAATGATAGGATATCATATGCAGTTTTACAGGATAAGTGGTGTAAAATTATTTTAATAAACATACATGCACCAACGGAAGATAAAGATGATAATACTAAAGATGATTTTTATACAGAGTTAGAACAGTTCTTTCATAAATTTTCTCAGTATGATATGAAAATTCTGTTAGGTGACTGTAATGCACAGATTGGCAAAGAAGAGACATTTAAACCCACGATTGGTAAAGAAAGTCTTCATGAATTAAGTAATTATAACGGCATAAGATTGATTACTTTTGCAACCTCAAAGAATTTAATTGTGAAAAGAAGCACTTTTAAACATAAAGATATCCATAAATATACCTGGTCTTCTCCAGATGGTAAAACTCATAATCAGATAGATCATATTCTCATTGATAAGAGAAGGCATACTAGTATAATTGACGTTCGTACACATAGAGGTGCTGACTGTGCCAGTGACCATTATTTAGTAATTGCTAAATTAAGAGAAAGACACTCAGTGATAAATCATAAGCAACAAAATCTAAAAGTTATAAAATTTGATACAGGAAATTTTTCTGATGAAAGAATTAAGAAAAATTACCAAATTAAACTGTCAAATAGATTTGATGTTTTGCAGGATTTAAATGATGATGAAAATATAAATGAAACAGACGTAAATCAGAATTGGGAGCACATACGCAATGCAATAGATTCAGCAACTAAAGAAAGTATAGGATACCATAAACCGAGAAAAAGTAAGCAATGGTTTGATAATGAATGTCATAAACTAATAGAAATAAGAAATCAGGCTAGACGTAGGTGGTTAAATAACTCTGATGATACAAATCTAAACAATTATAATAGAATAAAGCGAGAAGCTAACCGCACGTTTAGAAGTAAAAAAAGAGATTACGTGAAAAGCAAAATTAACGAAATTGAAACAAACAGCAAAAATAAAAATATCGGAGATTTATATAAAGGTGTAAATGAGTTTAGAAAGGGTTGGCAACCTAAAGTAAACTTGATAAAAGATAAAGACGGTGATTTTCTAGCTGACCCAAGTGATATTCTAAATAGATGGAAGAACTACTTTAATGACCTTTTAAATGTTCATGTAGGACATAAATCAGAAGTAAACGAAGTCCACACACCAGAACCTTTAGTTCCAGAACCTGGCCTCCCCGATGGCGCAGTGGTAGCGTTGTCGCCTTGTAATCAAGGGGTCCCGGGTTCGATACCCGGTGGAGGCACAAGTGGTTCGGATCCCACTTTAAACTGTAGGTCCAGTCCCGATTAGCCTTACTGTGCATAAAGTGGACTTAAAACAACAAATCAATCAATCAATCAAGTTCCAGAACCTAACTTGACTGAAGTTAAAGATGCTATTAAAAGGCTAAAGAATAACAAAGCACCTGGCATTGATTTAATACCAGCTGAGTTAATTAAATATGGTGGAAATTCATTAATATGTCAAATTCATAAATTAATTTGTTTAATATGGAATAAAGAAGAAATCCCTCAAGAGTGGAAAGAATCCATAATTGTTCCTGTGTTTTAAAAAGGTGATAAAATGAACTGCAATAATTAGCGTGGAATTTCTCTACTCTCAACAACATATAAAATATTGTCTAACATTCTTTTAACAAGACTAACCCCATATGCTAATGAAATTAAAGGTGATTATCAATGTGGATTTAAACGCAACAGATAACTACAGATCAAATTTTTCACATCAGACAGACACTTGAAAAAAATTGGGAATAAAATCAAAATGTCCATCAGCTATTTGTTGATTTCAAAAAAGCATATGATTCGGTCAAAAGAGATAAATTATATAATATATTAGTAGAGTTTGGAATACCTAAGAAGCTTGTTAGTATGATAGAAGTATGCACCAATGAAACAGAAAGTAAAATTCGTGTGGGTATTAATATGTCTGACAAATTTACAATTCATGATGGGTTAAAACAAGGAGATGCATTATCTCCATTGCTCTTTAATTTTGCCTTAGAATATGCTGTTAGGAAGGTAAACGAAACTAAAGAAGGACTAAAATTAAATGGTGTGACTCAGTTGTTAGCATATGCAGACGATGTAGACTTACTGGGGGATGATGTGAATACAATTAAGAATAATGCTAAAATATTTTTCAAAACTACTAAAGAGATAGGTTTGGATGTTAACAAAGAGAAAACTAAATATATGCTTACAGCGAATGGAACGAATGGAACTTTCGCAACAGAATGAAACTTATTTCATGTTTGTGGGTGCGATACAATTTCAATAATGAGCCAAAATCTAAAAATCAGTTTTTTACGAGAAATAGTCAATTTTAGCCAATTTGCATATTATTCATAAAATTGTTATAACTCAGACACTATGGGACCAATCAACTTCGGATAACTTTTGTTTAGCAGCTGGAACATCAGCGCATATGCTTCGACCGATTCTGGTGAGGCATCTTCTAAAAGTGCAGGGGGGGGAGCCTTTTCAATCCGGCTTTGTTTTGTCCATGCTTCTTCCTAGCTTCCAGCTGCATTCCATTTATAGCATAGAGGCATAGGCGTCCGGAAAGGGGGGCAAGGGGGTCCGTGGCCCCCATGGAAAATGAAAGTCAACCAAAAATTATGTATTTCACACATATAATTTCATTTTAGCCACAATAATATGTGTTAATTATTGCATAAACACCATAAATTCAAATTTAAGCAATATGTTTTTAGGGAACAACACTATTTTGGGGGAAAATGTGCCTTGTTTGCCCCCCTGGAAAAAAATACCTTGCTTGACCCTCCCTGAAAAAAAAACCTGCGGACGTCCATGCATAGAGGTGACAGAAATCTAACCCCTCCCCACATGCTATCCCCACACACTTTAGCAGGACCTCCTGTAGCAATGAAGCTCCAAAAATTCAAGATCAAAGACGACCTTGTGCCTTATCTCCGGTGAGTCACAGCATCTAAGCTTCAACGAAAACAGCGTCATAAATACCAAGCATTTATTGCTTCTCTGTCAACTCAGGACTCGAACACGAGACATGGGCATATTGAAAGGGGGAAGTTTAGAAAACACGATTGCAAAATATGTTCCGGAAAGGACTGTCAGTGTTCCCATCTCAATATACAAATATAAGTGTGGCAAATCCTTCGATAATTGTATCTAAAGCTGCATGGTGCATATCTACACCAAATTACGACAAGGCACTTCCATTTTTCGTTCCATGTCTGGGATAAATTTCAACTAAAGGTTAATCTTTAACAACATAACGACTCTACAAAACTGAACATCATATACTAAATGTATCAAAAGATAGTGAACCACGTTTTATATAATTGTACATATTGGCTAAAAAAGAATAACATATCAGTGAACTTAATGCAATCATTTCCTTACACGGTAAAATACACTCCATTGCATGGTTTCTCGCTTCGTAATTTACATATTGAATACCTGCACAAGAAACTGATTAATTAACCGTTCTTTGGTAATTTATAATCCAACAATGTCTACAAAAACAGTTAAGTTTGCCGTAGAGCAAGAAAATGACAAGTATACGTGTTGTAAAATACAATGTCATCTCCCGATAAATATTGTTCGTTAGCAAATTGTCGAATCATTTCGTATGTACCTTTTATTTTCTCACCGTTTTCTTAATAACAATATGAATATAACAGAATTTCCTTAAAAATCCTTTCCAAAAAACAAACGTTTATCGCACGATGCTTCTAGTAATATGTGTATTGTGCTGGCGTCTAAGTTCTTCTTCGAGCATGCATAACATCCGCTTGACAAGCTGAAAGTTCATAAGAGTACTTACTCAGAGTTATTTTATTGCCTTTTTATGTATATAAAACACACGCTGAATGCAATGGATGGAAATGACAAATATACACACAAACAGATACATCCGCCAGTGTGCGTACCTTAAAAAAATATGAGTAAATTAGCAGCAAAAATCTATGTCCCGTATTCAATTGCCGATTTTCTTACGTTATTTCTTCATTAATAATAATAATAATAATAATAATAATAATAATAATAATATTAACCCATTACAGCATGTGATCCGAAAAATCGGATCTAATTATTTTCCTGAGTAAATAATTAAGAAACAAATAATTTTGCTACTGGTTTCCTTCAATATGCACTTTGAACATTCAACAATGAAAACCAGATTCATGTGTTGTCAGGACTTGTCAACACTGTTTCCCGGACGCAAAATGAAGACGTATGGCGGCTTGTACTAGCACTCGTTATCGCAGAGGGTAAGTACATTGTTGAAATTAAATATCTTATACAGGGATTTTATTTTGATTTTCATGTACATGTGTTCCTAAGACATTGTCAATTATTCTCTGATAATTGTGAAACAAGAGCTTTATATTGTTATTATGTTGTAAGATCCCATTCGGCGTGATCCGAAAAATCGGATCACATGCACACAGACCTAGGTTTGACTCTTTACACTTTATTTAGGCAGTAATAAGTATGTTTATAGTTGTTTACATTTTTCTGTTTTTCTGCCGGTCCTACGTTATTTTCTATCTTCTGTTCTAGGCTTTCTGTTGCTGATATTATTCAGACGTTAGAAGATGAAGATGATGATGTTCGAAATGTTGCAAGTCAACATGTTTTGTATGTGGTCCCGCCAGAGGATCACAGTGAAACTGATGCTGACAGTGATAAGTCTGATGACGAGCACGAGGGTAACCTAAATCACTTGGGAAGGAGACTTCTTCTGAGTGAGTGTGAGCTTCAGGAAGAAGTAGCAGAACGTATAGTAGAAGATGTGATTGTCGATGACGGGCCTGAGGAGACTGCAAGTACATCATCTGAATGTAAAGCGGAACCAGCAACTAACAGAAGAAGCCTTTCTATGACGAAACAACCTTGCTTGAAATGGATAAAAGGTGATCTAAATTCAAAACTAAATGTGCAATGCTCTCAAAAGCCCATTTCTGCAGATGCTGAAACCTGTCAAACACCCTTGCAGTTTTTTCAGCTCAACGTCTCAAAACGCCTTGTTGATATTATTATACAAGAAAGTAACAGATATGCATATCAGAAAAACTTTGCTCTCAACTTAACCGAACCTGAATTTTGGGTTTTTATTGGTGAATTGATCTTATCCGGGTATGCAAAATACCCGAACAAGCGGATGTACTGGTCCACAGAAGAAGATGTGCCCAACATTTTATCACACAGCATACGTTGTAACCGATTCGAAACAATGTTACACTATTTACATTTCAATGGCAACTCCACAATTGATGTGTCAGACCGTTTAGACAAGTTGCGACCACTCATTGAGGAACTGAACAAGAACTTCAAGATCCATTGAGGTCTAGAAGAACATTTATGAATTGACGAAAGCATGATTCCTTATTATGGGAAACATTACGCCAAACAGTACATAAAAGGTAAACCGATTAGATTCGGTTTCAAGAATTGGGCATTGTGTACTGCTTCTGGCTATATGGTGGTCTTCAAAATATACACTGGTAAGGAAGAAAATCAAGAAAAACAGTTTTGTGTAGGGGGAGGTAAGGTTGTTTCTTTGATCAAGCTTGCGGAAATAGCATCTAAACAGGGATTTAAAATTTATTTTGATAGTTACTTTACATCTGTAAAATTTCTAAGATATCTGGTAGAGGAAGGTTTTTGTGCTACACGGACTGTTCAGGAAGGGCATGTAGAAAAGTGTCCTGTAATGAGTAGAAAAGACATGAGTAAGCTGCCACGTGGAAGTGTTGGTTCTCGTACCTGTGATGATGTTCTTGTTGTTCGGTGGAAAAATAACAATGTTGTTACTGTTGCAACGAACTATGAAAATAACGAAATGGGTACCTGCTCAAGATGGTCCAAAGAGAAGAAAAGCAAAATAAAGGAATGGGTGGAGTTGATATCACTGATCAAATGGTTGCAAAATACAGAACAAGAATAAGCCAAAAGAAATGGTACTGGCACCATTTTTGCTTACATGCTTGACGTTTCAATTGTGAATGCACGGTTCTTATGCTGAAAGTGATACCATATAATGAAAAATCTCAAAGACTTCTGAAGTTTCGGAGGGATGTGTGTGTCAGCCTACTGAAAAGCTACGGAACAGAATCACGAAGAGGAAGACAGCCTGGTGCTCCCAATACAGATATTCGTTTCGACGAAAGCAGTCATTGGATCATTCCTGTATCGACAGAAAAGATGTGTCGTTATTGCGCAGGAAAAGCTAAATACATGTGTCAAAAGTGTGATGTAGTGTTACATCCCAAATAATCCAAAGACTATCATACATATTAGGAAGGTAAAGACTGTCTCAGAAAGTACTTTTCAGAAATTCAAACTGTGTAAATAACGATAATATGTATCTTTGATCAAGTACACACTTTAAGTTTTTGATTTCTTGAAAATATTCTACATGTAAATATTATAACTAATATTTGCAGTTCAGTGTTCTTCAGTCATGTGATTTGATTTTTTTTTGGTGTTTCACTAACTTTGTGCAAACATAACATGATAATAAAATATTAAAATATATTTAATTTACTTTGACTTTTCAAATACAAATTTAAGGTTTTTCAAAATATTATTATATTTAGAAAAGGTGATCATACTTGACAGTCCAATATTTCCCAGGTATGTAATCCAATTTCTCGGTTGTCTCCCCTCTCTCCCAATGCCGCCGGATGAGTTGACATCATATTATAATGTTCAATCATTAGAAATATTAAATTTGTTTTGGCTTGTCAGTTAGAAACTTAATAATAGCGACTTTTCTTAAAATATTATTCATTATATTACTCTATATCTAACCTAACGTAACATGGCAAAATATTTTGAAGTGTAGTGTTCTCCAGGCATGTGATCGGATTTTTCGGATGCCCACCCCCTCTTAGGGTACAACATACAATGATCTACAAACATTAAAAAATACTAAATGGTGGCTAAAAAGTAAAGAATCAATCAAAAGTTACAAAAAAAATTCATCTGTAAACTTTATGCACTAATGGGTTAATATCGTATTTATTAAGAGGGCGTGTTTCAGCCTAACGGGCCGTTCTTACAACAAACCCTTAAAAAAAACATATTACAATTTCACTTTACACTTTCACTTGCAGTAGGAAAATAAAAAAAAAAACTTTCATACTTATAATGTAAACAATTAATGTACTGAAGGTACAGAGTTAAAACTAAAACCACAATTAGAATACAATTATTACAGCTAAAAGTAAAACAAATACCTCATTCCCATTCATTACAAAAAAGACAAACTCAGACACTATTGTTTGGACAGTAGATGCTTCTATAGGTTTATTTTGTGTGTTGCAGGGTGGAGCCCCCCTGAGGTCAGTGGTGGGGGGAGGTCATTCCATTGTTTTATTGCGGTGACTATGAAAGAATTTCCATAGAATGTTGTTCTGTGTACAGGAATCGTGAAGTGTGTTTTTTGACGAAGATTAATTTGTTTTCCTTTCTTCCTGTACGGAGCAATTTGATCATATAAATATATTGGTTCCTTATTGTTCAGGATCCTGTACAATAACGACAATGCCAAAAATGTTATCTTAATCTTAAAGTTTAACCAATTAAGTTCCTTTAAGTACGGGGAAATGTGTTCTCTTCTTTTGACATTCAGTATAAATCTTATGCAACTGTTTTGAAGTTTTTGTAGCTTGCAATTTAGGGTACTGTTGATGTTTATAAATACGGGGGAAGCATAATCAATTTTCGGCATTACAAGTGTGTTGACTAGGTGAGTTTTCGTTTCTTTGCTTAGCGTACGATTGAATGGAAAACGTTATTTCAGTTTGCCTATCGAGATTTTAATTATGTGTGTGACATGAGAACCTCAATGTACATTCTCGTCCAATATTATCCCAAGGTTGCGTGCTGTTTCTACTTTCTGTATTTTGGAATTATTCAGTGTAGGGAGGGAGAGTTTTAATTGTTCTAACTTTTTGAGGTTACTCGTTGTGCCTAAAGTTACAATGTAAGACTTAGATGAATTCAATTTGAGTGCATTACATTCAGACCATTTAGATATTGAATTTAGGTCCTGTTGCAATGCTTCTAGGGCCATTGCACTGTTTCCAAATGGTGTTTGTATATATATAGTTGTGTGTCATCCGCATACTGGTGGTATTTGCAGTATTTTAGTACATCATTAAAATCTTTCATGTATAGGGAAAATAGGATAGGTCACGAGTACTTCCTTGTGGTACTCCTTGTTTGATATCAAGCCATTTAGACATTCACGATTTATTCTCATTTACTAATTTTACACATTGTTGCCTGTTCGTTACATAAGACCGAAAGTTGTGGTTTATGGAGGCAAATGCCTTGGTGTAATCAAGGAGTACCAGGAACAAAATTTTACCATTATCCATCCCCTTGGCTATGTCATCAACAACGCTAACTAAAGTAGTTACCGTACTGTGCTGTTTTCTGAAGCCTGATTGATGTGGAGAATAGTGGTCATGCAACATCAAATGGTCTACTAATTGTTCTTTTACTATGCGTTCTATAACTTTAGACATAATTGGTAGTACGCTTATTGGTCTTAGATCTTTAACATCAAGGGAAACAGTGGTATAGCCGCAACTACGGCCTTTATCCAATCTTCGGGAAATACCCCTTGAGAAAGAGAGAAGTTTAAGATGTGAGTTAGGCTCTTTAGGCAATGGGGGATGCAGAGTCTCAACATTTTTAGACTGATGCCGTCATGACCCTTTGCATTGGAATGTAGTTTTTTGACCTCTTTCAACACGGTAGTCTCATTAACCTTCTTCAGTTTGAAGGTTCCGGTTGTGTGCCGTGTTTTATATGACTCGATTAATTTCTCAACCTCGGTCGTGTTTGTTTGCTGACAAGCAGAATTTACAAAAAAGTCATTTATTGCATATGCATTGAGTACACTTGAGGGTAATTTTTGGTTAAACCTATTAGTAACAACTCCCTCTCGTTTTAATGTCTGCCAAAATGCTCTAGCGTCTTTAACTTTTTCATTGAGAACCCGGTCATAACGGTGGAATTTTGCGTTTCTCACGGCTTTTTTCGCACGATTTTTAAAATATTTATAAGAGAGAAGATCGTCTTGATCTCCGGCGTTAACATACTTCAGGTGAAAGTAATCGCGTATTTTCCAAAATTCTTTTACTTTTTCAGATATCCAAGGGGCGGGTCTTGTTACTCGAAAAGTTTTTACTGGAAAGTGTTTGTCAGCCAACGCAATAATGTTCCTGTTCAAGAGAAAAACGGCTTCGTGTACGTCGTGTTTGCTGCATATTAATTTCAAATTAATATTTCCCGCGTCTTTGTTATACACACTTTCCTTAAAGTTCTTAAAGCTTCTGACTTGAACCAATTTGTTATATTTTGTTTGTGCAGTTGATTCCGAACACGGCGTGTGTTAGGTGATGGTCTGATATATTATATTCTGATAGACGTGGGTCACCTTCAGGTTATCAGAGCAGATGATAACATCGATTAAAGTCCTTGAAGTTGGAGTTACGTTCGTGGGCTTTGTGATGATTTGCTTACCGTGAGCCTCGGCAATGATGTCGTTTAGGAATCGCGTGTTGGGTTCATTTTGTTTCAACATATTTACGTTGAGATCACCAATCGCAACGTAATGAGCATAATTAAAATGAAAATATTGCACGATATCACCAATATCGCTTAGATGTGTATTCTTAACTTTAGGAGGTTTGTATGCGACAAATATCCCTGCCTTCACCTTCTGTACGGTTATCTCGACAGCTAAGGTTTCTATGTCATTATATTTTTGAATATGCAATTCGAGTGCTTTCCATCGTAATGAATTGTGTATATATAAACAAAGGTCTCCTCGAGTCCTATCACATCTGTCATTACGGATAATATCATAATTATCTAATGCTACCGTGTTATTCGAAATATGTGGTTTAAGCAACGTTTCGGTAATTCGTGTGATTTTAAAATTTAATTTGTTTATTATGTATTTAAGTTCGTCAAAATAATTTAGCAGACATTCCGTGTTGAAGTGACACACTTTCAGTTCTTTGGGGAATGACTCGAGGCCTTTGCTTAGCTTCTGTCTGGGGAGCGGCGATTGACAATAGCTGAGTCAGGGAGGAGGGGGTGAGGGTGCCTTACGGAAATAACTGTCCCTGAAGCTACAGGGACGGGAGAGGACTCCACTGACCTCATCACGTGGGCTATTCACGGAGCCTGGTTTCTTTCCAGTTTAGCCGAAAAATAAGCGCCTGGAACGTCTTGTAATATACATTTAGTATTCCTGGCAGAAACGAGGCATTGGCTCTTACAATATTGTAACAAGGTAAACAATATCTCGTCATTCAAAATGTAATTGTATGTGGCTTAATCATCATACTTGGAACATATAAGTAATTATGATGATATGGTTTTAAAAATAAAAAAAATAATTTACCTTATTGTCACAGTAGTCATTTTCTATAGGGATGCATGCAGTTTGCCGTAAAGGGTATAAAGACTGTATTCCAGATATACGTATTACTACGATTATTTAATTCACTCAGTAACATCTTTTGTATCAATTGAGATGGTGATTATGTAGAAGATGAAAGACTAAATAAAAAACTAACTCTCTAGCCTTCTTAAACTCGAAGGTTCAAGGCTGCAGCAACCCAGGCCTTCTATCTTTCCCTATCCCGAGCAAGATCTATATACTCTTTTCCATCCCTACGCAATTCCCTTACGTCCATCTCAACGTTGTCCCTCCACCTTCGTCTTGGCCTTCCTACAGGTCTCTTAAAATCAGGTTTCCCAACAAGAATCCTGTGAAATCCTCTTTCCTCTCCCATTCGTGCCACATGGCCTGCCCACCTAAGTCTTCTTGATTTAATTATTCTAATAATATCTGGACATGAAAACAAATTATGTCGTTCTAAATTATGAAACCTTCTCCACTCACCTGTCTCCTCATCCCTTTTAGGTCCAAAGATTTTCCTAAGGATCTTATTTTCAAATACTCTCAATTTATGTCCCTCTAGGGACCAAGTTTCACATCGATATAATACTACAGGCAAAATTACTGTTTTGTATATTTTAACTTTTAATTTCTTAGATATTAAACGAGAAGACAAAAGTTTATGAAGAGAGAAGTAACATGCATTTCCTGAATTAAGCCTACTTTTTATATCCTCTTGAATATAATTTTCATTTGTTAATATTACTCCTAAATATTTGAATTTGGAAACTGGTTCAAACGAGTTGTTATCAATAATTAGATTTTGATTGTTACCTAACACTTGGTTTCGGCCTGTAAGCATATATTTAGTTTTATCTTTGTCAACTTCCAAACCTATCTCTTTAGCAGTTTTGAAAAATATTTTAGCATTATTCTTAATTGTATTCACATCATCCCCCTGTAGGTCTACATCATCTGCATATGCTAAAAACTGAGTCACACCATTTAATTTTAGTCTTTCTTTAGTTTCTTTTACCTTCCTAACAGCATATTCTAAGGCACAATTAAAGAGCAATGGAGATAACGCATCTCCTTGTTTTAACCCATCATGAATTGTAAATTTGTGAGACATATTAATACCCACACGAATTTTACTTTCTGTTTCACTGGTGCATATTTTTATCATACTAACAAGCTTCTTAGGTATTCAAAACTCTACTAATATATTATATAATTTATCTCTTTTGACCGAATCATATGCTTTTTTGAAATCAATGAAAAGCTGATGGACATTTTGATTATATTACCACTTTTTTTCAAGTGTCTGTCTGATGTAAAAAATTTGATCTGTAGTTGATCTGTTACGTTTAAATCCACATTGATAATCACCTATAATTTCATTAGCATATGGAGTTAGTCTTGTTAAAAGAATGTTAGATATTATTTTATATGTTGTTGAGAGTAGAGAAATTCCACGGTAATTATTGCAGTTCATTTTATCACCTTTTTTAAACACAGGAACAATTATGGATTCTTTCCACTGTTGATTGATTTCTTCTTTATTCCATATTAAACAAATTAATTTATGAATTTGACATTTTAACGAATTTCCACCGTATTTAATTAACTCAGCTGGCATTTAATCAATACCAGCTTTGTTATTCTTTATCCTTTTAATAGCATCTTTAACTTCAGTCAAGTTATGTTCTGGAACTAAAGGTTCTGTTGTTTGTACTTTGCTTACTTCTGATTTATCTCCTACATGGACATTTAAAAGGTCATTAAAGTAGTTCTTCTATCTATTTTTGAATATCGCTTGGGTCAGCAAGAAAATAACCGACTTTATCTTTTATCGAGTTTACTTTAGGTTGCCACCCTTGTCTAAACTCATTTACACCTTTATATAAATCTCTGATATTTTTATTTTTGCTGTTTGTTTCGATTTCGTTAACTTTGCTTTTCAAATAATCTCTTTTTGTACTTCTAAATTTGCGGTTAACTTCTCGCTTTAGTCAATTATAATTGTTTAGGTTATTATCATCACAGTTATTTAACCACCTAAGTCTAGCCTGATTTCTTATTTCTATTAGATTATGACATTCATTATCAAACCTTGGCTTACTTTTTCTCGGTTTATGGTATCCTATACTTTCTTTAGCTGCTGAATCTATTGCATTACGTATGTGCTCCCAATTCTGATTTACGTCTGTTTCATTTATATTTTCATCAGCATTTAAATCCTGCAAAACATCAAATCTATTTGATAGTTTAATTTGCTAATCTTTCTTAATTCTTTCATCAGTAAACTTTCCTGTATGAAATTTTAGAACTTTTAGATTTTGTTGCTTATGATTTATCACTGAGTGTCTTTCTCTTAATTTAGCAATTACTAAATAATGGTCACTGGCACAGTCAGCACCTCTATGTGTACGAACGTCAATTATACTAGTATGCCTTCTCTTATCAATGAGAATATGATCTATCTGATTATGAGTTTTACCATCTGGAGAAGACCAGGTATATATATGGATATCTTTATGTTTAAAAGTGGTACTTTTCACAATTAAATTCTTTGAGGTTGCAAAAGTAATCAATCTTATACCATTATCATTACTTAATTCATGAAGACTTTCTTTACCAATCGTGGGTTTAAATGTCTCTTCTTTGCCAATCTCTGCATTACAGTCACCTAACAGAATTTTCATATCATACTGAGAAAATTTATGAAAGAGCTGTTGTAACTCTGTACAAAAATCATCTTTATTTTCCGTTGGTGGATGTATGTTTTCTAAAATAATTTTACACTACCTACCCTGTAAAACTGCATATGATATTCTATCATTAATAAATTCTACTGTTTTAAGAGCAGCAATAATTCTATTATTTATGAAAAAGCCTGTTCCAAAATTATGATTTTCAGTACCACCATAGACAAAAGTATAATTTTTAGTTTTACAATTCCCTTCTCCTGGCCACCTAACTTCCTGGACAGCTACTACATCTAATTTATACTTCACTATCTCATTAAGTGTACACTGAAATACCCCAGGCCGGTAAAGGCTCAGAACTTTCCAGGTGCCTAATTTAATATCCTTATTCCTAATGTAGATCTTATCCTTAGTCCAGGGACCTCCCAAAGTAGTCCCCACCCGGATATCCAAACGGGGGACTATTTTACCTCCTGAATATTTTACCCTGGGAACATCCATGTCCTTATATTTCCGTTACTTGACATGTCTCTTTACAGTGCAGAGTTGTCAGCTCTACGCCTAACCCCCAATATGAATGGAGGAACTACTACACAGGACATACACAAACACATTAGACAGCACAACTACTACACAAGACACGCACTAACATATCACAACTATAACACAATATAAACACAAACACACCACAACTACTACACAATATAAACACAAACAAACTACGCACCACAACTACTACACAAGACAGACACAAACAAATTAGACAGCACTACTACTACGCATGACAAAATAAACATACTAGACAGCACAACTACTACACAAACATACTAGGCAGCACAATTACAACACAAGACACATACATACACACCACCAATACTACAGAAGACAAACAGAAACACATTAGACAGTATAACTACTACACAAGATAAACACAAACACACTAGACACCACAACTACTACACAAGACAATGCCAACCACACTAGACACCACAACTACTACACAAGACAAACCCAAACACACTACACTGCACAACTACTACACAAGACACACAAACACATAACAACCACTACACAAGAAAAAAACACAAACGCACAACTACTACTACACAAGATTATGAAAGAAAGCCGAGCATTTAAATTCTGGACATAGAGTACCTAAACAATGCAAACATTTAGAAGATGAAAGACACTCAAAATAAATAAAACCACATATAAGCGATTTATCTGTGATAAATTTTTGAACTGTTCCCTGAAAAAGTGCCCGATTTTATTGTTATTTCTTAAGTAACTGTAAGAAATGAGGATATCCAAGTTTTCTCCAGAACGTATTCTTTACGTAGATGTACATCATTATATTGTTTTCTAACCGTTAGTAAAAGTCATGCCTTCACGCCGATTTTCGATAGCGAAGCCAAGGAAGCAGTGAGGCTTCCAGAATCGCAGGGGAACCTCCGCCCTCCGGGGAGGGGGGAGTTTGGTAACGTCAGTTTTTAACCTAGACAGGGGTGAAATTCAGCAGCGCCATATCATTTCGGGTTAGAAGTGGAAGAAGTGGAAGCAAAAGTGCGATTCGTGCTCTCAGCGCCTCTTAGCGGATTATTACAAAACTTTTTGCGATAGCCGTTACCCCGCACAGCGCAGAAATGTTCAAAAGATATCCACTGGATATCTTTTGGATATTTGTGTCGGAAGTTTTCGATATCCAATAGATATACACGAATGTCCAATTGACATCCACTGGATATCTGCTGTATATCCATTTTTCCGCATACGTGATATTCAAAAGATTTCCAGAAAGGATACGTTTTGGACATTTTCGGGTCACTTTGAACATGTTTGGGATATCAAGTGTGACGTAATCTGGACATTATGCTTTGATTTAGACTTTATTGTACGTACATTGGATATTGTATGAACACGAAAGTACAATTTTTGATTTGATTTGGATATTATTTTGATATGAAAAGATGGATGCAACAGTTAACCACAATTTTTGTTTTTATTTTCTTGCTCCCCAATCAAGTTGGATAGTTCAATGAACTAACCGATCTGTAACTACGTACTGGTAATGAGCTTGGTGGAAAGTTCATATGAACTAACCGAACTCTGAGTACGTGTGTCAGTTTTTCTCCACCATGCCATGGCATGGCATGCCATAAATCTGATTTTTTTTTACATGAGTGTCGAGCAGGTTTGCCCCTTGACTCTATGAAAATGTATTAACATGAATAATAAGTGTTCGTGAAAAATTTCACAACATAACATATAGAGGAAAAGGGGCGAACCCGGTAATTGCCCGGGACTTCCTTACATAAATTTCAGGGGATCCGGCAGCAACTGTCGCATGCTCATACACCAACAATACAGGACAAAAACAAACACAAGACATTTATATTTGGGTTGCTAAGCTAGCAGTAGCTTGCTGCCGCTGGTCGGAAGTAGTAGCATTCTTGATCTGTTGCAGTCCCTTTAGCAGTGTGATTAGTGCAGGTAGGACGTCGGGTTCATTCAGCTGTTCAAGCACTTGGAGCAGGTTCGGAGAGTATGACGTCAGAGTAGGAGTTGAGGTCCGACGTCGGTCCTGTCGAGTTGGCAGAGTACGAGCAGGTCTCTGCGGCCTAGGTGCAGGCTGGTGATTGGTCCGTCGAACAGGTTCAGGGCGTATGGGTTCCGATGTAGTTCCCAGGTCTGAGGAAATGGTTGTCTTCTCCTCCTGAATGGGTCGAGCTGAGACACTTCTGCTGTGGTCCAATGGAGAACGTCCATCTCTCTTGATGGTGTCTAAAGGGCATGTTGTTCTTTCATTACTGCCTGGAAAAGGGGACAGCCCCTATAGCTGGAGAAGTGGTTTTCTCTGCAATTGGCGCAAGTAGGAGGAAGAGCCTGATCCCTGTTTGGGCAATCGTCGAAGCGATGATTTTCCGAGCATTCGACGCAGCGCAGTCTAGTCAAACATTGCCTCTGTCCATGCCCGATACGCTGACAGGCATTGCATTGGAGACTCTGCTTTGCAAGGTATTTTTTAACCCTAATCTTCAATGGTCCTCACATCCGAAGATTGTAGATGTGGCAGTTTACCAACTATTCTGTATAGTGACAAAAACCAAGGGTAGAGGTCGATGAGTCGGAAGGGAGTTGTCTTGCTCCATGTTGTCTGCTGGTTTCTGGCGTCGATTTCTTGTTTCTCCACCACACATAGCTCCTGTTTATATAGTCATGAAACAGAAGGGTTGGTGATGGTAGATTCACTTTTCTTCACTGCATTACATTTTCTTCTCATCCTTGCAACTTAATGTTCACACATTTTGCAAAGGGTATTAAAACCCAATTTTTCATTATATTATGAAATATACGAATATTTTTGTTACGAAAACTTAAGTTTCTAAATTAGGTGGCCGCGGTGGCTCAGTCGGTAACGCGTCTGACTACCATGCTAAAGTTCCAGGGTTCGATCCTCGGCCGGTTCAAATTCGGGAACTTTTCTTACGTTTTAAGCTGCCCCGGCGCCCGCTGAGCGTCTAATAACATGGGTACCTTGGGGAAACCCTGGGGGTAAAGGCGGTCAGGGGCGTGTTGCTGATCACATCACCCAAACTCACGACCGGATCGAGAAAGTGTGGGGCGTTACCTAAGCACCCCCTACACACATTCATGGCGTGGTGCTAAGCACATGGGAAAACTTTACCTTTCTTAAGTTTATTTTATGCATTTTTCGAGTGCCATCTAGCGACTGCAGGTAACGTCAATGTTATAATGTATCCACATTTCAATTCATAACACTTTATTTCGGTTTTTATTTAATTTTATCATTATTGTTTATGTCTAATGAGTATCTCTATTGTTATATTAAATGGGTGTATCTGTTGTTATTTTTTTTAAATGTACCCACCCACGCTAAGTACCACAGAATTACTTGAAGCTTGGGTCCAGCTTGCCATATCAAGCTTGCTATCGTAAGCTTTCCGCAAGCTTGTGTGCCATCTGGGTATATTCCTTAGAGATGTATGATGCTATAGGCGAGCATTGGCCCGATTCCTGTATGCAGTTTATTGTAGCGTTTCTGATTCTAAGATTTTAAAAGTTTTAATCTCTGATAGTAGCAAATAACAAGACACTCACCAGCTAGGAAAACTGTCTTCTGTGTCTTCTGATTCACTCTGGCCTCAGGCGTAAAACACACGAATTGAAAATGGTGTGTATATCTACCGTCTATGCTAAATATACATAAGGAACGGGTTTTCCTGGTTGAGCTAAGTAGGATTTAAGTAGTGTAAAATACAATAATATAAACTCGATAAATGATGAGCCCCCTCAGGCAGATTTGGCTACACTTAAAACAAGCTCAAGATGTGAATATGAGCTTATTGCTCAAGTGTGGTACTCTGTCTAATCAAAGATTTTTGTAAAAATGCCCTCGGGAATTTCCCGTGAAATGATGAGCCCCCTCAGATTGATTTGCCTACACTTACAAAAACTACATCTGTCAAATTGTTGTCCATAAGCTTGTCAAAAATAAGCCCCTCATGATATTTTTTGGCTACACCTAAAACTAAGCCAAGATGCTCATAAGAGCTACCCACATACACCCACACCCACCCACACCCACACATGTTTACTTCCGGTCCACTTCCGGTCCACTTCCGGTCCACTTCAACGTATGTTGAAACGTTTAAATAGGAACAATGGGATTTGATTGCCACTTTTCAAATCACAATGACCTATGGGTTGCAAACATGCTTTTAGATTGCTGTATAATTGTAAATATTGTTTATTTTACAGCCTATTCTGTTAAGGCAGTCATACCCTGTCAGAACAAACAGCAATCAAACCTGTAACATTACAGAGTGAGCATGTAGAGTATTGAAAAATCCTGTCACTTATAAGCACCCAGTGCATTTCAGTTTCATTCTGCACAGCAAACAGGTTATATTCAGACAGGCTAGAGAACCTAAGCTTGAAATCATCAACAAGTGACTTCGATTTTATGTATTTTGAAATACATCTTCTCTCAAAAAATCCTGTATCAGGTAATTCCATATAATTTAAACACCCCTGTCTATCCTTTGAGATTGTTTGCAGCAAATATTTAACAGTCACAGAGCTCTATTTCAACAAAAATAATTACCTCGCTTAATGTTTTCTGTCACTCGGGGCTGTTGCAGATTGGTGCTCACTGCTTATTGCCAGATCCTTGTATCTGAAATACATATTTTGCATTAAAAATTTAATGTATGTATTATCACACAGGCAGACTGTATAATTGTTCCCCACAGTTGCATGTGTAGTTGATCTCATCTAGTGATTCAACAACACACTTATAATTAAAATAACTAAATTTTTGTCTCAGAAAATACATAACAATCTCACTTGTGTGTGTATGCTCTGGGCACCTGACAAAATCTGGATTAAAATCTTCACCACTGTACAAGTTCCCATCATCTGTGGTGACAAATTCAACACTCTTATCCATCAATTTCCTGTTAATTTTATTTAAATATTTGTAATGCTTCCAATTTGAACTCTGATCTGCAATCATGTACATCTTATACTGCATGCAATTCATAGCAATTGTTGAACCAATAATTGTCATACAATCTCAACATGGAATAGTAATGGCACTTTTCTGTGTAAAAATTAACAAAAAACCCAACAATTCTCCTGTACCTGTTGTATGCAAGACTTTCAAACTTGCTAAGCATCTTAAGACACAAGTACTGGAAAATCCTGTCACTGATAAGCACCCACTGCATTTCAGTTTTATTCTGTACAGCAAACAGGTCATACTCAGACAGGCCAGATAATCTAAGCTTGAAATCATCTACAAGTGACTTGGATTTTATATATTTTGAAATGTATCTCCTTTCAAAAAATCCTGTATGAGGTAATTCCATATAATTCTAATAGAAAACAAGATACATGTGCAATTTACATAAACACCCCTGCTTGCCTGCCCTAGGTTGAGATTGTTTCTAGCACAGAGCTCTGTTTCAATAAAAATAATCTCAATTACCTTGCTTGTTGTCTCTGTCCTGTTTGCCTGCTTAGATGCTCAGGGCTGTTGCAGCACTAGATTGATGCTCACTTGATCACTGCTGAAATACATGTAAAAAATTACACTGACAGACTGGATAATTGTTTACCACAGCTACATGTATCATTCAGGTTGTTCTCATCTAGAGATTCAACAATACAATCATAGGTGCAATTCCTAAATCTTTGCCTTAGGAAATACATAATAAGCTCATTCAGGTGTGTATACTGGGAGTGCCAGACAAGGTTTTGCTTAAAATCTTCCCTGCTGTACAAGTGTCCATTATCTGTTGTAACAAATTCAATATTCTCATCTATTAATTTCTTGTCAATAATTTTATTTGAAAATTTGTAATGCCTCCAATTTGAACTCTGATCTGAAATTGTATACATCCTATACTCTGCTAACAATTCATAGCAATTGTTTAACCAGTGATTATCAAACAATTTCAACATGCAGTAATAATAATATTCATCTGTGTAAAAATTGATAAAAAATTCAAAAATTCTCCTGCACCTGTTGTATACAATTTTTTCAAACCTGCTAAGCAGTTTCAGGCACAGGTACTGGAAAATCTTGTCACTCATAAGCACCCACTGCATTTCAGTTTCATTCTGTACAGCAAACAGGTCATACTCAGATAGGCCAGAGAATCTAAGCTTGAAATCATCAACAAGTGACTTGGATTTTATGTATTTTGAAATGCATCTTCTTTCAAAAAATCCTGTATCAGAATTATCCATGCAAAGATAAAACACACATATGCCACTCCTTCTATAAGCTAATATTGTTCCTAGCATATAAAATATTTGACAGGTACAAAGTTCTGTTGTTTCAACAATAATCTCATATTACCTTGTCTGCTGTCTATGCCTTCTAAGAACCTGCTGAGATACTCAGGGCTGCTTGCTGTACCTGTTGAACAGGAAATACATATTAATACTTGTGTTAATTTATAAATACATGCATATTTAAATATTTACCCTGACAGGGTTTGAATGCTGTTAATCCTGACATGGGTTTAACTGCTATTCACTCTACATATTTGACCGCTGTTAGTAGTGTAAAAGTATATAGGATGAGCGCACTTATAGCGTGGAAAAGAAGAGCTCATATGATTAAACAGCCTGATTTGCCTACACTTAAAACTATGCCAAGATGCCCTTATTCCGTATTTCCTCAAGTGTGATATGCTCTCAATCCCAAGAATCTTGAATCCTAGTGTAGAAAAGAAGAGTTCATATGCCCCGATTTGCCCACACTTAAAACTATGTCAAAAAAGGGCATATAGCCCAATCGGCCATGTGTGTACATATTTAAATCTAAAGAATTTTGAATTCTAGTGTAGAAAAGAAGAACTCCCCTCAGACAGATTTGCCCATGTGCGTAAAGGCTGAATCTATCAGTTTGTTGTCCATAAACTTGTCAAAAATATGCCCCCCTTGATATTGTTTTGAATATACTTAAAACTATGCCAAAAATGCTTATAAGAGCTTTTGCTTACAGGTCAATACAATACAAGGTCAGGCTGCAAATTGTTTCATGTTCTTTCTAATCTTTGATCATGTTTCATGTCCCGGCCAGCAATAAATCATGCACGCCTGGGAGATTTATATGCTTGCATGCATGAGATAAAATCTACACTGTGCTTTTCAGGGAAAATTCTCTATGCGTGCCTTCATGTTATTAATTCCAAGGGAAATTCCTAGTAAAAAGAACATTGGCCTCTATGCATGTTGACATATATGCCTGAAATGGATTCAAGTTTTGCCTTGTTTTGATAATATTTACCTGAGAGAGACTTACAGAAATATTTATTCCACATTTCAAAGTCCAACTTTGAATTATATTTAGCTGATATAGAGCTCAATAACTCCTGGGTTCTGAGACCCAGTAGAGTGTAGTGCATAGTCCCATGGCTTTTATTGCATTGTAATCAAGAGGCTTCTGGGTTTGAGTCCTGATAAAATGTGAGGCCTCCCCTGATTGCAAAGTGTTAATATTGTTGTCTTGTAAACAAGAGGCTCGGGTTTGAGTTCTAATAAAATGTGTAAGATTGAAATACATGTGGCAAAATAATATAATCACACATGAGATTTTGAGAATAAACACTGCTAGTTGATATATAACTGATAGCTCCCAGATCTGAAACCTGGTAAAGTGTGTTATACAACAGCATAAAAGAGCAAAACTATTTTATATTGGGAATCACCAGAACCTAGTTATTGCTGTTGTTTGGGTATAAAACCACCAGCTCAGCCACTAACTGCTGTTATAATTGTTTTGGCATATTGTCCATAGTTCTGTTTTTTTTTGGACCAGGAAATTTTATATAAGCAAACAACAAAAATGACAAAACAAAAATATTGCAATCAATGCAAAAAAAATATATCTAGTTCTAATTGGTCTAGGCATCACCATATTTGTAACCCTAAGAAATGCAGAAAGGCCACAAAAATGTGTCCAAGATGCCATAAAATATTAAGCAAGGCATATTACAAATGGCATAAGTGTAATTCTTATGTACAGTCATCAACATTGCCCCCACAACCATCAACATCTGGTCTGAAAAGGAAGCATGAAACACCTGTTAATGCTGGACCAGCAAAGCAGCCACGCTATGAACCCATCCATAGCAGTTTTAATGGCCAACTTAGGGATTACCTGTTTGTATCAGAGCCAAGATGTGACATTAAGAATTTTTTGAACAGTATAAATCCTGATGTGCAGGCAATTGTAAATGCACAAATTGGCTCTTATAAGCTGTCCCTCAAATTGTTTACACAATATAAGAAGCCAAATGGCACAAAATTTACACAGCCCCACATAACAGAAACTGTACCTGTATATTCAAATGCAAATTCAGACAAAATAATAAGCAGTTTGATAGATCAATTGAATATTAAACACTCTGAATTTGCTGCAAAAGAGTCTGGATGGAGCCTATGCGGAACGTCACACAAGTTCTATGTTAATATTTCTGAATTCAGCACATTCCAAGGATCTACATATCTGCCATTACCTGCCAATATTAAAAACAAACAAGCCGTGGTTAATATAAAAAATAATGATGAGAAATGCTTTTTGTGGTGTATTTTAGCTGCTTTGTATCCAGTTTTAAAGGATCCTCAGAGAATAACTTATTATAAGCAATATGAGCATGATTTTGATGAAGCAATGGAGGGTTTAGAAAATCCAATGTCTGTTCAGAATATTGATAAATTTGGAAAAAAGGCCAGGGATATTAATGGTAAACAATTATCTATTAATGTATTTACTTGTTCTACTGGCCGTGGCAATTGCTTGATAGAACCTCTCAGAATCAGTATATTTGATGATGATTCTGCTGTTCCAATTGATCTGCTCTTAATTGAAGAGGATGGCACATATCATTACACTTCGATACATAATCTTGAAGCTTTAGTCAGAAAACAACTAGACAAATCCAATACAATATTCAAGTTGTGCAGAAGATGTTTGACTGTATTTGATGGTAAAAAAATAATAAAAGGGGTTTGTAAAGTGAATACAGAAATTGCTAAAAACAAGTTAATTGAGCATCTGAAATACTGTGGCAAACATAAACCTGTTCATATGGTGATGCCAATGCCAAGTGAAAATGCAAAATTCAAAAAGTTTGAAGCCCTGTTGGAACACCCAGCATATATAGTCTGTGATTTTGAATCAAATCTCAAACCTCTTGCATTCTGTAGCCCAGATCCTGATGAATCTTCAATTACACCATACCAGTTACATGAACCTTCTAGTTTTTATTATGTGGTTGTACAGGATGGGGTTGTTAGTAAAGAAGATATATACATGGGAGCAGATGCCATCAAAGAATTTGCACATAGAATAGAAAATGAGTGCCATGACATAGCATCTAATATCTTATTAAAATCAAAACCCATGTTGCCTTTAACAGAGAAACAGATTGAAGATTTCAACAATGCAGAAAAATGCCCGGTATGTGATTCTCAATTTTCAGATGCAAATATGAAGGTTCATCACCATTCTCATACAGATTTTAAATTCTTAATGGCCCTGTGTAATAGCTGTAATATTAAGATCCAGAGACCAAAATTTGTCCCTATATTTTGCCATGGTGCATCCAATTATGATTTTCATCATTTGATCAGGTCCGAGGGGTTTGACAAGCAGAATTTAAATATTTTACCTGAAAATAATGAGAAATATATTGCCATTAGCAAAATAATTAAAGTTAATGGTGTTCCTATTCACTTAAGATTTCTTGATTCATACACAATTTTATCAGCTAGCCTGGCCACACTGGTCACTCAATTATCTGATGATCAATTGAAAATCACATGTGCTTTGTTTCCAAATCAGGACCTGAAATTAATTAGGCGAAAGGGTGTATATCCATATGATTATGTTACAGATTTTTCTAAATTTGATGAGTGTTCTCTGCCACCACAACAAGAGTTTTACAGCAAAATCAGAGGATCTGGAATCACTGATGAAGATTATCACCATGCCCAATTGATGTGGAACAATTTAAATTGCCAGACATTTGGTGATTATCACAAGGCATATTTAAAACTTGATGTGACCCTCTTAGCTGATATACTGCAGGCATTCAGAAAATCTTCAATGCAAAATTATAAGCTGGATCCAATGTATTTTTACAGTGATCCGGGCCTAGCATGGTCTGCAATGTTTTTAAACACTAAAATGCAATTGGATCTGATCCAGGATCAAGATATGTATCTGTTTATGGAACAATGTATAAGAGGAGGCATGGTGCAATGTTCTCAGAGATATGCCAGAGCAAATAACAAATATATTCCTGATTATGATCCAGCATTGCCATCAAATTATATACTGTATGTAGATGCAAACAGCCTGTATGGTTATGCTATGATGAAAAAACTGCCATATGCAGGGCTTGAGTGGATTGAAAATTTCAATATTGAAGATCTTAAAGATTTTGATGACAGTGACTATGGCCTGTTCTTAGAGGTTGATCTGACAATTCCAGATAATTTACACAACATATTCTCTGATCTGCCCCCAATTCCTGAGGTTAAGTGCTCACCTGGCTCTAAACAGAAGAAATTGATGATGACTCTGGAGCCAAAACAGGGCTATGTCATATATTACAAAAACCTCCAGTTCCTGATGAATCATGGTGTTCAAGTGAGCAAAGTTGGCAAAGTTTTGAAGTTCAGGCACTCAAGATCGTTGAAACCATATATTGATACAAACACAGAGCTTCGAACATCTGCAATGAGCCAATTTGATAAGACCTTGTTTAAATTGATGGTCAATTCTGTGTATGGCAAAACAATTGAAAATGTCAGAAAACATATTGATGTTAAAATAATTACTGATCCCAGCCGGAGCAAAAAATTGATTGCAAAGCCTAATTTCAATTACAGAAGAATTTATGATGAAAATATGGCACTCTTCAACATGAAAAAAACAAAAATTAAGTTTGATAAGCCTATTTATGTAGGGGCTGTAATATTGTAATTGGCCAAATTACACATGTTAAAATTGTATTATAATGTGTTGAAACCTTTTTATGGTGATTGTGTAAAATTGATGTACATGGACACAGATAGTTTTGTTCTTGATATTCAAACAGAAGATGTTTATCAAGATATAGCACAGCCTGAATTGTTTAAATATTTTGATACCAGTGAACATTCAGAAATTCAACCCCACAACAAAAAGGTGCCTGGCAAGTTAAAAGATGAGACACTTGGTGATGTTATTGTGGCATTTGCTGGGTTAAGGGCCAAGATGTACAGTTTTGAAACATGTAGTGGTGTTGTTGCCAAAAAGACCAAGGGCATTGGCAGAGTAACTGTTGACAAAGAGCTCCAATTTGAAGATTATGAAAATTGCCTCAAATCTTGTAGCACAATCAGAACATCAGAATCCAGAATTCAGAGTGTGGATCACTTGTTGACTTCAAATATTGTAAGAAAAGTGGCTCTGGACCCACATGATGATAAGAGATGCATTTTGTCATGTGGCATACATACTGTGCCATGGGGTCATTGTGATTTCAAAATTTGCATTCAATGCCCAATTACAGAGCATGATTTGAAATAAATAAACATGCCTATGAACTTATTTGGGTTAAAAAACAGGCTATTATGGAGCTGCCAACACCACAACCCTCTTCTGATATAATATCTAAACTGAGTGCTTTGTTAATTATTCATCTGAACAGCATACTTACAGATGTTGATGATAAAACAGGTAAAACATTGTACATATTTAACAATAATTTAAATTATTACCAATTACCTGTAGGTGGTCAATTACAATTTATTACAACTCCTGAGGGTGATGTCAAAATTTCAGTAGGGAGAAATATTTATAGAATTAAGCACTCAAACATGGTTTCTGGCACTGTATATACTGTTTCTGCTGGTGACTGCTTATATATTGAAGTCCCTGGATCCTATGACAAGCTTATACCTTTTTTTATAGAATTAAGAATCAGATATTCAATAATAAATAACCACTAAAACAAAAATCCCTAATGATATATTTGGCCATACAAGACTTGAAGATCACAGTGATGAGATTCTGATGCTTGATGTCAGAGTCAAGAAATTAAGAAGTGATTTACAAGCTTTACAAACCACACTCAATGCCAGTCTTCAATTAGAAATTACAAATTTACAATCACAATGCATGGACCCTCTTCTTAAAATTGATTCTGAACTCAAATTGCTGCTCCAGAAATATACAGATTTGGCCACATTGGATAATTTTCAAAGTTTGGAAGAAGCTGTAGCAGCTCTTCAAGCCAAATTTAAGACCCAGGCTAACAACTCTGAGCAATTGAAACAACAATTAGAAGAACAGATTAATAATGTCCAGGCACAGCTCCAAACAATTGTCAAAATCATAAAATCACAAGAAGATTTTGATCTAGTGATTTCCACTCTAAAGGAACAGATTCAATCATTACAGATACCTAATCTTGACCCCTTGAACAATGCCATAGCCGAGGTTAAAGAAAAATTGAGACACTTGAAAATTTTATGAACAACTTGCCATTTTCTGATGCTTTGAGTGCAATAACTCGGAGTGTTGCAAACATCAAGCTGCAACTTGAAACATATGAAGATTTTGGAAAAATTCAAAGTACCATAACCCATCTTGAGGGTACAATAGCAGCAGTGCAAAGTGATTTGACAAATGTACAAGAATCCCGCCTGTAGACACATTTGTCAGTGTCAAGGAACAGATCACAAAACTTGAAAACCTCAACACTAAATCTGAGCTATCTCATTTTCATCACTTGATTGATGATATTCAAACAAAGCTTGAAATTTTACAACAATCAACACCCACTCAGGCAGATATAGCTCTGCTCCAAAATGCTATGCGTGGTGTGGTTGATGCTTCTGAATTAAATGATGTGAAATTGGCACTTGAATCTTTGCAAAATACTGTATCAAATCTCCCTACATCACAGGAACTTAAAAATATTAAGAGATCTGTGACTAGGATATTGAAATCAGAAGATATCAAGAATATCCAGACAGAGATCAAACAACTCACACAGACAGTGGCCACTCTACCAACTAATCAACATATTAATGAACTGCATGCCCTGTTTGAGGATATCAGAAGACAGGTCCATGATCTTACTGCTCAAAATTCAAAATTGGCAGTTGTTGAAAATTTACAGCAAATTGTAGCTAATATCAAGCAACAGCTAGGGACCATGGAATCCAATCAAGCAAATGCTTTGTCTGTTTTTGCCACCCAGCTTCAAGAGATTGTGCAACAATACAAGAATCTTGTTCTGGACATAAAAATCAAGCCAGGCCATGATGATGTTGTTAGGACCATCAATGAGCATCTTGAATCTGTAACAAGCAGATTGCTTACAGCAGAAAAAGAAATAACAGGCATAATTGAGAATCCAAAACATACAGTAATTCTTGAATTGTACAGCATCCCCAACAAAGAATATGATTCACCATTTACACCAGGTGGCAAAATATATATGCTGTCCCCTGCATAATATTATTACCAGTTTTTTGTTGGGGGCACACTGAAACCAATCAAGATCAAATATTGGCTTCAACCACAAGCACACCACTACCCTACCTTATCAATAACAAATGCTGATAACAAAGCAAAAATCACCAGTGTAGAGTTAGAGGATTTTACAGACTCCAATACTTTAGAAACAGCCTATGCTGAAGATGATGGCTCTCTGGAATTTAAAATACAAATAGGGGACAAATTATATTTAGAAAATCCTGTAGTATCAGCTGCTGAACACCCCATAGTTCCAATATTCTTGTTTTCATATTATGTCTAGAGAAATTATTGTTGATGAATTACACAGACAAGCCCGACATAATTATAAGAGACTGCCAGTAGTTACAAAAGGCATAGATGATTTATGGCAGAGCGACTTGATTAAGATGGCAAGTGGACAGCTGAAAAACTTAGACAAAATCAACAAGGGCTACAAGTATCTACTCACTGTAATAGACACATTTTCAAAATTTGCCTGGGCTGTGCCACTCAAATCCAAGACTGGAAAATGTGTTACAGAAGCCATCAGGACAATCATCAATCAGAGTGGAAGATCACCGCGCTATTTGCAAACAGATAATGGCAAAGAATTTTATAATTCTGTGTTCCAACAATTTATTAAAAGCCAGTCAATACAACATTATTCGAGTTACAGTGATCTCAAAGCCTCAATTGTAGAGAGATTCAACAAAACCCTTAAAAAATCTTATGTATAAACAATTTACACTTCAAGGTAATTATAAATGGATTGATATACTTCCAGAACTTCTACATAAATATAACAACTCGGTCCATTCTACAATCAACATGAAACCCTGTGAAGTAACTTCATCTGGTGAGCAAAAATTGATCAGGACTGTTTATTATCCTAGATACCAGCCAACAACAAGAAAGGCCAAATACAAGGTGCGTGATCAAGTAAGAATCAGCAAATATAAGCACTTATTCAAAAGAGGCTTTACAAGAATCTGGAGCACTGAATTATATACAGTGGTTCAAATTAAACCTGGGGCCCTTAACACATATATAATAAAAGACCACCGAGGAGAAATTCTCAAAGGCAGATTCTATGAAGAAGAACTCAGCAAAACTAAACAGCCTGACATATATCTCATAGAAAAAATCATCCACAGAAAAGGCAACAAGTTATTTGTCAAATGGCTAGGACTTCCAGAACACAGCTGGATCGATGCAGACAAAGTGATAATATGAGCACCTGGGATGTTATAAAAAGGCTGCCAGAACCTGAACAGCAGATTAAGAGAAAAGGCAAGTTGCTGCCTGAAAATATTAGATGTCTTATTGTTGGGCCATCGGCTTGTGGTAAAACTACACTAATGATTGATAATTTTTTATTGGCACCCAACTGGTTAGACTGGAAAAACAGGCACTTGTATGTTTTTTTTAAGAGCTTGGAACAATTAAAATATCAGCAGCTGATGAAGCTATATCATGGATTGGATATTGCCACTTTTGAATCAGATGTTGAGCCACTCCATGAATGTCTCGATAACTCTGTTGTTGTGTTTGATGACATTATACTGGATAATCAAAACAAGGTTAGAAATTTCTTTACACAGGGTCGACACAAAAACATTGATTGCTTCTACCTTGCACAGACATTTTCAAAAATACCCAAGCAGCTGATCCGAGACAACAGCAATTTTATATGTGTGTTTCATCACTTGAGCTACAATCATTTTTCCAAGTTTTGCAGTAGGTGCTGGAACCAGGACAGTTATGGCTTTGTCACAATTGATATGACAAGAAAACCCAATAGTGGCAAATACAGAAATAAAATCAACAATTTTCTAGACATTGAAACATATATAAATAACCATGAAAAGTCCAATTATTGATGATCTTAAATTAAGAGATTATCTTGTAAAAAGATTTAAGGGATGGAAATCACAGAACCGAGGAATTTATGAACAACACAAACAAACAGAACAGCCTGCAATTGATGCTATTAGTGAATTAGGTAAAAATATCAAAACTGTTACAGAGCAAAATCAAAATTTGATCACAGAGCTTGTACCTGTAGCTGCAAGGAACATATTAGATTATCCAATCACCCCACTTTCCAGTATTCATACACCTAGTCCTATTGCTCCTCGAAGAATTGAAGCTACTCTGGATCCTATTGAATTGGGTCTTCTTGCTCAAAAATATTTAAGCACACCTAAAGACAACAAAGATGAGGTCTTTGGCTTATATACTGACACAGAGCGTGAAGGTAGCATCATACATAGAATTGGCAATTTCAGAGTAACATTTATGGGAGATGATATAATTGTATATTCAGAATCTCATCTTGGAGAAAGAGGTGCTTTTGTTAAGTATCTTGGCACACCTGGATTGTGGGAATTGATGACTAGGAAAAGGCCTGGCAGCTATACAGATCAAGATTATGAACATTACAAAGAAATATTAATAAAATCAGATGCTCTATACCAGAACAATGATCCCACACAAAAAAGAGTCAAGTCTAGCAGTGGAGCAAAATACAACAATTTAATCAAGCCCATATGGTCACAGATCAAGACTGGCAGTGGAATCAAACAATACAACACCCTGCCTAAAGGATTTGTGTGGGTTGATGATGTCAGGAAACTTGTAGATAGGTTATTGGTGATAGCTGGGGAGGAAAATGCTGGCAACCACAATTTTTACAATGAAAAAGTTGGAATTATGGACATGATAAGCACAAAATTGTCTAATTTTATAGTGAATGACACTAAGGGGATTGGATATCTTATAAAAATTATTAATACTCTACCACCTAAATTTTGGAATATCTCTGAGGTTCGGGGGCTTGTTAATGACATTATAAACAAGCTGCCATTTGAACTACATATTCCAGGCTATCAGTATTTTGGTCCAGGCACAAAATTGGACCATAGATTAAACAGAGGTGATCCTGGTGTTAATTCCCTAGATGCTGCTTGTAGAGACCATGACATAGCATACAACACACATTCTGATCTTGACAAGAGACATGTTGCAGACGTGAAATTAGAAGAGGCTGCATTTGGTAGTTTGTAAGCAAAGATGCTTCTTTAAGTGAAAGAATAGCAGCATTGGGAACCACCATAGCTATGAACACCAAACAAAAACTGGGGGGGGGGGCTGAGAATATGTATATAATAAACCTACAATGAAGGCCAAGAGTGTTATGTATCAAATACCTTATGCAGGTCTTAAATCTCTTAAAACTATTGATAGCCTTTTAACCAAAAAGCAGCGCAAGAAAAAAAAATTCTTGTCTTGCAAAATGCCATGATATGAAATTATTACTTAGTACCCACCAATTAAAAAAATTAAAACAATCCAGGAAAAAATCACATGTGGGTGGATTTATATTTACTATCCCGGCCATCTTAGCAGCACTTGGGGCTGTTGGCAGCTTGGCTGGGGGATCAGCTGCCATAGCAAAAACAGTAATAGATGCCAAGAAGAATAGGGCAGAATTAGATGAATTGAAGCGCCATAACCTTGCCATGGAGAAACAAGGCAAAGGTGTTAAGAGAGCCATGAATAAGTTTAAAAAAAACAGGAGCCACTTACAAACCAAGATATTGAAGCTTTAATAAAGCCACTGGGCATCAAAAATTTTAGAGGTGTGTACATGTCTGATTCTTTGCCAGAACAACCACTCAACAAAGAGTGTGGCATTGTTAATTTGGATAAGTACAAAAATCAGGGCACTCACTGGATTTGTTATCTTAAATATTTGAACAATGAGGCATTTGTCTTTGATTCATTTGGAGGTGTTCCACCTGAAAATTTAGTAAAATATCTAAAATCAACTAATCTTTATTACAATAATGCCCGTGTTCAAAATTTCAAAGATGTTAATTGTGGACATTTGTGTTTATCTGTTCTTAGATATATGTCTCAAATAAATAAACCATCAATTGAAAATTTTCAAAAAGCCTTGTGGTATTTAAAACATCATGGGGGTATTCCATCTCACCAGCCAAAATTCAATATTGAAACTCAAATTACATGATGACATAGTGTATCCCAAAACAATAGCTCTCAGAGCATTTTATTGCATGTACTTGATCCCTAATATTACACACCACAACAACACAATTGCAGTAGGGGATCAAAAAATTGTCATCACTCCAGGGCAGTATAATCTGTCCACTCTAAATGCTCAAATACCCAGAGGTATAGTATTAACTCAAAATTCTGTCACTCACAGAGTAGAGATTGTATCTGCTACAGAAACAGTGGATCTGGGTACTATAGGAGAGCTGTTAGGCTTTGAGAACAACACAAAACTTGAAGCGGCCATCAAACACACTGCTATTAATATACCTAAATTCTTAGCCATAGAGACTCTGAAAATTCACTGTAATGTGGCCGAGGGTATGATCACCAAATCAAATGGCATAGGCACTCACAAACAAACAGGCATCATTGCAACATTCAAACCTAATTCTGAATTTATGGTGCCAATAATCTTCACTCCATCCCCAACATTATATTTTCCTGTGTGCCATAATAGAATAGATAACATTGAATTGATGGTCACTAATGAAAAAGAAGAATTAGTTGATTTTGCTGGAGCCACAACAACTGCAATCATAGAGATTAATATTTAAATAAAAATACATACAGAAAAAATGGAAAATATTGAGAGTTATGAGCTACAATCATTCCCCCCAAACAGGAGGACATTTGCAAATTTAAATCAACCCAACACAGAGATTGAGGTTGATCTTGATGTAGGGGATGGCTTTATACACCCCCACAGAGCAGATCTATACATCAAATTTGATGTTGTACAGCTCGATGGAACAGATTATCCGGCAAATTCAAATATAAGATTGGTGGACAATTTTGTGCCGCATCTGTTCTCTGAAATTGAGATCAGAAAACATGGTGTTGTTATAAACAGAGTGGATTATCCCGGCATTACCTCCACAGCTTTGGCCACACTAAAATTATCCAAAACCGAGGCTTCTTACTACAAAATAGGTGGATTTGAGGCTGGTGATAAAATTATATCTAAGAGCCACACAGTGCTGTTCCCTATGCGCCTGTTGCCAGGATTCTTCTCAGATTACAAAGATATTATGTGGAAGGGTGGTTTAAGAATCACATTTAGAAGAGCTGCCAATGATAACAATGCTTTGATGAGGTACAGTGCAATAAACTCCACAGGGGAAGCTCTGCCTAATACCCTACCTGATGAAGGCAAATGCATTATTCAGACTATGGAGCTAAGAATCCCAGTTGTTGAATATGAAGCCAGTTATGCTCTTAAATACAAAGCAGATATAATAAAAAATCCACAGGTTCCTTTACAATTTTATACATATCAATGTGTACAGAAGCCCGCAACTGGTACCTATTATGAGTTTGATGCTACAAATTCATTCTCCTGTATACAATATGACATGCCAGATTTTGTGGTGGTATTGTTTCAGACTGGAAGACACAATAATCAGGAAAAAAAGTCAAGTAAATTTGATAACTGCAACATCAAAAACATTTATCTTAAAAATGGCAGAAATGAGGTATTTCCTAGAGAAAATTATAATTTAGACATGTCCAAGGATGATTTCCTTAAATTATATGAAGCATTTACAGCATACAAAAGGGTCACTACTGGCAATACTGACATGTATTACACACCAGATGAATTCAAAGCACAGAGACTCATGTTTGTCATCAACACTTCAAAAAGGAAACAAGTTGTGGTTAATTACAGGACAAACATTAAAATTATCTGCGAATTCCACGATACACTCCCTGATGACACTATATGTAGTGTTATTCTCATGGGGGAAAAATCATATATTTATGATGTAAGAAATGAGAGAGTCACAGAGCAATTCTAGAAGAGTTCTGCATATTACATTGTTTTAGTACTAGATATATGAGTTGAGGCTGGTGTCCAATTAAAATATTGAGCATATTCCAGGTAATAAGTATTTAAGCATATATTACATTATATTATTGTGTAAGCAAAATCTCTTATAAGCATTTTTGGCCTAGTTTTAAGTATAGACAAAACAATATCAAGGGGGGCATATTTTTGACAAGTTTATGGACAACAATCTGAGAGATGTAGCTTTTACACACATGGGCAAATCTGTCTGAGGGGGATTCTTCTTTTCTACACTAGAATTCAAAATTCTTTAGATTTAAATATGTACACACATGGCCGATTGGGGCATATGCCCTTTTTTGACATAGTTTTAAGTGTGGGCAAATCGGGGCATATGAACTCTTCTTTTCTACACTAGGATTCAAGATTCTTGGGATTGAGAGCATATCACACTTGAAGAAATGGGGAGTAAGAGCATCTTGGCATAGTTTTAAGTGTAGGGAAGTCGGGCTGTTTAATCATATGAGCTCTTCTTTTCTACGCTATAAGTGCGCTCATCCTATATACTTTCATACTTCTGCTGTTTATTCTGTATTGTTTATTCTACAGGTTTGAATGCACTCTGTGCCACTCTACATGCTCACTCTGTAATATTACATTTTTGATTGCTGTTTGTTCTGACAGGGTTTGACTGCCTTAACAGAATAGGCTGTAAAATAAACAATATTTACAATTATACAGCAATCTAAAAGCATGTTTGCAACCCATAGGTCATTGTGATTTGAAAAGTTGCAATCAATGCCCATTGTTCCTATATAAACGTTTCAACATACGTTGAAGTGGACCGGAAGTGACCGGAAGTGGACCGGAAATAAATATGTGTAGGTGTGGGTGGTTGTGGGTGGCTCTTTGGCTTAATTTTAAGTGTATCCAATACAATATCAAAAGGACCATATTTTTAACAAGGTTATGGACAACAATCTCACAGATGTAGATTTTGTAAGTGTTGGCAAATCAATCTGAGGGGCTCATACTTTCACGGGAAATTCCTGAGGGCATTTTTACAAAAATCAGAGTACCACACTTGAGCAATAAGCTCATATGCACATCTTGAGCTAGGTTTAAGTGTAGCCAAATCTGCCTGAAGGGGGCTCATACTTTCTCGGGTTTATGTTATTGCATTTTACACTACTGATTTACTCGATTTTAGTCTCTATTGTATTGTAGCGTTTAGTAAAACCAAATCGAAATTTTCTGATTCTAAGAAGAAAAATATTAAATCACTAAATATAACAAGTAAATAAGTTTTATTTATTTACTTATTTATTTATTTATTTATTTATTTATTTCAGAAATTGAACGCAACAGGTATATTACCCATTAATAGCGTTCATTATACAATAATTTTGTGATAACATTATTGAAATATTGCACAGATGAATGTAGTATATAGATAGAAAACATTTAACAAACATATAAATCTTAGGTTCTATCGTAATTTATGTAATTTTAGTATACTCCTTTTCAAAATTGCGGTCGGGCAAAATAAGTCCACACTGTTTTCACTTTTGATGGTATCATTAAATGTTTTACACATATTCCAAATTGGGGATATTGTCAGAGCGTTGGTTCTATTACGACGGAGGCTGAAGAGTTGCGTTCTTGGTCGTAATTTGCTTGAGGGGACAGGGCGAAAGGAGCTTCGATGAGATTATTTAAAATTTTGTGGAGGAAAATGAGATGATGTATGATGCGTCTGTTGTTGAGAGTTGTTAGGTTAAAATATCTGAGAAGGTTCTCACGGGATTCCATTTCAGGGTATATACAATCTAGTTTGTACTTTAAGTGTCTTAAGAATTTACTTTGAATTTGTTCTATTTTGTTTACATCTTGCTGGGTTTGAGGGTGCCGCACTATGCTTGCGTATTCAATTATCGCTCTAACGTAAGCATTATAAAGCATCATTAAGCTTCCGACATTTTGAACTCTTTGCATGTACGCATTATAAATCCCAGAAGTCTGTAAGCCTCGTTTGTTACAAAGTTAACGTGCGCGTGAAATGTAAGTTTAGAATCAAACAGAACTCCTAGATCTTTGATTGTTTCTACCCGTTTTAATTTTTGTTTATTTATGCAATAGTCGTATTTTATTGATGTAGTGTTTCGAGTATATGACATTTGGTAACATTTTTCGCTATTTAAGATTAGTTTGTTGCTTTCGCACCATTCCACAAGACTGTTTATGTCCGCTTGTAACTCGGTACAGTCACTGTAACTGCAAATTCTTTTGTATATTTTTAAATCGTCCGCAAAAAGTAGTTTACCCGATTGATTCAGATGTTCGTGAAGATCATTTATGTACATGAGAAAGAATAAGGGACCATGGTTAGAGCCTTGGGGAACTCCGGATGTAGCTTCAAATTCATCGGAAGTATTTCCCTGAAACGTTATGTACTGTTTGCGGTTTGTTAAGTAGGATTGACAGAATTGTAACATCGAATTCGATAGATTGTATGATTTCAGTTTTTCTATTAAGATTCTATGGTTTACGGTATCAAACGCTTTCGAAAAATATGTATATATTACATCTACTTGAGCTCCGCTATCCATCGCGGTTGCGATAAAATGAGTTATATCTGATAGGTTGGTACAGACAGACTTTTTACATAAGAAACCATGTTGATAAGGAGAGATGACTGATCGTATGTAAAAAGAAATGTGCTTGTAAAGAATTTGCTCTAAGAGCTTGGCAGGTGCTGCCAGGACTGCTATTGGCCTGTAATTCTCTACATCATTTTGCTTATTTGTTTTTGGTATCCGGGTAATTTTTGCTAATTTCCAAATATCTAGAAATGTTGAGGTGGAAAGTACAAGATTGAACAGCGTGAGTATCTCACCGCATCCTTTAAGTATGTAAGGCGGAATTTTATCGGAACCAATAGATTTTTTCGGTTTAAGATTTTTAATGGCATCTTCGATTTCTTTAAGACTAATATCTGATAGGTTTAGTTTATCGATTTCACTGTAAGATTGAATACTCAAAGTCTTATTTTTTCCATCATCCTGCCGGTACACCGATTGAAAATATTTAGCAAACGCTGTTGTTACTTCTAGAGTGTCAGAAAGTACTTTACCTTGATATTGAAAAGGTTCTGCTCTTTTTTGTTTTTTCATATTTTTGGCAAAGCTGAAGATGAGATTAGGGGTATGAAGTATGTTATACTCTGTGCTTGAAATATAATACGTATATGCTTTTTGAATCCCTCGTTTAACAATATTACGAAGTTCTTTAAATTTCTCATGATGATGTTCAGCGTGGGGAGCGTTATTTTTCCATTTTTGCCTATGATATGCTTTTTTCCTGATATTCTTTATAATTTCCGTGAGAACCAGCTCGGAAATTTCTTCGGTTGAGTTTTCGTTGAAGGTACGCATTTGTTAAATATGTCATACACCATTTCATAGAACTTATCAATAGCGGCATTAATATTAGTGTATTTCTTCAGATCATTCAGATTTACATCTCTCATAAGATTATACATTTTTAAAAAATCTGCATTCCTAAAGTTATAGTTATATTCTGCTTGAATTGAATTTTTCATGATAGATTTAAATTTAGTCATGGAAATTTCAATATTTAAAGCTGGGTGATGAATATCTTCTGGTACGAGAGGATCGGATTCCCTTGTGACTGTTATGCTATTAACGTTACTTAAAATCAAATCTAACGTTCGTTCGTTATCATTTTTTATGTCATTGAAGCTGTTTAGTAGGTGGAGTGACATGAAATGACTCAATTCTACGCAAGCTTCGTTTGAAAATAAGAGATTGTGATCCGCCCCCTTTATCTGAGGGAAATTAAAATCCCCTACAATAATAAGGGAAGACCCCTGCTCATAAAGTGATTCTAACGTTTGATAGAAGGAACTGTATACAGATCGACCCGTATTTGGGGAGAAATAGGCTACACAAATATGCATATTTATTTCGCTAATTTTTACTAACAAGTAATTTATCAGAGGGTCAATTACCGGAGTTTCAATTTCGATAGCTCGAAAAGCACTGTTTACAGCCAGAAGTACCCCTCCCCCCAAGCCTTTGTTAGAAGATTGTGCATCGCGATCCGACCGAAACAGAATATATCTATCGTCAATTACTTCCCTGTCACTGAACGATGGATTTAACCGTGTTTCCGTAGCCATGATTACATCAAAATCGTTATTTAATACACTCAGGTAGAATGTTTTGAGTTTAGTTCTTAAGCCCCTCACATTTTGGTAGGAAACACTTACACTTGCAGTTCCTTTATCGACATAATTGCTGGTCACGTGACCATTACCACTTACTTTTTTACATCTGGCCTCACCTCAGGCTCTCGTTCCATGGTTGCTTCCCTGGCGCTTGGGATATCGCTGAGTAGAGGGAGGGGGAAACTGGTGACCTATTTGCGATATCCAGTTGTTCTCTTCTTTCCTTGTCCCGTTGGAGGAGGAGGGGGGAAACGGATCACCGCATGAAGATGGCTGGAATGCGGTCGTTGTCACTTGTGATCCCTGAGACGTCACATTTCCATTGTTGGGGGGTGGAGGGAAAGCCTGTTTCTGGGAATTGGACGCAGCTGAAGGTTCTCGGGTCTCGATGCATTCTTGAAAGTCGCCATGGTTGTCTTCCAAGTTCCAAATTTTATATTTTCTGCCGTTGACGTTGAGATATTTATATTGCAGATGAGCTCTACATCATTGCTGTCTGGCTTCGAAGAGATGCTTTTTAAGTCTCTGTCGTTGTTGCCTAACAGAAAATGAATAGTCCTGTTCGATGTAAATATCTGAGCCTTTCAATTTGCTGCTACTTCCAAGAATTTTCTCTTTCTCCGTATCGCGGAGGAACTTGCACACAATGGGATGAGGTCTTCCGGACCGCGTGCTTCCGGTACGATGAGCCCTCTGGATTGCGTCCGTTGGTAGGTAAAGATGAAGTCTTTCTTCGACTAATTGTCGCACTGCGCTAGCCGATTCATCCCATGTCTCGTTCATTTTTTCATGCATGCCGTGGAAAACGAGGTTTTGTCTCCTCGATCGGTTTTCGAGATCGTCCAGATGATCCTCCAGGGTCCGAACATACGATTGAAGCTCGCCGATGTCACACTTAATCTTGCTTGTCTCTGCCTCAATCACGTCAATCCTTCCAACGAGTTTGTTCACAGTGACGGTCAGCTGCTTCACCTCACACATAATAACATCGTTCGAACTTTTCACTTGAAGCATAACTTGCTTCAGTTCCATAATTTCGCTTGAGAAATCAACATTGTTACGGGGGCCTGGATTTTGCTCGATGCCGCCTATAATGAGCAATGATAGCAGAACAACTCCATAAGCATGGTACACAGTTTTCGGAAAAACACTTCCCTTTTCCATTCGGATGTTTGGGCACTAAGCTGCGCGAAAGAGGCCGATCGCCTGCCGCCACTGCCCCAAGGAATTTCCCATCTTGTTCCGCTTCGCTGCACTCTGGAGACCACCGAAAACACGTCCGTTCGCTTTCACTTCACTTTAGAAATTCTAATACGTCAATGCAATTATTATTTCAATTGCTAGATAAAGTATAAGAAAGTATACACAGCGGGAATATTACGACAATTTTCTTGGGGTTAGCGGGACAGAATGTTTTGGGTCGGAACGGTAATTTTTTTAATTCCCGACATTCGGGACGGGAAATATTTGCAATTTCCCGACAAAGTCCGTGCACTCTGGAAATCTCGATCTCTACACGCCATTTTCACATTGAGTGATTGTTTTCGCATTTCTGGTAAAAAAAACTAACAATTTTCGATAAGTTCCAGACATTTACAATGCACAAAACGTCGAGTATTAACGACTTTCAAAAATGAATATTCCGTATTTCCAGACTGCTATGGATCCCGAAAAGTCGGGAATTCATTTCCCGAAGTCGGAATTGGAACAGGAAATTTTTTCCCCGATCCCGGTCCCGACTTGTTTGGCTTCTTCAAACAAATGAGAATGATTTATTTGCTTATCTACCGTAAGAACCCTAAATAAGGAATAAAGTGAGGAATTTTAAGTAACACCGTCACCGAAGTATTAGTAAATGGCACTTATCATCAGTGTGGCATATGCACGTGTGTGAGGACGTATATCCCCTTCTGGTTACTAATATTGACTCTTAGGAGGAATATATATTTGCAGGAGTAGTAATGGCAGCATTATATTCCTACGCGTCAGCAAAAATTTGATGCGCCTGGTGTTATGTTACATCCGGTCGTAGCGGGCCACGAGCGATTTTATTGTTGAGTCAGCAGAACGTGTGTGATCACCTTGAAGACATCGGAAGCGGTGGGGGGAGGGGGTCAATGGATTTGTCACGTTGTTTCTTGATGTATGCTAACCTAACACGTGTTTGTGTGTGTGTGTGTGTGTGGAGGAAATGCGCGCGCAACCATTGCGTATGATGGAAAGACATGAAGAAATGATTTAAAGATGGCGCCGAAGGTGCTTTACCCCCGAAAGCTTAGCGGCTAAGGTTATTGCTCTGTAAAACAAGAGGCGTCGAGGGTTCGATTCCTGGTAGAGACAATATTGATTGATTGATAGATTGAGTTCGTTTTTTTTTTAAGTCCGTTTTATGCACGGCAAGACTAATCAGGATTGGACCTACAGTTGAAAAGTGGTGATTCGGCCCACTATGTGCCTCCACCGAGTATCGAACCTGGGACCCTTTGATTACAAGGCGACGATGTCAATATTGAATGGTCTCGATTAGCCTGTGTGTAAATAAAGGCAACAAAATGGTTGAGTTCGAAAATCGAGTTGGGTTAGTGGTTAATGTTGTCACCTGGCAATGAAGAGGTCGCGGGTTCGATTCTCTAGGTAGTTAAATTAGGCCAATTGTTTAGTCCCGCCATTATAGGTCCTCGATTAGTCCACCTGTGCATAAATAATGTTTGAATAAAATCAATATGGCGGCTTTGGGTTAGTGGTTATTGTTGTCGCCTGGTAATGAAGAGGTCGCGGGTTCGATTCTCTAGGTAGTTAAATGAGGCCAATTGTTTTGTCCCGCCATTATAGGTCCCGATTAGTCCATCTGTGCATAAATAGTATTTGAATAAAATCAATATGGCGGCCGCGTTTTGTGTTTAGCGGCGGCGGCGGCGGCGACCGGGGGGCGCGGCGCGGCGCGGGGCGGAGCGGCGCGGGCGCGGGGGCGGGGCGGCGCGGCGCGGGTGTTTTTTATTCCGCGAGATGTTTCAACCAAGTGGTTGAGGGTTCGATTCCCAATGTTGGTGAAAATTGGATATTCAATTGTATTTGTTTAAAAGTTCCGATTAGCTTTTTTGTGCACAAAGAGAAAATGAACTAATTGGAAATAGGATGTTTATGCTGTAATGAAAAGGTCCCGGGTTCGATTCACAATGTCAAATTGGCTGATAATGATGTTGTTTTTTTTTTTAAAAAAAAAAAAGAAGTGTGTTGAGTCCCCATTAGTATTTAGGCAGGAACAGATATTAAAAATCAAAACAAAATGCCTTTTGATTACAACGCAAAGACTTTACCGCTAATGTATAAAGATAAATTAGAATCTGTTGTTTTGCCGTGTGGGGCCCCCAGTACCGATTAGCTTAAATGCATAAAGAGTAGGTAAAATAAGCAAGATGGCCGTCACTATTGTTTTGTGATCAAAGAGGAGTCACAGGTTCGATTCAATCAAAGGAGGCAAGATTCTATGTTTCAATTCCATGTAAAAGTCTAAAGTTATGTTTCGATTAACCTCAATGCATAAAGAGGAATTAAACAAAATCAAGCAAAATGGCGACAGATGTGATAAAAGAAAAATTGAATTAGTTTTTTATAGTGACAAGAAAAAATAGCGAATCATTGTTAGAAATAGAATGAAAATAAAGATACTTGCCTTTGCGTGTCCAGCGCTGTGCAGAAAAGCTCTCATGCTTTATCTCCGACAAGTCCACAATACACATTTTTTTATTGTATAGTTAATTATTAATGTTGTTATTAACACAGATTCTTACCAGTGTGAAGAAAAGCTCTCATGCTTTATCTCCGACAAATTCACAATACACACTTTTTCATTATATAGTTAATTATTAATGTTGTTATTAACACCGAGTTTTACCAGTGTGAAGAAAAGCTCTCATGCTTTATCTTCGACAAGTCCACAATACACACTTTTTCATTATATAGTTAATTATTAATGTTGTTATTAACGATTGTTACCAGTAAAAATATAAACCATGAGGATTTTTAAAAGGGTGATAAGTGAAAAAAGCCAAGACATATATTTTATCCCTGTTTATTACCAATATTTACAAAATTCAAAAGAGCCGCACACACACACACACACACATATACATATGTAAAATGTTTATATTGTGTCACCAGTTTATCAGCATGTTATTTAACAAGTTTTTATTCTTCAAGTTTGTTCACTCACCCACATAAGGAATTGTGTCACTATCATATCCATTTTCTGCTGCAACCACTGAATTAAAATGTTTCACTATTTTTTCCACAAGCATGTTCTCGCAAAAAACAAACACTTCTTTGGAAAGTCTTTTTCCGTCGATGTTTTGTATAGACAAAGGCTCAGGTTTTGTACATCCATGTAGATGGGAAAGCACAAACTTCTCCTTATTACATGCATGGACAGGGGAAATATCTGTGCAACCGAAACATTGTTCGCGAAGGTCGAGAATGCAAGATTCCACACAGTTTCCAAAATATGATTTCAGATACGGCGACACTGTTTCACACATAACTTTCGCATGCTCGATGCATACAAATATCTTCATAAAGTTCCGCCACGAACTTTCTGCGATGAACACTATCTCCAGGGAACCGTAAGCTGGTTTCTTCCTTATAATGATCTGACGGCGATTGTACAGTGTGGTTATCAGCAATTCATGTTGCTCACTTAGTGGGTAGGAAACACGAGGCTGCTCACCTGGAATAGCGATGTAATTGTCGATTACTGGAAACAATTCCTGAAGAGCGTGCCACTCCTGCAACTGTAGTTCAACACCGGCCGCCCCGCTTCTGTGTAGCCTGACCACAGGTTGGAAATCCAGATGAGAGGAAAGTCCGATTGAGATAACTTTTGTTTTCGAAGCATTCAAATAGTAGACGTGATCAAATAATATCGACTGGCGTATAAGACTAGTTACTTGTTTTTGTTCTTCATGTAAATGCTGATCGCTCTCTTTCTGAAGAACCCCTTTGAAATTAGTGTACGGTTGAAATCTTTTTTTCAGCGGCATCGAAATAGAAGATTCCATGACTAGGAACTGCGAGATACTGCATGTCGCAGCGTGCAGGTATACATTTGAAGAAATGCGTGGGTGTGTTTTTTGAGACGCATGCGCGCGTAGCAAACCAAGCATGTGCTGGACAAAAAAGGTGGAGGGGGCGGGGCATTACAAAGATCAATGGTGAGAGAAAAATCAGCAGAATATCATAAACGTCATATTGAGGAAATATTGGATAGCAAATATTAATTAATTTAATTAAAGTATCAACCGCATTGTCGATCTGAAATTAGGTTTATAGACAGAGGGCAAAATGGAAAATATCGACGATGTTCTAGTATTGGATTGTTTCTGTATTTCCATCGGTATAATCCTCCACCACATTTGAAGCATACTGTTTTATCCTCTTTTTGAATGTAAAATAATCCTGCTTCGGACAGAGCTTCTACAAACGGGAATTCTTTTGATTGCCAGTTTCTGAAAGAGGACAATCTAGCATTGAAAGATCCCATCTCTGGATATTGCGTCATTGTTCTGTAAAGACACAAAACAAGATAAATATTATAAGTAAGCTGTTGTAAACTGTAACGCTACAAAATTATTAATATACTATTAGGACTATATGTAACTTGTATAAAATTTCAAACAGTATTTACTGTCAATATTTTCTAGTATACGTACCGAGTATTATAAATTTAATTTACGAGTCAGCAAATAAGTTGTTATAATATTGTCGTTTTTTATCGGTACTGGGAATAAAATTTGAAATTTATGCATGGGTTTACCAGAGGCTCTATGGAATAAATACAGAAAACAGTAATGCCCACAGTACACAGACCCGTAACTTTGTATCTGATGAGTGTTGTACGTATAGAATTTAGAGTTATTTTCCAAAAATCGCAAATGGTTATGCACATGTGGAGGTTTTCCGTAACTATCAAAAAATTCCCCCCGGGAGTTACTGTCTATGTAAATTGCTACCCAGTGCTTCCCGGGGCTATCTTTGGGATCTGTATTTACAATCAACGCTGCTGGTAGTTCCACATGTACAGGTAATTCATTAGCTGCGAAAACCCCAACATGATGATTGTCAAAGGCTCTATTTGATATTAACCCGTGAAGCAAATTTAAAGTCGACAGCATTGCTGGACACTAAATAGTAATATTGTGCAACTCACCTTGTTATACAATTAATCCAGATGAATATCTCTTTGATTATTAATTTCCATGAGAGCGTCAAATTCAGAGTAGATAACACAAGTCACAGTAGATTCCAAAGCCGATTTGAAGTGGACTTCCAAGCTAACAGCCCCTTGCCGTTGAAGACTGCAGTGGGATATGGCACTTGCAGCTGCGTCTGGTGTTATATCGAAAACAAGTAATGCGTATCCCTGGGGGTATTCCTCACGCGATATATTGTTTCCTTCATCCATATAGTGTATCCCTGTTCCAGAGAATAATGTGTGATATGCTGTTATGTACTTGTTGTTTTCAAAGTCTGGTTGAAGTGGTTTGCCGGGAATTTGGACTCCATCAACATATAAAGTAAAGAAGTTGTAATTGAAATGTTGAAAATTGAATGGGTTTGTAGACAGTGTGCCGTTGAATGCATCGTTGGTAACAAACCCCACAACTAATCGTTTCGGAAGACGTCCAAGTATCACATTGTCAATTGTTTTTGAAACAATATCTTTTGGAATAGTTACAGCTTTAAGTTGTACTCTTGTTAGAGGGTATTTTGCTGTATGTTTTTGCAATATGCGATTGTGACTAAGTTTGATGGATGAACTGACCGATACTTTTCTCACATATAGTGTAGCATCCAGAATTTCCACTTTGCCTTCACTGTCATCTAATCCCATCAAGCAGAAAGTGTTTTTCGAAGGAATCAGTTTTATTCGCATTTCCACTCCATTGATCAAAAATTTCTCTTGATTGAAAATATCAGAATGCAAGTAACCAAACATATCAAATGTTTTACTCTGTTTTGTTAGTTGGTTACGTTTTGTAAAGCCTTTGTTGTCTTCCGAAACGTTATCAAAAGCGCCTGCTGTATCCTTGTACCACAATGCACTTTGGAGATGAGATGATTTTGCAGATATGTCATAGTTCAGTGCTTTTTCAAAATAAGACCTGTATGGGTGCATGTGAGATGGAAACGAGATGAGTTTGTTATTTAAGTAGATTTGTACTTCGCTGAACATTGCATTGAGAAAATCATTGACAGGTCCAATTGTTTTATCTGTGGGTAGCAATAACTGACCATTCGCTTTTACAATTCTGGCATCTATATTCAACATTGTGTGTGCTAAATCCATATAATCATCACCATGTCCAGGTATTACAAACTCGGTGGGGGCATTATCTGCCAGAGAACTAACAGGTTTGTATCCGATGGTGTGGTGTTCTAAGATGCTTGTCTGAGTAGGTTTTACCGAGAAAATATCCAATTCACTTTTAAAACACTCACATGATTTCTCCCTAATTAGCGCCATATCTAATCAAAAATATCTGATGTTATTTGAATTTTCTTACGGTTGCGTTTGGTTGTTTTCTTGGTGTTTGTATTGGCACTGGATCTCTTCTTTCTCTGAGCGATCCTTCCAGTTCGCTGTCCCGAAGCAGAGTGATTCCTTTTGAAATGTTTATGCCCCTGATAACCTGAACCAATCATTTCCTTGAGCTTTGTTTCAGCTTTTCTTTTAAGATTTGATCTGGCATCCGAAATTCTGGATTGTAGTGACTGTTTTAGGGGTGTTTTGTCTACAACATCACCTAACACATTTACCCCTGTTTTTAACATTTCTTTCCCTACAGCTTTCGCTCCTTTTTTGATAAGAGGCAAAGCTGACCGAAAAAGTCCTCCAAGAAAACTTCCAATGCCATGTCCTTTTTGATAGGCAGCACCGTAATATATGTTACCTACACCAGATCCAGCTTGTTGATGGTAGTATTGAAAATATGGGTCATTCATAATCAGAGCTTTTCACCACAACGTCTAAAATGAAGTTTCAAACACACTAGTCCGAAGGAGAATGGGATGTGTGCACCAGTGCTATCCCTTAAGTCAATTTCTATTTGTTCGAAATTATGTTTCTGCACTGGGATGTAATGTGGTGAATCGAAAATTTGCACACCATCACTTCCAAAAGTATGTTCCATAGGATTAATGTTTATAATACGTAATAGAGGGGCGACAGCATCTCCCACCATATGTGATTCCGCAATATCTGTGTAAATATACATCTGGGAAGGAATTTCTCTCACAACATTTGGAGGCGAGCGTCCAATTTTTACTTCTGATAGATCATCGGTCGGTTTAAAACCTAATATCCGTGCCAGTTGAGGTGACAATCGTACATTTATGTTTCTCTGCTTGGTAGATATATCAACAGTCACATGTTTGTACGCAGGATGATTTCGGAGACTAAAATTTAATGTTTCAGAATATTTATTGATTTCTGCAACAATGCTGTTTATAGATGCGTAATAGCCTTCGGATATTCGAAGTTCGTTCCATTTGACATCATCCATAGATTTATATTGAATATAGTTGTTAAATCTTGTAATGTTTAGTATTGAATAAGGATAATGCACTTCTACCAATGCCATCTCCCATTTGTTGGTGTCCAACTCCACACGGTTCTGAAGCTTTGTGGTGTAATTAGTTAGAGTATTACTTGGGAAATATTTCATGGAACTGTTACTAGGCAAAGTAAGGTAGAAAGCGTTTGCTTTTCTCATGATGTGTTATGAAGGTTATTTGTACCACTGATGAGAATACCTACAACAATGTATGCCTCTCTCTCTCTTTTTTTGACTCCAAAAACGATGCGCTAATCCAACTGTCAAATAATCTGGAGTAACCTTTCCAATGAACTAACAACTTTTTACTGGCTCCTTTACCTTTGGTCGCAAGGATTTTATCAATTTCATGCATATCCGGTAAGCGGACCAATTGCAACTCTTCCGTATAAAATGTTCCATCGATTTTATGTCCTTGTAGATCTTTTAATTCATACACTTGAGGATTTCTTTTCAAAATACGTTCCACCACAAATATTTCTCTTGTCCAATTTTCCATGTAACCTTTGTCAAAGCGTTTTTTGGTTTTTGTTATTCTCACTGTATCTCCTATTTTGAAAGGCATCTTCAATGACAATAGTGGAGATGAATCAGATTTGAGTTTTTTGTCATACATATTGTGCCATACTTTCAAAACCTTCTCAGGAGTAACATCTGCTGGTGCCATTTTAATACTCGAGTGAATTTTATGATTATAAGCTTTCAAAAGCTTTGGGAGTACATTAACATAACAGCTGGTTCTTTGCTTAGTAAAATACTTCCACATGCGTTCCTTTAAAGTTCTGTTGAATCTTTCAACAATACTAGCTTTAATATCAGGATTCTTTGTTGTAAAATAAATTACATTTTGTTTTTTGAGATATTCCTGCACAATACTGTTGGTAAACTCACGGCCTTTGTCAGTTTGTAATTTCAAAGGTTTTCTTTTGCTTTGTTTGAAAATTTGCTGGAAAGCCTTTTTTATACATACACCAGTTTTATTTTTTACAGGGACAGCCCAAGCATGCCTGCTAAAAATATCGATAACTGTGAGTATATATCTGTACCCTTTGTTGTGATTCCGCAAACTCTGCATGTCATTCAAGTCAGCCTGCCATTGGTCATCGATATTATGCACAAAATAAAAGTTTCTCGGAAATCGACGCTTTACAGGTCTATGCAAAGTGTATGCAGTTTGCTTTGTCAACCAATGTTTGATTGTTGACAATGGTATGGATTTTTTTACAGCTTTCCATAGTGTTGAAGCTGTAGAATAGGATGCTGGATGAGATGGATTGTACCAGATATTCTCCAATATTTTTTCGCTCATGGTTTGTATCTTGACCAAACTGGAACAGTACGTTTACGTTTGTGCCCTGGAAATGATGATACAAAAGAAATTGGTTCCTTTTCTTCTTCTTCTTCTTCTGCTTCTGTTAATTCTTGTGCCTCTTCTTGGTTAGCTCCGGACAGCGGAACATGGCGTCCGGGGTTGCCAAAAACAATCTGTTGAATAAACTCCTGTCTCCGGGGGTTACCTATATATTCTTGAGGAATATTAGATAACGCCAGAGCTCTATTGAATAGTTGCCACCCAACAGGATTGCTTGTTTTTCGTGGTCGAATTATATCCGATACTAGATCGACAATATTTGAGCCTTCAATTTTATTATTGTTAATAAAAACTGCCCCATATTTATCCCAATCAATATTACTATTATGTAAAAGACGTTCATACAACAGTTCGGCTTTTCTACGATACATGCTAGGTGTAGCAGCTAGAATTTCTTCTTTCATATCAGTCAACTTCTCAGTAGATTCTGTAATCGGTAGCGACACAGGTTCTCTTTGTTTTCGAGTAATAGACAGAAATTTTTGGAGCACAATACTGTAACGATTCCATTTTTCATCATCCGAAAGACCTTTGAGATTCAAAATTACTTGCATATCCTGATCCAATTGCGATAAGGATGTAGACGGTGCAGACATAACAGGATGTCTCATGTTATCCATAAATTCTTGAGGTATTATAACCATTTTTTTGGCATGCTCCATGTTCAGATTTTTTTTTCACTTAAATAAACTTGATAACACACCTCCTATTAAAGGGGCTAATAACGCAGGTAAAAATCCTCCGTGTTGCACTAGTATCTGTTTCTTCTGCTTTGTAGAGTGTCCTTTGGCAGAGAGATTACGTATCACCTTCTTGTACCGGCTCAATCTTGTTTTCTGAGGTGTTGAAAGAGGAACATTCCCTTTTAGAACATTGTAACAACACTCACAGATTGAATTAACTAAGGAAGAATCAGCAGCTTGTAATATCGCTGTGCGAAGAGCTGGTTTAGCATCCGACAAAACTTGGAGCACTTTAGCGTGTTTCACTCTTGGAGCCATGATGACAGAATAAACGACTAGTGATTATGCTTGCTTTTTTTGTAGGAATATATACATAATTGATATCATCGTCGGGAAATATCCGCGACCGAAAACGTACTTCTTCCGGAGTGTTCTGCTTCAGATCAAACAGCAAATATCCATGGGGTTCAGCGGTGGCATTGTAATATGCATCTTTTATAAAATTTGGATTCTCCGGGTATACTTGTCTAGATAAATAATTAATTTGGGCTCTGTCTCTTGGATTTTTGAAGCATACAATATAATGACTATTTAAAGATATATCCCTATTCCCTTTTCCCTGATGGAATAGATTTTGAGTGATAAAGAAAAGACTAATATCACGATGATGACACCCTTTTGTAAATAAATCTGTGACTCTTTGATCGCATTCCCTCATCTGATCATCGATAATAATAAGATGAGGTCCAGAATTTGGCACAAATTGGTCAATATTAGGCATTCCTTCCCGAAATTGTACAAAACCAGGGAAATCATTGTATGCAGATTGCCATTCCCCGTAGCACACCAAAATATTGTTGAATTTTACATTTACCATTTGGGGTAAACACTGGAGAAAATGCTTCACAAAATATGTCTTTCCACATCCTGATGGACCAGCCAATATTGCAGAGAACGGGTGTTTCCACAAGCACTCCATTTCTCAAACTGTGAAGAATGTTTTAAATTACATATAATATAAAAGTCGAATGTTATGAATATTTTTCTAGTTGTTAGATTTTACTGATATGTTGTATCTTCAAATTACATATATATATATATATATTATATTGTGTTGTATTATATATATATATACACTTCATCAATAAATAAATATGCGTGTGTGTCTGTATATATATATATATATATATATATATATATATATATATATATATATATATACACACACACACATACAGACAATTTTCTTATAGTACAAAATTCATTTTACAACAGCACAACAAATGCCAGATAGCATTGTACGCATGCGCGTTTGTAAACCCCGCCTACATATTCCGAGCATCAGCGTTGTGTTAGATAGCTCTCCATTGTTTCAACAACTATAAACAGCTTGGTGGCCCAGATCAAATTGGTTCTGGAATCTACTGTGACGTGTACCGTCTACTTTGAAGTATAAAAAGGTGAGTTGCACAATATTACTATTTAGTGTCCAGCAATGCTGTCGACTTTAAATTTGCTTCACGGGTTAATATCAAATAGAGCCTTTGACAATCATCATGTTGGGGTTTTCGCAGCTAATGAATTACCTGTACATGTGGAACTACCAGCAGCGTTGATTGTAAATACAGATCCCAAAGATAGCCCCGGGAAGCACTGGGTAGCAATTTACATAGACAGTAACTCCCGGGGGGAATTTTTTGATAGTTACGGAAAACCTCCACATGTGCATAACCATTTGCGATTTTTGGAAAATAACTCTAAATTCTATACGTACAACACTCATCAGATACAAAGTTACGGGTCTGTGTACTGTGGGCATTACTGTTTTCTGTATTTATTCCATAGAGCCTCTGGTAAACCCATGCATAAATTTCAAATTTTATTCCCAGTACCGATAAAAAACGACAATATTATAACAACTTATTTGCTGACTCGTAAATTAAATTTATAATACTCGGTACGTATACTAGAAAATATTGACAGTAAATACTGTTTGAAATTTTATACAAGTTACATATAGTCCTAATAGTATATTAATAATTTTGTAGCGTTACAGTTTACAACAGCTTACTTATAATATTTATCTTGTTTTGTGTCTTTACAGAACAATGACGCAATATCCAGAGATGGGATCTTTCAATGCTAGATTGTCCTCTTTCAGAAACTGGCAATCAAAAGAATTCCCGTTTGTAGAAGCTCTGTCCGAAGCAGGATTATTTTACATTCAAAAAGAGGATAAAACAGTATGCTTCAAATGTGGTGGAGGATTATACCGATGGAAATACAGAAACAATCCAATACTAGAACATCGTCGATATTTTCCATTTTGCCCTCTGTCTATAAACCTAATTTCAGATCGACAATGCGGTTGATACTTTAATTAAATTAATTAATATTTGCTATCCAATATTTCCTCAATATGACGTTTATGATATTCTGCTGATTTTTCTCTCACCATTGATCTTTGTAATGCCCCGCCCCCTCCACCTTTTTTGTCCAGCACATGCTTGGTTTGCTACGCGCGCATGCGTCTCAAAAAACACACCCACGCATTTCTTCAAATGTATACCTGCACGCTGCGACATGCAGTATCTCGCAGTTCCTAGTCATGGAATCTTCTATTTCGATGCCGCTGAAAAAAAGATTTCAACCGTACACTAATTTCAAAGGGGTTCTTCAGAAAGAGAGCGATCAGCATTTACATGAAGAACAAAAACAAGTAACTAGTCTTATACGCCAGTCGATATTATTTGATCACGTCTACTATTTGAATGCTTCGAAAACAAAAGTTATCTCAATCGGACTTTCCTCTCATCTGGATTTCCAACCTGTGGTCAGGCTACACAGAAGCGGGGCGGCCGGTGTTGAACTACAGTTGCAGGAGTGGCACGCTCTTCAGGAATTGTTTCCAGTAATCGACAATTACATCGCTATTCCAGGTGAGCAGCCTCGTGTTTCCTACCCACTAAGTGAGCAACATGAATTGCTGATAACCACACTGTACAATCGCCGTCAGATCATTATAAGGAAGAAACCAGCTTACGGTTCCCTGGAGATAGTGTTCATCGCAGAAAGTTCGTGGCGGAACTTTATGAAGATATTTGTATGCATCGAGCATGCGAAAGTTATGTGTGAAACAGTGTCGCCGTATCTGAAATCATATTTTGGAAACTGTGTGGAATCTTGCATTCTCGACCTTCGCGAACAATGTTTCGGTTGCACAGATATTTCCCCTGTCCATGCATGTAATAAGGAGAAGTTTGTGCTTTCCCATCTACATGGATGTACAAAACCTGAGCCTTTGTCTATACAAAACATCGACGGAAAAAGACTTTCCAAAGAAGTGTTTGTTTTTTGCGAGAACATGCTTGTGGAAAAAATAGTGAAACATTTTAATTCAGTGGTTGCAGCAGAAAATGGATATGATAGTGACACAATTCCTTATGTGGGTGAGTGAACAAACTTGAAGAATAAAAACTTGTTAAATAACATGCTGATAAACTGGTGACACAATATAAACATTTTACATATGTATATGTGTGTGTGTGTGTGTGTGCGGCTCTTTTGAATTTTGTAAATATTGGTAATAAACAGGGATAAAATATATGTCTTGGCTTTTTTCACTTATCACCCTTTTAAAAATCCTCATGGTTTATATTTTTACTGGTAACAATCGTTAATAACAACATTAATAATTAACTATATAATGAAAAAGTGTGTATTGTGGACTTGTCGAAGATAAAGCATGAGAGCTTTTCTTCACACTGGTAAAACTCGGTGTTAATAACAACATTAATAATTAACTATATAATGAAAAAGTGTGTATTGTGAATTTGTCGGAGATAAAGCATGAGAGCTTTTCTTCACACTGGTAAGAATCTGTGTTAATAACAACATTAATAATTAACTATACAATAAAAAAATGTGTATTGTGGACTTGTCGGAGATAAAGCATGAGAGCTTTTCTGCACAGCGCTGGACACGCAAAGGCAAGTATCTTTATTTTCATTCTATTTCTAACAATGATTCGCTATTTTTTCTTGTCACTATAAAAAACTAATTCAATTTTTCTTTTATCACATCTGTCGCCATTTTGCTTGATTTTGTTTAATTCCTCTTTATGCATTGAGGTTAATCGAAACATAACTTTAGACTTTTACATGGAATTGAAACATAGAATCTTGCCTCCTTTGATTGAATCGAACCTGTGACTCCTCTTTGATCACAAAACAATAGTGACGGCCATCTTGCTTATTTTACCTACTCTTTATGCATTTAAGCTAATCGGTACTGGGGGCCCCACACGGCAAAACAACAGATTCTAATTTATCTTTATACATTAGCGGTAAAGTCTTTGCGTTGTAATCAAAAGGCATTTTGTTTTGATTTTTAATATCTGTTCCTGCCTAAATACTAATGGGGACTCAACACACTTCTTTTTTTTTTTAAAAAAAAAAACAACATCATTATCAGCCAATTTGACATTGTGAATCGAACCCGGGACCTTTTCATTACAGCATAAACATCCTATTTCCAATTAGTTCATTTTCTCTTTGTGCACAAAAAAGCTAATCGGAACTTTTAAACAAATACAATTGAATATCCAATTTTCACCAACATTGGGAATCGAACCCTCAACCACTTGGTTGAAACATCTCGCGGAATAAAAAACACCCGCGCCGCGCCGCCCCGCCCCCGCGCCCGCGCCGCTCCGCCCCGCGCCGCGCCGCGCCCCCCGGTCGCCGCCGCCGCCGCCGCTAAACACAAAACGCGGCCGCCATATTGATTTTATTCAAATACTATTTATGCACAGATGGACTAATCGGGACCTATAATGGCGGGACAAAACAATTGGCCTCATTTAACTACCTAGAGAATCGAACCCGCGACCTCTTCATTACCAGGCGACAACAATAACCACTAACCCAAAGCCGCCATATTGATTTTATTCAAACATTATTTATGCACAGGTGGACTAATCGAGGACCTATAATGGCGGGACTAAACAATTGGCCTAATTTAACTACCTAGAGAATCGAACCCGCGACCTCTTCATTGCCAGGTGACAACATTAACCACTAACCCAACTCGATTTTCGAACTCAACCATTTTGTTGCCTTTATTTACACACAGGCTAATCGAGACCATTCAATATTGACATCGTCGCCTTGTAATCAAAGGGTCCCAGGTTCGATACTCGGTGGAGGCACATAGTGGGCCGAATCACCACTTTTCAACTGTAGGTCCAATCCTGATTAGTCTTGCCGTGCATAAAACGGACTTAAAAAAAAAACGAACTCAATCTATCAATCAATCAATATTGTCTCTACCAGGAATCGAACCCTCGACGCCTCTTGTTTTACAGAGCAATAACCTTAGCCGCTAAGCTTTCGGGGGTAAAGCACCTTCGGCGCCATCTTTAAATCATTTCTTCATGTCTTTCCATCATACGCAATGGTTGCGCGCGCATTTCCTCCACACACACACACACACACAAACACGTGTTAGGTTAGCATACATCAAGAAACAACGTGACAAATCCATTGACCCCCTCCCCCCACCGCTTCCGATGTCTTCAAGGTGATCACACACGTTCTGCTGACTCAACAATAAAATCGCTCGTGGCCCGCTACGACCGGATGTAACATAACACCAGGCGCATCAAATTTTTGCTGACGCGTAGGAATATAATGCTGCCATTACTACTGCAGGATAACCTACATATTTTCCCAGTGTCCATGAAATCAAATTTGTTGCATTCAAATCTTCTTGTGTTTATATGTGTGTGGGTAGATAATTTACGAGGGATAACTCCAATACATCCCTGGCACCCTTAGGGATGTAGATGAGAAGAGTGCCACATAAAGCTACCGATGTTAGTGTGGAATCCATAGTATTCTGGGTTGTTTAGATTAATAGTGACTCTCCGAATGCCGCCCAAATCCAAGACATAGTGGCCGAATGATATGAAACTTCCATTGCGCAAAGGTCGTCCTGCAAATTATTGGAAAATATCTGTGTGACAGTGGTGCAAAGATACACTTATTGACTGCAAAGTGTTTTTTTATGTTAAAACTGCATAATCAGTAATGAATGGAAGTCATTATGTCAGATCGCTCAAGGGCTAACTGATTCTTGAAGAAGCTATATTGAAGATGAAATGGTCAGCATTTTGGAAATGTAACCCAAAGAAAATCATGCTATTACCATTCAACAAGCCCAGAAATTAAAAATAAGTATTTCAACTAAGAATGTGAAAACAAGTCCAACAGAGTTTAATGAACTTTTAGCAACCCTAGCAGTTTTGTACAGTGACTTTCAAAAAAAAAAAATAAATGATTGTGCCACTAAGTCAGAAAAGTGCCGATATACATTCCTTTACCAGGTAAACTTGTTGAAATTTCTCATAGCGTCTGACAGAGATGGCGATTGGAATAGCCACATTCAAGCTATTCAGAAACTTCTACCTATATTCTGTGAATTTGACTGTATTAACTATTTAAGATATGCATCATGGTATCTGGAAAAAAATGCGATGGTTAGAGGAACAACATCCTGAAATGTAGCAGAAATTTCAAACAGGCCATTTTGTAGTGAGGCAAACCAATCGATCGTTTAGTGCAGTATCGCCGGACATGAAATTGGAGCAAACTATCCAACGATGTCGAAAGAGCTCTAAAGGAACAAAAGTATGTCACTGAACGGGGGTTGGTATATCACGAGGTACTAGGAATAAACAACTGTTTCCGAGAAATACTTTGTGCTGATGATACCATTTAGAGTGAGGTAAGTCTTCAGCATGAATTATCAGGAAACTTAAGTTCCAAGATGTTAATGTTTGTGAATGCAGTATTGAATTTATGAACAGTAGAGGCAATCCATATGAAACATCCAACCAGACCCAACTTCATAATTTTATCAGTAAACAATGTGTACCTAGAGAGGATGCTATTCGCCTGATGAAAGTGAGAGAGCATGGAAAAGAGAGTTATGAACTATTCAGAAGTGAACGTTTCGTTAAGAAAACTAGAAAACTTTCTGGTGTCATGACGAAGGTAAAACTCGCAATAATGATGGGTGAAACCGTAGTGCCTGCTCCGAAATAGAAGACAACACTTGATTCCCAAAATAATAATATTGCTGCAGCTGATAGAAGTATACACATAGCTAAAGCACGAGGAGAAACAATGAAAGATATTTTGAAATATGATCTGCTACCAAGTAATATGTTATTAGATGATAATGGCTACACAAGCAAACCTGTAAAGCATCTATTGTTGTCTGAAATGGAGAAAAAACAAGATCCGACTGATCACTGTTTTCAAGAACGTGAAGTCACGAATACTGCTCTCGTAGTTGATTTTATGTCACAAGTTCACCAACTCAGAACTAAGTGTATGGGAACTTTTAAATGTATATTTGATAAAGTCTAGACTAATGCAACTCAATACCATGGAACTAAACGAGTGGATTTTGCATTTGACAGCTACATCGAGCTGTCACTAAAATAAGGTGAAAGGGAAAGTCGGAGAACTACTGATCCAATTAAAATTATGACAATCGAATGGGGCATTTTAATTCCTATACAGATGGGCAGATTCTGGTGTTCAAGTAAAAGCAAACAGCTGCTTTAATTGTCCGCTCCTACCTGTTATATTGAACATGCAAAAACGACTAACTTCACTTCAGTGATAAGTGGAACCATCACAGGAGACAATGATATCAGAGATGCCTTCATAGTTATGAACAAAGTACTTCAAGCTTGCTCTGACCTTTAGACCTTTGTAGAAGAAGCAGATTCCAGAATGATACTCCACACATATTTCACGATGTAGTTGTTCTCGCCCATCAATATCTATTTGAACTATTCACGAAATAATTTGGAAGAAATGTGGATTAAAGTGGGAGTGAGTGACAGAGTGCGTTATGTGCCTCTACACACGCTGGGGAGAAAACTAGGAGCTACGCTTTGCAGCACTTTTATTAAGGCACACATCGTTACAGGTAGTGATGTCACAATCAAAATAGGAACAAAGCCATCTTCACTGACAGCATCACCAGCAACATTACTATTTTGAATTTGCAGAAGAAAATACTCTGTCTGAAGAAGCATTTAATAAATCAGAGGATAAGACCATTAAGCCTTGTTTCCATGATTATGAAAAAATATAAATATGCTGACCAAGGCAGTAATTTATTTTATTAAAAACATAAACTAAACGTAACGTTTCAACCTTCTAGCAAAATACAAAGTACTTTTGTCCTTGATACAGAGTCTGAAGAAGACCTTGCTAGAAGGTTGAAACGTTACGTTTAGTTTATCTTTTTAATAAAATAAATTACTGCCTTGGTCAGCATATTTATATTTTTTTCAAAATCAGAGGAATATCTTGTTCAGGTTTTACATCCATCCTCAAGGAATAAGACATTTGATGAGCTTCGTTATTCATTACACAAACAGAAGCACATGTCTGAGCTACCACCCTCATCTTAATAAGAAATGGAGTTTGAGAACTTGTTCTTTTGTTCAGCAAGAATGCTTAAAACTTTCACAAAAGTACTTTCCTTATGGAACTCTGCAAACAATCGATAATGGATGGTGCAAAGATTTAAATGGCGTACTAAAGCCTGATATCTGCCTTCATGAAATGCCTTCTGCGATACTAATATAGTGCACTTGTAAAGCATGTGCTACTAGTAGATGTAAATGTAATATGAAATATTTACCATGCACTGAGTATTGCAAATGCGGAAAAGACTGTAAAAGATAGTGTGTGAGATAAATGAAAAATTATCATATTATGATGCAGATTGTTGCAATAACTTTAAAAACATTTAAGTTCAGTGTCTTTATCATTATCATGTGTGCTTCATTGTAAAATATTTTTTATGTGCTTTATTTGGATATATATATTTTTTTTCAAATCCTTTTTGTTGTGTAAATGTAACTTTCCAAATAATTGTAGTCAGTTTTTGTTCATATTATCCTTTATAGATGCAACCAAAAACAGATTTTCTGAAATAAGTAACAATTAGACAACTTCAGGAACCATTTTATTCGATTCCTCACTCTTCAAAACATATATTTAGACATAAAAATTATGATTTTAACGGTTTCAGGTGCGGAAATAAAAGCAAAATATTGTCTTTGTCGGCCATTTTGGAAAATGGCGTCTAAAACACTCGGTCCAGAATATGGTGATGTCTACCCAAGTTTTTCTGACTCTCCTACATGTATTCTACTAGTTTCCATTGGTTAGACAAATCATAACTAATCTTTTACGGCACTCTTATTACAGGGACAGGAGTAATAGTTGTCGGCGTGACTAAGCTGAATAGTGGCATTCCCAATGCCGTTCAATTCCAAGACAACTACTGGCACCCTTAGGGATATGGGTGAGAAGGGGTGACATATAAAGCGACCGATATTAGTGTGGAATCCATAGTTTTCTGGGTTGCTTAGATGAATAGTGACTCTCCCAATGTCCCTGATATCCAAGACACCACTGGCACACTGAGGGGTGGGGTTAGAAAGGGGGTAACAAGTAAAACGGTCAATATAAATGTGGAATCCATAGTTTTCATGGTCGCTACGATGAATAGTGACACTCCCAATACCGTTTAACTACAATAGACCCCTGGCACCCCTAGGGGTGGGGTGGAAAGGAGGTGACATGTATAACAACCGATACGAGTATGTAATCCATAGTTTTCGGGGCATCTGAGATGAATAAGGACACTCCCAGTGCCGTTGATCGCTAAGTTCATTTTACACTATAGATAGAATTCACTGTATTCTTGTCTAATAGAACATCAAGATCAAATCAGCTAGTATGTTTTAAAAATCACACTTACTTTCTACTTGCAGTGCTTTTAGGCGGAACTGTCTCGTTGTTTCTTGGATTCAGCATGATGACCTTTGCCGAGATTCTTCTACTATGTGTGCGCAGGTTTCTGTTTTCAAGGAGAACACTTACACTGGAGAATTAAACTTAGAATAAGACCTAAAAGAGTGAGAGTAATATAGGGTTTCTTGTTTAATGGATTTCATTATAATGACTGGGAACACAACAATATATGTTTAGCAATTTGATATATATGTATCTATGAATAAAGAATTCAAGGTGAATTAAGAGTATCGCATACAATTATCTTTAGTAAAATATATTGCACAATCGTTTGCATAAATGTACTGGTGTTACATTGTCTAAATAAATGAACACACACAAACACTTTCTTTCTATCTCTCTCTCTCTCTCTCTCTCTCACACACACACACACACACACACACACACACACACGCACTCACATACACACATCGAGTATTTTGAAATAATTTATAAGAGTGCTTATTACGTAAGTTTTTGAAATTGTATGGACTTAGGTTTTATTATGTAGATTGTTTTCTTTAAAATTTGTCTCCGTCAAAATATATTATTTTTATAAATGTTGGAATTAGCACACAATATTTTAAACCTTCATAATTTGAGATTTTGTGGTTCGTGTAAGTCCTATATGGACATGTTTCCTTAACATGCGGTTTGTGGGGATATATATGTGTTATTTCAGTGCATCATACAGTAACCTATCTAATAGGAATATTAGATAGGTTACTCCACTAAAACATGAAAATAATATGTTTCTTTTAAACCTCGCTCATTAATTGAGACAAACTTAGAAAGTCCAAGCAATGTAGATAAGTATTAACAAAATATAGATATATCTTCACTAATCTGGTTATGTTTTTAAACTTAACAACATTTACACTCTAACGAAATAACAGTAACTTTACCATCAGACGGGAACCATTTGTTTTGGTCTTTTACGTTTCTGACTGATTTCTTCGCAGTTGTTCGGAATGCGTCGCTGCAAGAGAGAATCACTAATATTTACTGAAACGCAAGACCAAATATTAGGTATCCAGTTTGAAACACATATTAGCATCTTGAAAACTTCATAACACTATTCTGAATAAATTTTCTAAACTTGTGTTTAAGACATGATTTCAAAGTAACAGTCAAGCATACAGATTCTATCGATCAAAAGAGGGTACATTTTGAAATTGGAATTATTAGGAAAATCACTATAACTGAATAAGTTATTGCTTTATCTTATGTATACTGTCAATTAGGTGCTCAAATTAATGAAATTTGTATTTTAGACAAATTATAGATTTACGAATCATGGACGCAACTAATTGTGAAGAAAAAATAGATTCAGATTCTGAAGTTGAAAATGAGGAATCTGGGCAATGAAAATGATGTGTTTTTAACTTTCGTCATAATTTGTAAGTTTATGTATTTGTACTGCAATGCTAACTCGGAAAATTACAACAATTTCAAGTTTCCTTAAAGTTACATTTAAGTGTTGTTTATCAAGTAGGTACAGATGTCACACATTCGTTTTCATGTTTAATAGCTTTAATTAACATAGGGTTAACATTATTTTAAACTTGTTATCTGACACGAAGAAAGTTTTTTCCACAATTCAATTCACCATGTATTTATATATGTATTTCGAAAACATAGTTCATTCTGTATTCCCAAGATGATGTGAAAGGTAATGTGTTTTACGAAAAATGTATTATATTTTGTTCTACACTGAATACGTGTGTCACCTTTGCAAGTAATCTACAAAGTTGATAGAGACAAGAACGAATTAAAATTTTGTGCCTCCGAATTATGTTCAAAATTTGCATTGGATTTGAATTTTCTTTCCATTAAAAATTATAATAATAAACCGTGATGAGTCAAATGTTGTCTTTTTACATTCAAATTGTTATTTGTTATTTCTTGCCTATTATAATTCTGCATAATTTAAAAAAATGCTATAAAAGTTGATTTGTAATAGACGCAAATTGTTACACAACAATGTACTAACACTTAAACGTAAAATATATCTGTAGAAGCTGAAGTTGATATGGGTTTATTATTATCTCACTTGGGAATTGAGATGTATTTCTTTACAAAATATTAATATTGAAATGTATGATTTTCACACACAGAACTTGTGAATTTTTCTGGTGCACACAGTGCAAATAATTAATACACACTATAGTATAACCTCAAATCTTTCCTCTGCTTACCAGGCTTAATTTATTTATATTTTCTCCTCATAAACAATAATGTGTGTTACCCAATCCTCTTCATTATCACCTACATATATAACATAATATTATGTACAAATAGTATAATATTGATGGTAAATACCAACCCCGGTCGGTAGCTAAGGAGTACTTCAATTGTTTTTTTTTCCTTGCTCGTGACGTATCGTGGGAACAAATTTTCAAATCTTACATACGAGAAGTGTGTAATGCTCTGCGTAAATGAAGATTCATGAATGTAAAAGTTCATTCTGTGCTAATTGTTCGTAACCAACATTGAAATCAAAATTGAAATTAGACAAATTTTCCTTTGCATGATTAATTTGTTTGGTATTTGACACTGAAAATTGTCAATATTTGTAGTAAAGAATTTTGTGTGAACGTTTGGTATTCCATAGCATGTATGGATTAATCAACCACAAACAGAAGAGAAATGTACAATGCCTAATCCATCGTGCACACTACTTCATAAAAAAATCACGCTTTTCTTGTTTCTAACTTCAGACAATAGTAGTGTATATTGACTCTTTCCACACCATCTTTTTGGTCGTATTCCATCCTTTTGGTGGTTTTCCATTATCTTGGTCGAAATGCATCGTTACTTTTGTTTTTTATGACCTTTTACGGGCTAAGTTAACCTACAAGGGTTGTTTTTGTCTACGTCTTTTTTCTTATAACCTTTTTCGATCTTATGTGATATAACTTAACATATTAGCTTCTTTTTACGATCCTTCACGAGTTAGAAAACATACACATCCTTTGACCTATTTGTGTAGTAGGTGAAACGGTTGAAGCTGGGGATACCCTTTGACCTACTTTTGATTTTACGATCTTTCACGTGCTAAGCTAACCTACAGGGAGGAAAAAAATGCACGGTAGAGGCTCCGGTCATACTTTTTTACCTCTTAAAAATTTGCAACGTCGAAAAGTCCGATTCAAAGTCATCATGAGTACGAATTTCACCATAGGTACGAAGAGCCCTCAGAGTAATCTTCTACGATGTATTTTTTTTGGGCCTATGACCTTTCACTTTCTTTTTTCTCTCGTCGTAGCGTTTCACGTTTGTCTTTTTCTTGTTTTTTTATGATCTTTTATGGACTAAACTAACCTACATATGAATGTCGAAAAAAGATTTTTTTGACCGTTCGAGATCGGTCACCATTTTGAAATTTCGTAAATCAGAGAGGACAGATGATGCTAACCCAAGAAAAACCATGTCCTTTCGAAACAATTTTTGGCAGTTGACCCGCCCTTGACCTTCAGGACCTCCAAATTTCGCTACGTCGTCGAAATCGACGGGGGGATTTTTTTCGCGAAGTCTCTCACCGTTCCCGAGATCTGGTCGCCATTTTTATAAATTCGGAAATTTTTCCTGAAGGATCCAGGAGTTATGATAGGCGACGACAGAGAAAAACTAGGATGTTTGAATTTTTTGCTTACTTTTTTCAGTATGGCAACATTTTTTTTAGTATTTTGAATTTTTGACAATTTTGTGCACATTTTTACGATTTCTGAAATGATGATAATTGTTCTTCATTTTGAAACTTCTTGGCGTTAGAACTGATCCGTGACACTCTCATTTTTGACATCTTTACTGCAAACGGGTATGAATTAATGTACAAAAGATTTTTTTTAAGTATATGTCTGGTATAAGTGAAGGTGGTGGCTGTCGACGTGTTAACCACTCATCTATATAATAGGATTATTTTAATTGTAATAGTCTATTGGCAAAGTTGAAAGCAATAGAGTTTCGAGCATGGATCTTCCAATTCTCATTTTCACGTTCAGCCAATGACAGAAAAGTAACTTTAGAAAAAAAACACTTTATACTTTACATAAGGGCATGACTTTTTCCAAAAGTTCCATTCCAGAATTGTCTAGAGATGTTAAAACTTTCACAGTTCTTTATCACTTTATAGAATACTACCGTTAAATATGAGGCATCCATTTGTAAAACAATGTTTCAACAATCAAAATGGATATTTCAAATCTCTCTTTAAAACATATGATGATAATAATAATAATAATGATGAATCTAATTCATAAACAAACATTTAGCTACAAAGAACATTTCAAGCGTATATTTTGTCCCGTATTATTAATGAAAGTAACGATAACAGGATGTGGTCGACTGTCTAGAATGTTCGTTAATATCTTCGCAACCACCGTATCAAATATCATAACAATTATCACATTCATAGAAATGCTTCATGTAAACGAACCTGACGTTGCAGCGAAAACTACATTTGCTTCCATTATAAGCAGACCAATACCATGCAGCTGTACCGACACCAGCGCCTCTAGCAGTATCATATCTAAGTGGAATCAGCCAGAGAGCCAAGAAGAGTGCTGTTTTCCACACTACGTTATTCAAGGCGCTGTAGTTAAAATCATCTTTCTTTCACCGCCATAATTAATCCACAGTTGCTTCCTCCTTAGATATAACACTGACATAGTAGATTTTGGAAGCCAGAATATATGTGAAAAAGGTTACATACAGAAAAAAAAGTATCATAGTAATTGATGCACCAGAACGCATCAAGAGTGTTTTAAGGCCTTTGAGAAGAATAATGTTCATATTTGAAGAAATTGATTAAAATAATTTTTGTTTATCTTAAATGAGGCACCACAGTGCATCACATGAAGCAAGTGGAGAAAAACTGCTCATGGCGTCTGAGAAGGGGAAAATCGAGTGGAGAGAAAGAAGCATTCCACGTAATGCAATTTCCTCTCACCTGTTCATTGGTGGAGCCATCTAGCGTTGCCACTTGCGCAGAGACTTATTCTCAATCTCTTCTTCCAGTGATTATAGAGCACATAAAGGAAATTGATTACATTTGTGGGAAGTAAATAATACATGCAACAATAACATATTATAATATCATCACTCATCACCATATTCGTAATTTCCCGAAGTAAAATAAACTTAATCAATAATATATTATCGTAAATAAGTTATATGAAATAAATTTTACAATTACTATTATTTTGATATATAAAGTAACATTTTAGCTTCCTTGACTAAACTATTGATAATGACCATTAGTTATGCTCCACCATATTTCTTGGAAACGTTCTAAGCGCTCCTATACTCCTTGAGCGTAAAATATACTTCTTCAACTAAAGGCACAACCTTGTTTCCTCCTTCCCTTATTTTATTATTTTAGTACCTGAATCTAATTATAGGGTAAAGAAAAAGGGCGAGCGAGAGGTTGTGTAACAAGGCTCAGATGATTATATGTTCGGAGTGAAGCTTCCGTCCTCCAGGTACATACCTGCGCTCTGTCTTCCTCGATGTTGACTCACTAAATCCAAATCCAAAACTGATCTCGAAATTTCCTTCCGATCTTCTCAGATCGGTTCGCTTGCTTCACTATACAAATTCCAATACCTGTCGATTCATATCCGTCTGTCAGGCTGGAACCTTTCCACGGTTGAGGCAAGTAATGGAAATTGTAAGGTCTGCATTCCAAACCGACGAGAACATCCTGTCTCCGTAATGTTTCGTTTTCAAGTACACCTTCTAATTTTTACCTACAAGTCAACAACCTTGTGTCTGTTGAGACGACACTACTCACTTTTGAGTCAGAAGTAATAAACCTTGTGAGGAAATCATTCACATGTGAGCACATAAATTTAATTTTTAAATTTGTGAGAAGTAAATAATAATAAATAAGAATACTATATTATCGTAAACTAGTAATATATATATATATATATATATATATATATATATATATATATATTGATAAAGGACCACACTCCAAGAAAGATCCGAGCCTCTAATATCATGAGTCGCTCACTCTTCGGGACATTACACCCGAAAGGTCACCCCAGACCAGGGAGAGGAATAGCAACGAATTCCACTGTTTCAGCTGAATAATGCCGCAACACTCGGTTGCAATCATCGGGAAGACGCAGCAAGCAGAAATTGACGCAACGCAATGTCAGCAACTTCCGGCACCAAATCGAGGTTGATTAAACCCCAATTCAGGAGACAAACGAGAGAGAACTAAGAGATCACCACCAGAGACAACAAACCGAACAGGAGGTTCCCGCCTGAGCTGACCAAGGTGCCGTTCAGTAGATATCACAGTAAGCTGAAGAAGAGCCTTTCGGAGCATCCGAGAATCCGGTCAGCCCCTTGGCACCAGATTGCTCTACGTGTTCACGATCATCGACGAACTTCAGACATTACCCTCGCCTCTCTCTCTCTCTCTCTCTCTCTCTCTCTCTCTCTCTCTCTCTCTCTCTATATATATATATATATATGTGTGTGTGTGTGTAGATGTCGAAAGATATATATATATATATATATATATATATACAAACAGATTGATATAGACTTCCATAATAGAGAAAAATAAAGATATATAGATATACAGGGTGTCTCAATAAGTCACTTATCACCCCCAGTACAAGGCCACTGCAGCGCGCAACATGGAAATGGTGATGACCAATCGTTATCAGGCCAAGGGGGAACCACATTGACGCCACCCACACGGTCGGCGGCCATCTTGATGTCCGCCATCTTGAATTCAACTTCAGAATTTTAAATAGGAAGGGGGTCGTGCGACATATCAAAATGGGCTAGAATTGCACGAGAAATGCAATGGTGAAGATTTTTTCGACGTATCTTTAACCAGTAAAAAGTTATGACTGAATTCTTGTACCAATTTGCTCCTTTTCGAAGTGTTAGAAAAATGCCTTAAAATTTATTTAGAGCATCGGTAATGCATCGAGATCAAAGTGACGTCTATGGAGAGACGTTCGCATGCCATTGCACACGATTTTAATCGGATACATCCATGAAGAGCTGCACATTATGAATGGTTGTCGCGAACAATTTACAGTGTGACGCTTCCATTGAATTAAATGTCCTTCACAGTGACAAGGCTAATGTTTATGTTCATAAGGAAGTTCATAAACAGAATATGTGACCCTTGTCATCTGATAACTAACTTTGGACAGAAACTGCTTCACAACGTTCCCATAAGTGTTCTGGTGTTCTTCCCTATTTAAAAAACTCTGTAACAAGTATATTCTTCCATAAGCAAGGATGAAAAAAACTGTTTATTTAACAAATCCAAGTAGCCCTAAGCATTTAAGGTTCCGTTGAGAGAAAATTGACTAACCAATCGTGTTCCACACAGCACGCCACACCATTAACTTACCAGCACTAACCATTCAGCTTTGATCTGTCGAAAATGGGTTATCAGATAAAAAGCATCGAATATTCTGTTTATGAACTTCCTTATGAACATACACATTAGCCTTGTCACTGTGAAGGACTTTTAATTCAGTGGAAGCGTCACACTGTAAATTGTTCGAGACAACCATTCATAATCCGCAGCTCTTCATGGATGTATCCGATTAAAATCGTGTGCAATGGCATGCGAACTTCTCTCCCTAGACGTCACTTTGATCTCGATGCATTACCGATGCGCTAAACAAATTTTAAGGCACTTCTCTAACACTTCAAAAAGGAGCAAATTGGTACAAGAATTCAATCATAACTTTTTACTGGTTAAAGATACGTTGAAAAAACCTTCACCATTACATTTCTCGTGAAATTCTAGCCCATTTTGATATGTCGCATGACCCCCTTCCCATTTAAAATTCTGAAGTTGAATTCAAGATGGCGGACATCAAGATGGCCGCCGACCGTGTGGGTGGCGTCAATGTGGTTCCCCCTTGGCCTGATAACGATTGGTCATCACCATTTCCATGTTGCGCGCTGCAGTGGCCTTGTACTGGGGGTGTTAACTGACTTATTGAGCCACTCTGTATATAAAAATATATGTAGATATAGATAGATACAAATAGATATATAGATACATATAGATAGATATAGAATAGGTCGACACTCTTTATTGACTCATCCGAAAAGATTCATTCCATTTGTACTATTCATGCTTAGTTACCATGGAAACTCTCATAACAATAAAATAAACAATCTATTTGTGTGCGATTGTAGTTGTGGTATGGAGTTATGAAATAACCATTTCTTTTAAATATTATAATAAAAAGAGGGCCTCACGTTTTACGATAGGATTATAAAAAATTTCAAACATGCATATCTATGTTACTATAGAAGATACAGAAATGATTTTACACTCAATGGATTCAGGTCGACGTTCTCTATTGGCTCATCAAAAAACATAAAATCTGTGTGTAATATTCATGCTTAGTTACCATGGAAATTCTCGTAACAATAAAATAAACAATTTACTTCTTTCCCGATTGTAGTTGTGGTCGTAGGGATTTGAAATAACCATTTTGAGTGTTGAAGCACTATAATACAAAGAAGGCCTCACGTTTTACGACAGGATTATAAAAAATTTCAAACACGCATATCTCCGTTACTATAGAAGATACAGAAGATATTTTACACTCAATGGATTCAGGTCGACGCACTGTATTGGCTCATTCGGAAAAATTTAATCCACGTGTAATATTCATGCTTAGTTACCATAGAAACTCTCATAACAATAAAATAACAATCTATTTTTTTCCCGATTGTAGTTGTGGTCGTGGAGAATTGAAATAACCATTTTGATTGATGAAATATTATAATAAAAAGAAGGCATCACATTTTAGAGAAGGATTATAAAATAATTCAAAGACGCATATCTTCGTTACTATAGAAGATACAGAAAAGATTTTACAGTCAATGGATTCAAGTCCACACTCTCTATTGGCTCATTTAATCCATGTGTAATATTCATGCTTAATTACCATGGATAATCTATTCATCCGGAAGAATTTAATCCATCTGTAGATATAGATAGACAATTATATTTACATCAATGTAGATAGTTATAAACATTGATTGAAATAGATATGAGAAAGATATATATTTATATAGAATTAGATAGATATACAAAGATATAGATATAGACAGAGCGAGTTGTAGATATAGAAATATGTAGATATATATAAATATATATATAGATGTATATCTAGTTATAGATAGATATATAGATATATAAATATAGATCGAGATATGGATACATATATACATATATATAGATATAAATAGATATAAGTGTAGATTTATATTAATAAAGATGGATATAGAATGAATTCGACACTCTCTATTGGCTCATCCGGAAAGATTCATTACTTGTATAATATTCATGCTTAGTTACCATGAAAACTCTCCTAACAATAAAATATCTAACCTTCCGTGCGCGATTGATATAGATGGATAGAGGTAGATATAGAAAAATTTTGATAGATGTAGATAGATATTGATGTAGATAGATATAAATATACATACATATAGATAGATATAAATATAAATATAGATATAGATAGATGTAGATTGAAATGTGTGTATATATATATATATATATATATATATATATACATATATATACATATATATATATAGATAGATAGATATATATATAAAATATATATGTGTGTGTGTGTGTGTGTGATGGTTTGTGTGTGTGTGTGCTTCACAGTTTACAGCTGAACCTTGCCTGCTAAATAAATGATTTATTGTTATTTTATTTTTATTAGTATTATGGTGAACAAGTATGTTTTTAAAACTGATTTTGGAGTTTTTCATTCGTATGATAAGAAGCAACCAATCACATTTGCAGCCTGCTGGAAATTTCTACTGTTTACAGTAGACATAATATACTGTTATTAATTGTACTCTACTGTCTCAGAAATCTACTGAAATTTGATGGTTCTCTTCTGAACACCTTCAGTGACCTATGTACATTTACAGTAGAAGAACTGCAAGTGAAATTTTCTCTTCAGTATTACATGCAATATTGTTGGCTGTAAATATAACATTTCATTCCTCCTGATTTACAATTTGTTTTTGTATCTACTTGAAAAATCTAAACACAGTAGATGCTTCTACACACCTGAGTTATTCCATGCGAAATCAACACAGCCTTTGACCTGACCATCTCCGATTTTCATGAAATTTAGGGAGTTGAAAATATGCATGGAACTTAGTACTATGAAAATTTTTAGTCTCGTGCATCTTGTAATTGTTAAATTATTGAAGGTGAAAGTTAGCAGAAATTGCCTTTTTTGAGCCAGCTTAGCTATACTAAATTTGCTGTAACTCCGCCACTATTTCGCCTAGAAAGCTCAAATAAAGCTTATTGTACAGGGAATTGAACAAGCTTTCCAGTGATATATAACAAGCCCACCTTTCGATAAAAATATAATTTTGTCACGTGACCTTGACATTTGACCTTGAATATTTCAAAACATGTCATCACCAAAAATCGTGAAAAAAATATATTTGGTCCCTCATGCCATACTCTAAAACATATCAAAAAATCATTCTGGGACTGCCATAGGATCAGTAGATACAAAATAATATGTTTAGCTATGTGACTGATAAAAGCCTCATTACATGAACTATGACGAGTCAAAAGTCCTTTAACACCCCCTACAAAATGTAAAGGAGTTGTCCAGGTCATGAAAGAAATAGGTTAGGCACAGGTAGATCTCTTGCTGTGTGTGTCAAGCGCAGGTCCGGCATATTGTTGACCGCCATATTGAATTCAATGCAAACATTTCAGAGGAAAGTGGGTGATGTGAAATATCAAATCAAGTTAGAATTCCACGAGAAATGAAGCGGCCAAGATTTTGCCAAAGTATATTTAACCAGCAAAAAATTATTACTGCATGCTTGTAATGATTTTCTCCTTTTCGAGGTGTTAAAAACAAAGTATTAAGAATGCTCCTAAAGTGTCAGGAACTCGGCGAGATGACATTGACATCTTGGGACAGAAAGAAGTATACGCACCATTGCATATGATTTTAATCAGCAACATTCACCAAATACTTGAATAGTGGAGAATATTGGGAAAAGTATCTCAAACAATTACGTGACACTTCCTTTGGAATGAAAAATTCTTCAGTGGCGATGCAAATGTTTATGTTCCTGGTAAAGTTAATAAAAATTATACGCAATACCTGTGATTTGATAATCTACAGTAGACAGATCCCAGCCGAATGGATATTGCTGGTAAGCTAATGATGTGGTAAAGTGTATGGAGAACTGGAATGGTTGGTCCATATTCAACAACGGAAGCTTAAATGGTGAGGGCTTCTTGGATGTGTTATGTTAAGTGAACAGGTTTTTCATCCTTGCTTATGGGTATGGCACTTTTCCAGAGTTTTGAAACAGGACAGTGTGTGACCACACTATGTGAACATTCTTTATGGTAAATTTCTAGGTAGATTTATGGGCAGACGAGAATCTATTAAAAGGCCTGCACATTCCCCAGATCTAACATCTTAGGAGGACTTTTACCTTCAGAAACATATGAAGTTTAGTGCATGCACTAAAAGTCCCTGATAGTGGCCATCTGAGAGAAGGCATAGTTGCTGCTTGCGATGTTGTTGCACCTGCTACATTGCCAAATGTTCTATGTGAGTGTGAGAGACGTCAACGAGTGTGCTCACAGGAATATTGACAACACTATAATGTGCATATATCGTAAGTGAAAGATATGTGTATAACGTTTTGCTGCAAAAAAAATAAGTTACGAAAACCTTCGCTGCTTCATTTCTCGTGAAATTCTAGCCTGATTTGATATTTCACATCACCCACTTTCCTCTGAAATGTTTGCATTGAATTCAATAAGGCGGTCAACAATATGCCGGACCTGCGCTTGACACACACAGCTAGAGATCTCCCTGTGCCTAACATATCTCTTTCATGACCAGGATAACTCCTTTACATTTTGTAGGGGGTGTTAAAGGACTTTTGACTCGTCATAGTTCATGTAATGAGGCTTTTATCAGTCACATAGTTAAACATATTATTTTGTATCAACTGATCCCATGGCAGTCCCAGAATGATTTTTTGATATGTTTTAGAGTATGGCATGAGGGACCAAATACGATTTTTGGTGATGACATGTTTTGAGATATTCAAGGTCAAAGGTCAAGGTCACGTGACAAAATTATATTTTTATCGAAAGGTGGGCTTGTTATATATCACTGGAAAGCTTGTTCAATTCCCTGTACAATAAGCTTTATCTGAGCTTCTAGGCGAAATAGTATAGCTAAGCTGGCTCAAAAAGGGCAATTTCTGCTAATTTCACCTTGAATAATTTAAGGTAATACTAAGTTCCATGCATAGTTTCAACTCCCCAAATTTCATGAAATTCGGAGAAGTTTTCAGGTTGGAAATTGCACATATATGTGTTGATTTGGCATCACCTATAGATGCTGACAACAGTAGAGTAAAGAAACTACAGTAGTTCAGTATTGTATTTAATATGTAGGATATGTAGTGTGTTTAGCTTAAGATGGTGTCTTTGAATATTACATTTTATTCCTTCTTCTTAACAATTTTTATCTGTTTGAAAATCTGAACACAGTAGATATTACAAAACATCTACAGATCTACTAAAAACAGTATACCAAATTTTTGGCAGGGATGCTCAAATATTTCTTCTTTTCCAATTCCTATGTATGAAATCAGGTGCCTCTTCCCAAACCTGACACATCTTTCTCCCGCCCAGAAAAGTAGCATACCCCCTCTCAGAGTTTTAATACAAATTATTTGTAAAGAAGAGCACTGTACGAAAAGCATGGTCCAATATTATGCATGTCTACTAATTGAGACTGGATCAATAGTTTCATGAGGAAATTAAAATGCTGCAATAGCCCCACCCAAACTGATCCTCTAAATTCTAAGAGACATTAGAGCAGGAATTAATACTAGTGCCTAAAATGTGCGAATTTAGTTTAGCATTTTTTTCTATAAATTTTAAAACCGTGTAAACCCAGGGGTCTTAGGCTCTAGCGAGTGCGGAATTTCTTTCTCGGAAGGGGCTGGAATTGTAAGACTGGATATTTCATAGCTGCATTCTAGGAGGTGGGCTTTAAACACTATAAAATATTTCGTAATACTTCGTTTTTAAAGTTATTCAAAGACGAAAAATGATAATTGTGGTCATTTTAAGGTAGATTTGCATTTAATACTGTTCCTCCTTGCTACTTTACTGGGTTCGTTCGCAAATTTTGATTTTTCTCAATTTCGGGAAGGTAGAACACCCGTCAACTCCCCCACCCCCAGCGCACACAGGTTGTCCTGAGTTAGAATCATGGATAAAGTATGGATATTCATGAAGTTTTCTTCACAGTTCACTAATCATCCAACCATGTCCATTATTCCTATTACGTACAGAAATAAAAAAAAAATCCTTTAAATAATCAAAAATTGAAAATAGAAGTAATCATCCACATATTAATGAAGAAATTGTATTATATTGTCAATGTTCATTGTGTTTGTCCCACTAAAATTTTCCGTTATTGTTTTGTTCTCTTAGTCAATGATTTATTTTGTCTCCTCGTCTCTACATGTGTATTTGTTACAGTATATTCATATAATTTGGTGTCCTTTCCCTTTTTATTACACACGTACTTTCCCCTTTTATTACACACGTATAATTTATCTTTTGGTGTTGCAGACGATGCATTTTTTTCATGTTCCTTAGTGGCAGCCAATCAGAGGCGTCTCCATTACAACCCACGCCCCTAATCTGTATTTCAATGTGCACATGTGAAATACGCTGGCGGGAGTAGTGTTTTGTCTGACCTTGTAGGTGCGTGAGTGTTGGTAGTCAATGTTATCAAATGGCGCCGAAAATCAACCGATATTGGGAGTGTTACGTAATGGCCCCTTTCCATGCTAAGAACGCATTGTGAAAAAATGTAGGGAGAATGGGTTAACACACGGGGTGACTACTGCGAAAGCAATTGTGGCCCGTTACACACAACAGGCTCTCCTTGCGAAACATTCACCCACGAACACCACCAGAAGAAGGGCTGCAAGCCGTGTACACCACCTCCTACCGCGTCACATTGCCGAACGTAAGACGAACTGCAGAAAACTGTATGAAAAGTACCTTGCGAGTTCCAAATGGAAGAAAGTTGTTACAATGGATGAATCATGTGTCCATCTCACTGCTGGTGATCACATTCGGCCGATCACCTATGAGCAACTATGTTCGTCAGTGCAGGGAAAGTTTCCCTCGTGGCTTTATGGTTGTGTCGGGATTCGGATATGAATGTAAGTTGATGATACGCAAGGTGGACAAAAACGTGAAGGTGAATGTCAGATACTTCCAAGACTCCATTCTGACACCTATCTATCGGAGAGACATCCCACAATTGCATGGAATGGACGCGAACCAGGTGATGATCCATGTGGACAAGGCTTCGTGTCATACCGCCAGAACATCACTACGTTTTTATCAGGAAATGGAAGAGGAATTAGGAATTCATGTCATTCCGTTTGAAGACAACCCTGTATAAAGTACAACAATAGGGTTAGATTAGGGTGAAAACGGGATACTTAATAGTGTCTTTTGTACACTAATGGAGCCATTAAAACAGCTCACACGTGCGCATGAGTCACGGATGAGTCATCTCCCTACCCTCCCCCTATACTCTATTCTGGATTAATTAACAATAGCGTCACCCCTCGAAACTGAAGAAAAATGCCCACTAATGTCAATTAAAAAAGTGCTTTTATCTAATTCACCTTCTACTTTCATCTCATACCTTTTATTCCAGCCAAAACATTTTTATTTGTAATGTTCATTTGTTTGGTTTGATGTTTTAAGTCCACTTAATTCACAGTAAGGAAAATCTTGACTGGACCTGCAGTTTAAAGTGGAATCCGAACCATCTTGAACCTCTACTGGGTATCGAATCCGGGGACACCTGGATTACAAGGGGATGATGCTACCAATGCGCGCCATCTGGGAGGCTCTGTTAGTTTTACTGTTATTAATTTTTAAAAAAAGTTCCGAGTGTGACCACTCAACGTTCCGGATATGACCTATGTGAATATCTCATTATTGAACTCCATTCAATACCATATTACTCATCTAATACTTTAACTGAACAATTTCAAAGAGGAAAATAAACTCGTCAACTTATAACTGTAAACAATTTTGTGAAAATTACAAATTTATTTAGCATTGCTTATACACTCAAGTATTATTGTAAAAATAACCTTTACCATATTTTCACTTCTCTTGTTTAATCTATATTCTTAAAGTTATTCTTAAAGCAATTAAATATCAAATTAGTAACTATTTAGTATCCCGTATTAAGCTAAAGCTTGAGTTTAATGCTGTTTAAATATTGTTTGGAAGTTGTAGGATCACTTTACCATGGATTGGCTCATATGTATTTCCAACTTGAACTTTTTTTTGTGAAGTAATTAGTAATGTTGGCAGGGTTATGTTGTAAGAAATGTCCTTTTTTTCCAAGGTACAATTCTTAATTAAAATGAAGTATGTATAAAGTAATTTAATAGCACATACATAGACCACCTCATTGGTGCGTTCTTCTTGGAGGAGGGCAAGGTGAACGGTGCCAGCCAGCTACCTGTACATGTTACAGACATTCCTTGTCCCGGAACTTCAGAGATTAGGCATCATTGAATGAGATCCACTTTCAGCAAGATGGTGCCCCCTTTGCCCTTGAAATTTGTGAGTTTCTTGATGTTCAACGAGAGGGCGTGGAGATGTTGATTTGCCGCAGAGGACCTACACATTGGTCTGCAAGGTCACCAGACCTTACGGTTTGCGATTTCTGGCGCTAGAGACATGTCAAGACCCAGCTGTATGCACAGAAACCGACAGATCTTGACGACCTGAAGTTCAAGGAACGTGATGTGATTCACAGCATTTTGGATGATCACGTCGGAATGCAATTATCAGATTCAAACGAAGATTGCAAGAATGTTTGGTGCCCAGTGAATGGTGCCGAGCCGGAGATCTGCCAATGAACCAAACCACTTCAAACACAGATTGGAATTGGAACATACGCTAGAAATAAATAAATATCTCAAGAATGGACACAAGTAATGAAATGATCAGTGAATTAATTTATGTATTTGGAGAAATCAATTCATTCCATAATGATGATAGTTTCTCACAGTGGCGTGCCCAAGAGCGAGGGTTGGTGGGGGTCATAATTCAACTTTCGGTCCAATATTACTAAGAAAGAGCAAAGGTAGGGGAAAATGGCAAAATGAGGGCTGACTACTCAAAGAAAAGTGATACGTAATCCCCTCCCTTTTCGAAAATCCTGTGAGATAACTCCTTATATGACACTGTACTAGAATGTGGACAACACCTCAGGCTGCTTGGCATTTGAATCATGGAATATAGTCACAACCGAAGCCTCCAATCCACAAGTGAGCCTCCAATAGAGAAGTGAGTTCAACCCAGCCTCTTGCGATAACCATCTTACTCACACTCTACCCTCTTCGTAGGCGGGGCTGCTGATACAGCTGGCAAAAAACGTCAAAACTAATTGCTACACTCCATCCTGGTAATCTCTGGAGTAAGGTCGCGCAGAAGGGTAGGAAAGAAGTGGACGGAGCGAAGCAGTGCACGCTGATGCAAACAGGTGGGAGCTGCAGTCGATTTCCTCCTCCATGCAATCCCGTTTCCTCTCACGTGTTCCTTGTTCAAATCCTCTCGAGTCACTACTTGCGTAGAAACTTGCTTTTGTTCGCTCGCTCTGGAGATTCCCTGGACAGAGTATAGTTGATGAATAAATGCTAACAGCTGCAAACCTGGCTTTACTAACGTAACCACATATACATTATTAGAGCTAAGCGGAACTGTATGACCAGCTTTTTATTGCACGTCCTTTAGAATTATTTACACAAGAAATACTGTCATTTATTGTAGGACTCGAGGCTTACAACTTTAGCCGGTACAATAACCTAGCAGAAATATAAATAAGAAATGGCAGTTGTGACGTCTTGTTCAAATTCGATGTTGCTCTTGACAATCTGTCACAACCCATTTTTTATTATATTGGAAGTACGTGCGTTTTCTTGGTTATATCCCTGTAATAAAAAAAATAAAAACAACACCCCCAAAAAAATACATACGTGTGTATATATATATATATATATATATATATATATATATATATATATATATATATATGTTTAGTTTCTCTATCACAGGGGGTTCGCGTGCTGTAGAAAAAAACAAGAATCAGTCAATCAAAATGGGCAAAAATCGAACTACTAAATCCCAGTTTATTAAGGCATTAATAGTGCGTCGCTTTAAGCCCTTCTCGCATATACCGCCAGCTGGTAGGGAGTTTTGTTGTGGGCTCGTCTAGTCCCACTCCCAACGAACTAACGTGTATATGACTGAAAACATGCAACTGCATTTTTTTGGGCACTTCAAAAAAAAAATATATAATAATAATAATATATCTGATAGCCAAGAAATTATACGGGAAAAGGGTGAACTTATCCTAAACTCCGCCCAGCGCTCTGCTTAATTACGTGAACAGTAATATTGGGTATTTTCTCAATAGGTTTTTATTTGCTTAACAAGTTGATTTTTTTTATTTCTTACAACAACAATAGTAACAACGTGTTCTCTATAAATAAATCGCTTCACACAGGGATCTGTTAGCAATTACCCCCTTGACAGATTTTCACAAAAACATTTACAATGACGATCAACGTCGACCATTCATTTCTTTTACTTTTTTGTTCCACTATATCTTACCACACTTATGCTCACAAAAAAACAACTATAATAATTCCTTCTCTTAACTTAACTTACATATTTTTGGAATTAGGCCCGGCGATAGGAAGTCACGATGTTTTGTAAACCTTTATGTAAAAAAGAGGGGGGAAGGGAGGTGAAAGATTCAAAATTTATGAATTAAAGTAACGCGGTAAACTGAACCCATTTAGTAAAAATACTTAACTCCTTGTCCACACAGTTCCAGGATCTAGTCCACGTCCCAGGTGTACGGGAAGATAAGAGCAGAGTCACGCCCACTTTGACTCAGGCGGCTATCACGACGTGGAGCACCGTTGCTGGAGTTGATGTTATCGCGGTCGGCTGGGAGAGAACACTGGTTCGCCCAACATGGAAAAAAACGTCAACCCCGAGAAGCTCGCTAAGTGGCAGTCTCGTCGCCGCCATGCGAGTTTCTTGGGAAACAAAACGAAGTTTTTCAGCGAACTGACGATCCCACGCATCGGGTCTAATTCCTCTATACAGGGTGGGCCGAAGAATGTGGCGAAACGGGATAAACAAGTCCCGATTCACCACACAGTGGAAGGCTTAAGCGGTCAAGTTGTACGTTTTAAGGAATTATACGTAAAGGCTTGATAGTAAAGACGTTTATTCAACATCTTGCCTGAAGAGCTTGAGACTACATAAATGATAATGACAAGAATATAAACCCCAATTTAAATTCAATAAATAATCAACAAACAATTAAATTATACCGGGTGTTCCGTTCAAATATCCCTAATTTCAATTAATTACTGTGAACGAAGTACGATGAATTGTGAAATAACTATAACACCAAATGAAAGGCCAGATCTTCAAGTTTTGTTTTAGTGACTTGAAGTTGTCAGTTTCTCACTAGGCAGCGCCACGGTCGCATAATGGCGAATGTTCAACAACGCGCGCAGGCAGTATTGTGGTATGCTGAGACAAAATCTGTGATTGTAACGCAACGAAATTTCATACGAGTGTACGGAGGAGTTGCACCTGATACTAAATCAATTAGGCTGTGGTTTAGTAAGTTTCTAACAACCGGCAGTGTCCTAAAACAATCTGGTGGAGCTCGCCGTCGTGTGTCGGAGGAAACATTCGAGCGGGGTTTCAGAGAAGCCCGAGTAAATGCATCCGCCAGGCATGTAGGCAATTCAATGTGCCTTAAACAACAATGCATCCAGTTCTGCACAAGCGGCTACGGTTGTATCCGTATAAAGTGCAGATTGTGCAACAACTGAAGCCAGATGATAAGCCGCGTCACAAAGGATTTGGTATGGAAACCTCGCTCGAATTTCTTCGACCTTTTCCTCCGACACACGACGGCGAACTCCACCAGATTTTTTTAGTACACTGCCGGTTGTTAGAAACGTACTAAACCAGAGCCTAATTCATTTAGCATCAGGTGCAACTCCTCCGTACACTCGTCTGAAGTCTCGTTACGTTGCAATCACAGATTTTGTATCACCATACCACACCACTACCTGCGCGCATTGTTGAACAGTCGCCATTTCTATTTCTGCGACTGTGGCGCTGCGTAGTGAGCAAACGGACAACTTCAAGTCATGAAAACAAAACTTGAAGATCTGGCCTTTCATTTGGTGTTACAGTTATTTCACAATTCATCGTACTTCGTTCACAGTTCAACTTAACGTGCTTTAACCTTACCTAAGCATTGGTAAGTGAAGTTCCCCCACGAGGCTCGTTCATGCAATATGGAACTCTTATTTGATGACGTATACCGAACAGAGGTCATGTAGCCTGCAAGACTGAAAATGATATTTTATGTCTGGAAACCAGTTAACGCCAACATCGGAACTGATTCCAGTGTTATATTTATAAAATGAAGTTTAAATAATATTAATAAATGTAAAATGCATTAAAATTTTTCCAAGCCATCATAGATACAATTTTTTCCTTTAACTATGCTTTGTAAAGTTTTTGTGTAAGATCATAACGGGCTCGTTTTTTATTTCTTCATCAAAGCAAACCATCATAGATGCTTTCTAATAACCACAACAGTACTAATTTACTATTCTTAGGACAGATTTCTTCATTTTTACAGAATTAAGTACAAGTTCAGGGATGCACACTACTCGCAAGGAATGCACTGTAGAACGTCCTTAGGTACCACACAATACCTTCGACAATGCACTTGTTACAGACAACGGTGAATGAGACAAAGATTGGAGGGGCGTATTCGGTTTATCAGTGGAAGCACACTGGAACCGACTGCTACGAAGGAGAGCTCGTCACATCTCGACCCGTAACACGTGGGCTTATGCTTATTCCTACTCGTACACAATGAACCTGAAGTTCTACTCACTGCATGTTGTACACTCAAAGAGGCATGCACTAATACGAAACCGCAAACCTCTCACCCGGACGTTCAGTACACTGACGTTACATGTGACGGGTGGCATAGTAGTAATGCACCGGCGTTGAAGTCGATAAATCAATTGATTGGAAAAGATCGATCAAAGATCAATTGATGATGTAGTTGTGTGGGCAAGCAAGTGTTATTGTTTTGCGCGATGACGTCATAAAATGGGCGTGGCTTAATTTTGCGAGGAGCGTTTTGATTGGTTGGAAAAGTATTCGGGTTTTTCCCGCGGCGTCTGAAAACAGATGGCGTTGATGATTCTGAAATTCTGGGAATTTGGGTTGGGGAGATTCTCGGAATTTCCGGTGTTTGAAAACAGATGGCGTTGATGAGGCTTTTAAGTGGTGCGGTGAATGTTAAGTGCTTTTTCTTGGAAAATGGGGTTTGTCGAGTGTTGTTTCGAGGAAATGTTGTGAGAATTAATGGATGTGGTTTGGGTAATGGGTTTGGAATGGTAATTGCTTTTGCATTCCTGAAATTCTGAGAATTTGGGTACGTGTTTTTGTTGTCTGAAGACAGATGGCGTTGATGATTCTGAAATTCTGGGAAAATGGGCGGGGCTTATTTCGTAAGGAGGATTCTGATTGGTTGTTGGGGAGGAGGAAAAGTATTCGGGGTTTTCCCGTTGACGGTTGGTCGGAATTGGAGTTTCCGGTGTCTGAAAACAGATGGCGTTGATGAGCCAGAAATTCTGGGAATTTGAGGACGTAGCGCTATTGTTCTTTTTTTTATGGGAGTCACGTGACTGTTTGTGACGTCACAAAATGGAAGTCACGTGACCAGATTATATTATTAAAGTAGTATTAATTTAAAGATTATTTTTATTATTATGAATTGTTTTATTTTCTGTGACGCCATTTTGTTTTTGTTATGTTATTGTGGTGTGTGACGTGATATATAAATTGGAGTACGTGTTTCCGGTGTTTGAAAACAGATGGCGTTGATGAGTCTGAAATTCTCGGATTGGTTGGTGGGGAGGAGGAAAAGTATTCGGGGTTTTCCCGGTGACGGTTGGTCGGAGTTTCCGGCGTCTGAAAACAGATGGCGTTGATCAGCCAGAAATTCTGGGAATGTGACGGTTTCTCGAAAGTTCCGGCGTCTGAAAACAGATGGCGCTGAGGAGGCTTTTATGGCGTGCGGTGAATATTTCGGAATTGGAGTACGTGTTTCCGGTGTCTGAGGAAAGATGGCGTTGATGAGTTTGAACGTCTGGGAGAGATGGCGTTGATGAGTCATTCTGGGGAGGAGGTAACTGTTTTGCTCAGAATAGGGATCTTTCCTGCTTGGCTGAGAGATATGGAATTCTTGGAACGGTTGAGTGATATCTGTGGCGTGTTTGTTGGGCTGAAGATATGGGTTTCCCGCTGTTAATGGGTCTGTGACGGTTGAAGAAGAGAAGGGAAACGTTTGGGCGTAATCTTCTAGGAATTGTGCCTGTTTGAAATATTTTTAACGGAAAACGTGATGTTGGAAAATAAAAGGTACAAATAGAAGGGATAAAAGATAATAGGATCTGGTAACGTTTCTTGTGTGGGGAAATGTTTGTTCGTTTGTTGTAGGTAAGAAATGTGGTGTCTGTTGAAAATAAGGAGGATAAAAGAGGAATAGGTGAAGATGGGGTTCGATAAAAGAGGAAAATAATATATTCAAAAACATGAATTATTTGGAGGAATCTCGAATGGGTTATGTAACACGCAGGATAAAAAGAATTGGTGGAATATTTACCATGACGATTATATAAATTGTAGTAGTGGAAGTAATTATTAAGGGACATACTACATTTTCGGAAAGGAGTTAAAGTTCAGGGTATACCAAAAATATTGGAAAAGGGTAAGGGTATTATTGGTTGGATTTAAAATAATGTGTGGCGGCGGAGAGTTTTGAAAATGTTATGTGATATTGAGAGGTGTATGGATATTAAACACCGCCAAGTTTTGAATTTGATGTTTTCAAAATTATTCTAAATATAATCCAGATGATATTCGCGTATTTCCATATATGGTTCTTACAAATGGAGAGTAATTACTTGTGCACACACGATTTCGTAAGAATTATGCAATTCAGTTAAGGATACAGCTATTTGATATATAAAAGGTGTCCTAATAGGGTTATAATAAATGTTTAAAGAGTCCCTGTTATATCCATACAATGCTACGAAAATTTCCATAATATGTTCCAAACAGGAAACATCTTTTGTACATTCCAATAACACCCAGAAAATGTTAAAAAAGAACAAGTTTTATTCATATCTAAATCGTGTCCAGATAAGATTCAAATGTAGTCTAAAATGTACTTTCTGTATCCACGCAATATCCAAAGTACGTACAAAATGTCTAACGAAAGTATATTGTCTAGATAACGTCCACTTGGTGTACAAAACATTCCAAATATGATCTCGAATTGCCCATAACACATCCAATTCTGGATATCCCCCTGGGTCCTGTCCCAATTACCCTATGTGTGCATAAACTGAAATTAAGCAGCAATCGAGCAAAAAACAGACCCCGGTCTCAATCACCCTAAATATGCATGAAGTGAAGGTGGACACATTGGTCAAGATATTCAGCTTCATTATTGAAAGGAAAAGAAATGCGTCAGTATTCGGTGATTTTGTAGAAAACATACAGAGAGCACAATATGTACCTTCGCATTTGTCGTTAAGAATGTGGTTCGCCTACCCGCTTTTTGTAATTTGTGGCCCCGCACTATGCTAAAACTCACCTGCGAGGGAAAAGTAAACTGGCCTTCCCCCCCAGTTTTGTCACTTTGCTCCCCTAGTTTGGATGCTCCCTCCCCCCAGTTGTGACACTTTGCCCTCCTAGTTTTGGAACCCAATCGTCGCCACTGCGAAAAACCTAAACTAAAGGACCCGTATGTTAACAAAGAAACTGTACTATGAGTTGAAGTAATAAAACAATTTGTACATACAAGTAAATGTTAGTATTGTATCGAAATAAATAGATGTAATATAAAAAAGGTAAAAAGGTAAAGTGTTCACCTGTGCATAGCACCACGCCATGAAGGCGTATAGGGGGTGCGGGGGTAACGCCCCACACTTTCTTGATCCGGTCGTGAGTGGGGGTGATGTGATCAGCATCACGCCCCTGACCGCCTTTACCCCCCAGGGTTTCCCCCAGGTGCCCATGTTATTCGACGCTGGGTAGGCGCCGGGGCCGCTTCCACCGTTAGAAAAGTTCCCGGATTTGAACCGGCCGGGGATCGAACCCGGGACCTTGAGCATGGTAGTCAGACGCGTTACCGACTGAGCCACCGCGGCCACAAATAGATGTAATATACGTACAAAATTCTCTCCCTCCATCAATACAACACTGTACCAGTAAAGACGTTACTGAAGAATGAAAACTCTGCAGTGATGGTCACAACACATACATACCAGTTCTGTGTAAGGTTTAGTCATTAACAGAACAGATGCAACTTCCTTGCTGATTATGCATTCCAGAGATAACCAACCACAACTTCCTTTTTGAATCTGCGGGCAAGAGATAATTTTAATTGCGGTGTAGGGTTTAGACATTATCGGAACGGATGCAACTTTTTTGCTGGCCATGTGCTGTTGAAGCGTCGCCAGAGAAGGAAAACTTTGTAATGGTTAGAACACACATGTTCGATGTAGGCTAAGTAGCAGCGGTTATCGTTATCATATAACGATTTCCGTCTGGAATGCGAATTCGATAGAGGTCTGTCTATTCATGGAAGCACGACTTCCTTGTTACATCCTGCCACAGATTCACTGGTGTTAAAAATTAAACACTCGCAACCGAAAAATGGAGAACGTGTCTGTCAAAACAATTTAGCTAACCGGGGGCTTTTAGTACAGGGCCTACAGTTTACAAAACGTGGTACCGAACACGCCCAAATCTGTAATTAGTTTTAGGATAGACAGGACCCTTATCTGCAATTAGTTTTACTCGGGGACAAACAGAGTCGGAACAGGGGTTCTTTGAAACTTGAGTACAGGGCCTACAGTTTTAGAAAGAGGTTCCAAACGCACAGACTCCAAATGTATAATTACTTTTGAGGCAAAGAGGATTGGAGCCGGGGCCCTTATCTGCAGTAAGTTTTACTGAGGGCCACACAAGGTCGAAAATGGGGGTGCTTTGAAACATGAGTACAGGGCCTACAGTCTTAAAAGTGGGGTATGTGTAGATTCCGAATGTACAATTACTTTTCTCTGGGGCAGCCAGGACCGTAACTGAGGGCCCATTGAAACTTGAGGTCTGGGGAAAATAGGGTCCGTAACTAAGGGTCCTTTTAAAAACTTGAGGTCCAGGGTAAACAGGGCCGTAACTAAGGGACCCTTCGAAACTTGTGGTCCAGGGCAAACAGGGCTGTAACTGAGGGCCCTCTTATTTCACGTTCTTTAAAAAATGTCAACTTTTTTTTAAAAAATTCAACTTTTCTCAAAAAGTTTTTTAACTTTTGTCCAAAAAAATCAACTTTTTTTAAAAAAAAATTCAGAAAAAATTAACTTTTAAAAAATTCAACTTTTTTCAAAAAATCTGGAGGCTTTGCCGATTCCGGTCACGACGAACCGCGTTTTATTGTACGGTGATATATAAGAGGAGACGGCTGCAACGGAGGAACGGAGAAGTCTATGGAACAAGGGGCATGGACGACAAGTGGAGAAACAGATTGCATGCTACGTAAATTGCTGTGAAGAGAATGATTTAGCCGAAGATCTACTGGAAAAACTGGAAGAAACGTGCAAGGACATGGAGATGCACTTGTAAAAATATTTACATATATAACCGGAAAGAAAGAAATACACCTGTGTGTTCTGATTTTATAGAAAATGTACGTCTGTCGCTCAGAATATGTTTCGAACTGATGGAGGTATTTAAGAGTGTGAGAAATTAAAAAACAGAAAATAAAAAAGCGGGGGGAGAAAAATGGTGGGGCGAATGTTGGAAATTCGGAAGAAAAGGTAAATAAACGAATAAACAACACTAACATCGCTAACAAACGAACACCATTTATTTGTTTATTTTTCTTTGATATACAGTGAGAGCCATGAGTATTACTCTTCAAATTGTCTATGACGATTTTAAGCAATAATGTTGATGTAGATGCTGTTTTGAATTTATGAAGCTCTTATTTGGTCAAATAAAATACTGCATAATACTAATGGATCCCACTGTACAAGGTGTTCGGATGTTGGTAGTATGAACATAATACTTATGGATGCCACTGTACATGGTGTTCGGATGTTGGTAGTATGATTTGTAAATAGAGTAAAAATATATATATCCAAACCCTGTATCGAATATTGAGTCCGAGTAATAAACAGTGTATACATACAAATTAATGTTATTCTGTAGAACTATACTTACAAAATTCTCTCCGTCCATCGTTGTACTATAACAGCTGTACCGTTAAAGATGTTGAGGAAGAATGGAAATTTTGCAATGATGGTCAAAACATATTCAAATATATCACTTCTGTGTAGGATAACGGAACGGATGCAACTTGCTTGTAGCATTCCTGAGATAACCACAACGTCCTCTTCGAGGCTGCATGAAAGAGATAACTTGATTCACACAACTTCCGTGTTACACTGTGCCCAGAATATCCAGCACGAATACAGCCTTCTAAATGAATATAATGCTAAACTGCACTTATTTCATTGTAAAAACATAAGGGAAACGGGAAGTGTTTATAAACATACGAGGGTATAATAGAAAAGGTGGTACCTTCTCGGGGTCCGATCGATTGATCAAGTGACGGATTGAACCGATATTGCAAATCCGTTTTATGCACTACGGCTAATCGAAACATAAATATATGAGGGTGTGGTAGAAAATGTGGTATTTTCTTGAAGGTCCGATCGAATGACAGATTGAACCGATGTTTCAAATTTGTGTTATCCACAGAGACTAATCGGAACAGAAATATAGGAGGACATTGTAAAAAGGTGGTATTTTTTGAGGGGGCGACCGAATAACGGATTGAACCGTTGTTTCAAATCCGTTTTACACACTGAGGGTAAATGTAACAGAAATATACGAGGACATGGTAGAAAATGTGGTACTTGTAATGAAGGGGTCCCGGGTTCGATACCCGGTGGAAGCACAAGTGGTTCGGATCCCACTTTAAACTGTAGGTCCAGTCCCAATTAGCCTTACTGTGCATAAAGTGGGCTTAAACACCAAATCAACCAACCAACAGTCCCAATTAGCCTTACTGTGCATAAAGTGGACTTAAAACACCAAGTCAATCAATCTTTACCACTATTCCTTTACCTTCGCGATAATATCAAAGTGGTAAAACATAGATCACATGACATCACAGACTATACCTTATCTAAAAAAATTCATATGCGCCCTTTTTCAATTTCTTTCCCAGTATGGCGTGCCAATACTCCATTTGTTATTTTGACCGTAGACCACCGTCCATATACTCTATGGAAAAGTCTTGACGTACAGATTCCGAATTTACAATTACCTTTCACTCTAGTTCAATTAGGGCCGGCTGGACAGCCCTTTAATATTTTCCGAACAGGTTTTTCAACTTTTCAAATTTACCTACAACAACGAGCCGACAATAAACATCATCCACGATTACTATGTAATATTATACAATTAATTGTCATCTCAGCTCGTTATGACAATGGGTGCCGCCATCTTGGTTTTTGTTATTTTGACCGTAGACCCCCGTCCATATACTCTATGGAAAGGTCTTGACGTACAGATCCCGAATCTACAATTGCCTTTCACTCTAGTTCAATTAGGGCCGGCTGGAGAGCCCTTTAAAGTTTTCCGGACAGGTTTTTCAACTTTTCAAATTTACCTACAACAACGAGCTGACAATAAACATCACCCACGATTACTATGTAATATTATACAATTAATTGTCATCTCAGCTCGTTATGACAATAGGGGCCGCCATCTTGGCCGCCATCTTGGTTTTTGTTATTTTGACCGTAGAACCCCGTCCATATACTCTATGGAAAGGTCTTGACGTACAGATCCCGAATCTACAATTGCCTTTCACTCTAGTTCAATTAGGGCCGGCTGGACAGCCCTTTAAAATTTTCCGGACAGGTGTTTCAACTTTTCAAATTTACCTATCTTATGCCTCTCAAAACACTGAAATAAGAGAATTTTAAAGGCGCGTAGGCGATTGTTTCCAACTTTTAAATGTTTATATTGTGTAAGGAATGTGCTATCAGATTAAAATGTGAAGGTACGTGCCAATGGTGGTAGTGGGAAAATGTTGAGAATGAAAGAGATTATATTTTTTACTGCACTTTTGCGTTTTATTTTCCATTCGATTCACACAGATCTGCGATAAAGCAATTAAACACAACACAAAACCTTTGATTAGCAGAAAAATGAACAGTAAACTGACTTTTGACTACAAGTTTAAAAATATTAAAGGGATCCCTGGTTCGATACTCGATGACATTCGCCTACGGACATCTTATATTCCCCCTTATATGTATTTTTCGAACCTTGATAAAAAAAAACGTTGGAACAATCTGGAGGACTTAATAGTGAATAGGGAAAACAGTTGGGAATGAATGGACGTAAGAAATGGGCGTGTGTTGAATTTGATCAGAGAACAAACTTTTTATAATATTGAGCATGAATTATTATCCGAAAATGTTCGAGGGCGAATTATGTTTTTGGAAATTGAACAGTTTCTACACGTCGTGTGATATATTGTTACAAATCGGATGATTGGTAATTGAAAAATGTGTCAAGACGGATTTGTTATCACTTAAGTGATATTTGGTGAAATATGGAGTATTGGCACGCCATACTGGGAAAGAAATTGCAAAAGGACGCATATGAATATAGTTCAATTAGGGTCGGCTGGACAGCCCTTTAAAGTTTTCCGGACAGGTTTTTCAACTTTTCAAATTTACCTACAACAACGAGCTGACAATAAGCATCACCCACGATTACTATGTAATATTATACAATTAATTGTCATCTCAGCTCGTTATGACAATGGGGTCCGCCATCTTGGATTTTGTTATTTTGACCGTAGACCACCGTCCATATACTCTATGGAAAGGTCTTGACGTACAGATTCAGAATCTACAATTGCCTTTCACTCTAGTTCAATTAGGGCCGGCTGGACAGCCCTCTAATAATTTCCGGAAAGGTTTTTCAACTTTTCAAATTTACCTATCTTATGCCTCTCAAAACACTACTTCGATAAAAATTGGAAACAACCGCCTACGCGCCTAAAACATTCGCTTTCTCTTATCGCCTCGAACGCGTTTCGAGAGGCATAAGATACAAGCTATTAGCACTGTTGGGTGTCACCATCGGGTATCGAAGAAGGGACCACCTTGATCATAACGTGACGAAAGTAACATTACCTATACTTATGTTCTTTACCACTATTCGCCCGCCCGATTGCGTAGTGGTAACAGCTTCGTCGTCTTGTAATAAAAGGGTCCCGGTCTCGATACCCGGTGGAAGCACTTAGTGTTTCGGATCCCACTTTAAACTGTAAGTCCAGTCCCAATTAGCCTCACTGTGCATAAAGTGGACTTAAAACACCAAGTCAATCAATCTTTACCACTATTCCTTTACCTTCGCGATAATATAAAAGTGGTAAAACATAGATCACATGGCATCACATACTATACCTTATCTAAAAAATTCATATGCGTCCTTTTGCAATTTCTTTCCCAGTATGGCGTGCCAATACTCCATATTTCACCAAATATCACTTAAGTGATAACAAATCCGTCTTGACACATTTTCAATTACCAATCATCCGATTTGTAACAATATATCACACGACGTGTAGAAACTGTTCAATTTCCAAAAACATAATTCGCCCTCGAACATTTTCGGATAATAATTCATGCTCAATATTATAAAAAGTTTGTTCTCTGATCAAATTCAACACACGCCCATTTCTTACGTCCATTCATTCCCAACTGTTTTCCCTATTCACTATTAAGTCCTCCAGATTGTTCCAACGTTTTTTTTTTATCAAGGTTCGAAAAATACATATAAGGGGGAATATAAGATGTCCGTAGGCGAATGTCATCGAGTATCGAACCAGGGATCCCTTTAATATTTTTAAACTTGTAGTCAAAAGTCAGTTTACTGTTCAGTTTTCTGCTAATCAAAGGTTTTGTGTTGTGTTTAATTGCTTTATCGCAGATCTGTGTGAATCGAATGGAAAATAAAACGCAAAAGTGCAGTAAAAAATATAATCTCTTTCATTCTCAACATTTTCCCACTACCACCATTGGCACGTACCTTCACATTTTAATCTGATAGCACATTCCTTACACAATATAAACATTTAAAAGTTGGAAACAACCGCCTACGCGCCTTTAAAATTCGCTTTCTCTTATTGCCTCGAACGCGTTCGAGGCATAAGAGACGAATTTTAAAGGCGCGTAGGTGGTTGTTTCCAACTTTTATCGAAGCAGTGTTTTGAGAGGCATAAGATAGGTAAATTTGAAAAGTTGAAACACCTGTCCGGAAAATTTTAAAGGGCTGTCCAGCCGGCCCTAATTGAACTAGAGTGAAAGGCAATTGTAGATTCGGGATCTGTACGTCAAGACCTTTCCATAGAGTATATGGACGGGGTTCTACGGTCAAAATAACAAAAACCAAGATGGCGGCCAAGATGGCGGCCCCTATTGTCATAACGAGCTGAGATGACAATTAATTGTATAATATTACATAGTAATCGTGGGTGATGTTTATTGTCAGCTCGTTGTTGTAGGTAAATTTGAAAAGTTGAAAAACCTGTCCGGAAAACTTTAAAGGGCTCTCCAGCCGGCCCTAATTGAACTAGAGTGAAAGGCAATTGTAGATTCGGGATCTGTACGTCAAGACCTTTCCATAGAGTATATGGACGGGGGTCTACGGTCAAAATAACAAAAACCAAGATGGCGGCACCCATTGTCATAACGAGCTGAGATGACAATTAATTGTATAATATTACATAGTAATCGTGGATGATGTTTATTGTCGGCTCGTTGTTGTAGGTAAATTTGAAAAGTTGAAAAACCTGTTCGGAAAATATTAAAGGGCTGTCCAGCCGGCCCTAATTGAACTAGAGTGAAAGGTAATTGTAAATTCGGAATCTGTACGTCAAGACTTTTCCATAGAGTATATGGACGGTGGTCTACGGTCAAAATAACAAATGGAGTATTGGCACGCCATACTGGGAAAGAAATTGCAAAAGGACGCATATGAATTTTTTTAGATAAGGTATAGTCTGTGATGTCATGTGATCTATGTTTTACCACTTTGATATTATCGCGAAGGTAAAGGAATAGTGGTAAAGATTGATTGACTTGGTGTTTTAAGTCCACTTTATGCACAGTAAGGCTAATTGGGACTGTTGGTTGGTTGATTTGGTGTTTAAGCCCACTTTATGCACAGTAAGGCTAATTGGGACTGGACCTACAGTTTAAAGTGGGATCCGAACCACTTGTGCTTCCACCGGGTATCGAACCCGGGACCCCTTCATTACAAGTACCACATTTTCTACCATGTCCTCGTATATTTCTGTTACATTTACCCTCAGTGTGTAAAACGGATTTGAAACAACGGTTCAATCCGTTATTCGGTCGCCCCCTCAAAAAATACCACCTTTTTACAATGTCCTCCTATATTTCTGTTCCGATTAGTCTCTGTGGATAACACAAATTTGAAACATCGGTTCAATCTGTCATTCGATCGGACCTTCAAGAAAATACCACATTTTCTACCACACCCTCATATATTTATGTTTCGATTAGCCGTAGTGCATAAAACGGATTTGCAATATCGGTTCAATCCGTCACTTGATCAATCGATCGGACCCCGAGAAGGTACCACCTTTTCTATTATACCCTCGTATGTTTATAAACACTTCCCGTTTCCCTTATGTTTTTACAATGAAATAAGTGCAGTTTAGCATTATATTCATTTAGAAGGCTGTATTCGTGCTGGATATTCTGGGCACAGTGTAACACGGAAGTTGTGTGAATCAAGTTATCTCTTTCATGCAGCCTCGAAGAGGACGTTGTGGTTATCTCAGGAATGCTACAAGCAAGTTGCATCCGTTCCGTTATCCTACACAGAAGTGATATATTTGAATATGTTTTGACCATCATTGCAAAATTTCCATTCTTCCTCAACATCTTTAACGGTACAGCTGTTATAGTACAACGATGGACGGAGAGAATTTTGTAAGTATAGTTCTACAGAATAACATTAATTTGTATGTATACACTGTTTATTACTCGGACTCAATATTCGATACAGGGTTTGGATATATATATTTTTACTCTATTTACAAATCATACTACCAACATCCGAACACCATGTACAGTGGCATCCATAAGTATTATGTTCATACTACCAACATCCGAACACCTTGTACAGTGGGATCCATTAGTATTATGCAGTATTTTATTTGACCAAATAAGAGCTTCATAAATTCAAAACAGCTTCTACATCAACATTATTGCTTAAAATCGTCATAGACAATTTGAAGAGTAATACTCATGGCTCTCACTGTATATCAAAGAAAAATAAACAAATAAATGGTGTTCGTTTGTTAGCGATGTTAGTGTTGTTTATTCGTTTATTTACCTTTTCTTCCGAATTTCCAACATTCGCCCCTCCATTTTTCTCCCCCCGCTTTTTTATTTTCTGTTTTTTAATTTCTCACACTCTTAAATACCTCCATCAGTTCGAAACATATTCTGAGCGACAGACGTACATTTTCTATAAAATCAGAACACACAGGTGTATTTCTTTTTTTCCGGTTATATATGTAAATATTTTTACAAGTGCATCTCCATGTCCTTGCACGTTTCTTCCAGTTTTTCCAGTAGATCTTCGGCTAAATCATTCTCTTCACAGCAATTTACGTAGCATGCAATCTGTTTCTCCACTTGTCGTCCATGCCCCTTGTTCCATAGACTTCTCCGTTCCTCCGTTGCAGCCGTCTCCTCTTATATATCACCGTACAATAAAACGCGGTTCGTCGTGACCGGAATCGGCAAAGCCTCCAGATTTTTTGAAAAAAGTTGAATTTTTTAAAAGTTAATTTTTTCTGAATTTTTTTTTAAAAAAAGTTGATTTTTTTGGACAAAAGTTAAAAAACTTTTTGAGAAAAGTTGAATTTTTTAAAAAAAAGTTGACGTTTTTTAAAGAACGTGAAATAAGAGGGCCCTCAGTTACAGCCCTGTTTGCCCTGGACCTCAAGTTTCGAAGGGTCCCTTAGTTACGGCCCTGTTTACCCTGGACCTCAAGTTTTTAAAAGGACCCTTAGTTACGGACCCTATTTTCCCCAGACCTCAAGTTTCAATGGGCCCTCAGTTACGGTCCTGGCTGCCCCAGAGAAAAGTAATTGTACATTCGGAATCTACACATACCCCACTTTTAAGACTGTAGGCCCTGTACTCATGTTTCAAAGCACCCCCATTTTCGACCTTGTGTGGCCCTCAGTAAAACTTACTGCAGATAAGGGCCCCGGCTCCAATCCTCTTTGCCTCAAAAGTAATTATACATTCGGAGTCTGTGCGTTTGGAACCTCTTTCTAAAACTGTAGGCCCTGTACTCAAGTTTCAAGGAACCCCTGTTCCGACTCTGTTTGTCCCCGAGTAAAACTAATTGCAGATAAGGGTCCTGTCTATCCTAAAACTAATTACAGATTTGGGCGTGTTCGGTACCACGTTTTGTAAACTGTAGGCCCTGTACTAAAAGCCCCCGGTTAGCTAAATTGTTTTGACAGACACGTTCTCCATTTTTCGGTTGCGAGTGTTTAATTTTTAACACCAGTGAATCTGTGGCAGGATGTAACAAGGAAGTCGTGCTTCCATGAATAGACAGACCTCTATCGAATTCGCATTCCAGACGGAAATCGTTATATGATAACGATAACCGCTGCTACTTAGCCTACATCGAACATGTGTGTTCTAACCATTACAAAGTTTTCCTTCTCTGGCGACGCTTCAACAGCACATGGCCAGCAAAAAAGTTGCATCCGTTCCGATAATGTCTAAACCCTACACCGCAATTAAAATTATCTCTTGCCCGCAGATTCAAAAAGGAAGTTGTGGTTGGTTATCTCTGGAATGCATAATCAGCAAGGAAGTTGCATCTGTTCTGTTAATGACTAAACCTTACACAGAACTGGTATGTATGTGTTGTGACCATCACTGCAGAGTTTTCATTCTTCAGTAACGTCTTTACTGGTACAGTGTTGTATTGATGGAGGGAGAGAATTTTGTACGTATATTACATCTATTTGTGGCCGCGGTGGCTCAGTCGGTAACGCGTCTGACTACCATGCTCAAGGTCCCGGGTTCGATCCCCGGCCGGTTCAAATCCGGGAACTTTTCTAACGGTGGAAGCGGCCCCGGCGCCTACCCAGCGTCGAATAACATGGGCACCTGGGGGAAACCCTGGGGGGTAAAGGCGGTCAGGGGCGTGATGCTGATCACATCACCCCCACTCACGACCGGATCAAGAAAGTGTGGGGCGTTACCCCCGCACCCCCTATACGCCTTCATGGCGTGGTGCTATGCACAGGTGAACACTTTACCTTTTTACCTTTTTTATATTACATCTATTTATTTCGATACAATACTAACATTTACTTGTATGTACAAATTGTTTTATTACTTCAACTCATAGTACAGTTTCTTTGTTAACATACGGGTCCTTTAGTTTAGGTTTTTCGCAGTGGCGACGATTGGGTTCCAAAACTAGGAGGGCAAAGTGTCACAACTGGGGGGAGGGAGCATCCAAACTAGGGGAGCAAAGTGACAAAACTGGGGGGGAAGGCCAGTTTACTTTTCCCTCGCAGGTGAGTTTTAGCATAGTGCGGGGCCACAAATTACAAAAAGCGGGTAGGCGAACCACATTCTTAACGACAAGTGCGAAGGTACATATTGTGCTCTCTGTATGTTTTCTACAAAATCACCGAATACTGACGCATTTCTTTTCCTTTCAATAATGAAGCTGAATATCTTGACCAATGTGTCCACCTTCACTTCATGCATATTTAGGGTGATTGAGACCGGGGTCTGTTTTTTGCTCGATTGCTGCTTAATTTCAGTTTATGCACACATAGGGTAATTGGGACAGGACCCAGGGGGATATCCAGAATTGGATGTGTTATGGGCAATTCGAGATCATATTTGGAATGTTTTGTACACCAAGTGGACGTTACCTAGACAATATACTTTCGTTAGACATTTTGTACGTACTTTGGATATTGCGTGGATACAGAAAGTACATTTTAGACTACATTTGAATCTTATCTGGACACGATTTAGATATGAATAAAACTTGTTCTTTTTTAACATTTTCTGGGTGTTATTGGAATGTACAAAAGATGTTTCCTGTTTGGAACATATTATGGAAATTTTCGTAGCATTGTATGGATATAACAGGGACTCTTTAAACATTTATTATAACCCTATTAGGACACCTTTTATATATCAAATAGCTGTATCCTTAACTGAATTGCATAATTCTTACGAAATCGTGTGTGCACAAGTAATTACTCTCCATTTGTAAGAACCATATATGGAAATACGCGAATATCATCTGGATTATATTTAGAATAATTTTGAAAACATCAAATTCAAAACTTGGCGGTGTTTAATATCCATACACCTCTCAATATCACATAACATTTTCAAAACTCTCCGCCGCCACACATTATTTTAAATCCAACCAATAACACCCTTACCCTTTTCCAATATTTTTGGTATACCCCTGAACTTTAACTCCTTTCCGAAAATGTAGTATGTCCCTTAATAATTACTTCCACTACTATATACTATTGACAGCAATTTCCCATTTGTGAACACCCCTCATATATTCTTTTCTTGTCGCACCCCCATTTATTCATCTTATCTTTTATCCCACAATTTATATAATCGTCATGGTAAATATTCCACCAATTCTTTTTATCCTGCGTGTTACATAACCCATTCGAGATTCCTCCAAATAATTCATGTTTTTGAATATATTATTTTCCTCTTTTATCGAACCCCATCTTCACCTATTCCTCTTTTATCCTCCTTATTTTCAACAGACACCACATTTCTTACCTACAACAAACGAACAAACATTTCCCCACACAAGAAACGTTACCAGATCCTATTATCTTTTATCCCTTCTATTTGTACCTTTTATTTTCCAACATCACGTTTTCCGTTAAAAATATTTCAAACAGGCACAATTCCTAGAAGATTACGCCCAAACGTTTCCCTTCTCTTCTTCAACCGTCACAGACCCATTAACAGCGGGAAACCCATATCTTCAGCCCAACAAACACGCCACAGATATCACTCAACCGTTCCAAGAATTCCATATCTCTCAGCCAAGCAGGAAAGATCCCTATTCTGAGCAAAACAGTTACCTCCTCCCCAGAATGACTCATCAACGCCATCTCTCCCAGACGTTCAAACTCATCAACGCCATCTTTCCTCAGACACCGGAAACACGTACTCCAATTCCGAAATATTCACCGCACGCCATAAAAGCCTCCTCAGCGCCATCTGTTTTCAGACGCCGGAACTTTCGAGAAACCGTCACATTCCCAGAATTTCTGGCTGATCAACGCCATCTGTTTTCAGACGCCGGAAACTCCGACCAACCGTCACCGGGAAAACCCCGAATACTTTTCCTCCTCCCCACCAACCAATCCGAGAATTTCAGACTCATCAACGCCATCTGTTTTCAAACACCGGAAACACGTACTCCAATTTATATATCACGTCACACACCACAATAACATAACAAAAACAAAATGGCGTCACAGAAAATAAAACAATTCATAATAATAAAAATAATCTTTAAATTAATACTACTTTAATAATATAATCTGGTCACGTGACTTCCATTTTGTGACGTCACAAACAGTCACGTGACTCCCATAAAAAAAAGAACAATAGCGCTACGTCCTCAAATTCCCAGAATTTCTGGCTCATCAACGCCATCTGTTTTCAGACACCGGAAACTCCAATTCCGACCAACCGTCAACGGGAAAACCCCGAATACTTTTCCTCCTCCCCAACAACCAATCAGAATCCTCCTTACGAAATAAGCCCCGCCCATTTTCCCAGAATTTCAGAATCATCAACGCCATCTGTCTTCAGACAACAAAAACACGTACCCAAATTCTCAGAATTTCAGGAATGCAAAAGCAATTACCATTCCAAACCCATTACCCAAACCACATCCATTAATTCTCACAACATTTCCTCGAAACAACACTCGACAAACCCCATTTTCCAAGAAAAAGCACTTAACATTCACCGCACCACTTAAAAGCCTCATCAACGCCATCTGTTTTCAAACACCGGAAATTCCGAGAATCTCCCCAACCCAAATTCCCAGAATTTCAGAATCATCAACGCCATCTGTTTTCAGACGCCGCGGGAAAAACCCGAATACTTTTCCAACCAATCAAAACGCTCCTCGCAAAATTAAGCCACGCCCATTTTATGACGTCATCGCGCAAAACAATAACACTTGCTTGCCCACACAACTACATCATCAATTGATCTTTGATCGATCTTTTCCAATCAATTGATTTATCGACTTCAACGCCGGTGCATTACTACTGGCATGGTCTGACAATGGTAGAGGAAACCATTTAGAAACCTTGTCACGAATACACAGCTGTTCCGCTGGCATTCTTTGTACAGGATCTCATGTACTCTGTCAAGTGTTTTTGTTTTGCTATTTACGTACGAAATTCCTCACTGTATAACACCAACTTCAGGGGTCGGAATTGTTCTGGTAGCGATTTTGAAACCGGTCATTGGATTACAAAATCATGTTCGCATCCTTTTAACGTTATATACAGTCTCAACCAATCAGTAGGTGGTCACATGACCCTAACGGGACATTCCCGAGCTAAATTGATACGTATAATTCCCACCAGAGTCACTGACGGGACATTCCCGATCCTGCTTAATTTCTCGGAATTCCCCAGCCAGCTTAATTCTCAGAATTCCTCGAATTTCACTAACAAGTATAAAATCCTCCAATCAACAGGAGGTCAGGGTATTCCAGGCCAGGGTTAATCATCTTAGTTTAGATTTCGAATCATGATCAGGCAATTTGATATACCTATAGATTAGCTAAATCCACCAGAAAATATAAAAATATAGCTTAATTTTAGTCAAAATAGGCCCTTACCTCCTGTTGATATCAATTGATGAGTCCGGTGAATTTCCTAAAACCCTCTACTGCTGCATGACCGCTTTTCAATTGAATTTGTATTTCAATTATTACAATAATATTTAGTTTTTATTTGCCTGAGTTATTCTGTTCATACATTTGTCAAAACACCCGTTTCCTCTTAAGAATATGTACATAACTATATAATGTAATATATCATATTATAATTACATCTTTGTTGTAACTATATAGGACATAATGGCACCAAATATTTAAAGGGAAGGGCGAAGGTAGAATGTATTGAAAATAATAAAGATTCTCGTTCAGGATATGTCAATTCATGTCATTCATACAAATATAATTTTTGACACATGTGTCAAAATATTGCTTCACATATATTCTGAAATTTAACAACGTACTTTGATATTTAACTTGAAGTAGCCAGGGATCTGTCGCAACATTATTTCTCACAACGACTACTTGATGAATTGTCAGTTAGAAGAGACGGTTTGTAGTGACACTTGGATAATATATTTCTTCTTATGACATGGAGCAGGCTACGTAATCACCAATCACATATCAGTTACCTTGACAGTTTCAAAATTTCAACATTTCCACCTTCGTTGCCAAATGATCATTATTCAAATGTTCTTGAATGGTATTTCATAACGGGTCCCATGTCTACATGTCATAAGCAAATGTTTCGAATTTTATAAGCTCTTTTGTTGAATTGTGTCACCACAAACACCCTTAATGGTAATAGGAGGGAGGGTGATATACACTTTAGACGTTTCTACTTTGAGTGAATCGTGCAACACCTTCTTTCCTGGAAAGGAAGGTAAGCATTGACTTGAACCTTCCTTAGTGTGATAGAAATCTAATAAGCAGATTCTAAATCTAAGAGCTGGTGGGGATTCCAAATATTTGTATATGGTAAAGATAAAATTATGCATTATTAAATCTTTGTACATTTTACAAGTTAATGTTTTTTTTTTTACTTTGTTTAGTTATTCACGTTCAATGTACGTAATTTCCGGATGCCCATGCTTTCATTGTCCCAGAGTGTATAAAGTGATGTAATATGCCTTGTTACTGTATTTTGTCTGTTAGAGGCAAAATGTTTGATACAACACGAGCTAAAAGCTAACTCACATGCACTTCACTGTCGTACACATGAAGGAGCATGGTAAGAAGGCATTGCATGCGCTGCACTTTCATGCAAGTAGTGTCAATCACGATCAAAGCGAAAGGAAGAGAAAGATATACATGAGAGAGAAGAACGAAGAAAGGAAATGATAGAAATAATTGCCGGCCCCTGGCGGAGTAGGTGGCACATAGCGCTGCAAAGTCAGGAATCCCGATTTCGAATCCCAGGATCGGAATGAATGTTTGTGAGTGTTCATTCATCAACATCATCTTATCATCACTCATTCCAATCTTAGACAATTTGCCAAAAATGGCATAAGAAGCTTAGTAAAATAAAGCAAATCAATGAATGATAGAAATTAATGTGTACGAGAAAAACAGTTCACAGTATGATTTCAAGAATGGAAAGAGAGCAAAGAGAGAGAGAGAGAGAGGGGGGGTAGCACATATTCATAGAACTCATACAATATCTCTCACATACACTGCACACTACAATTCCTTAATATACAGTTTCTGCCAAACTCGTTCGAAAACATCTTGATCGGCTCCTGACGCAAGGAATGAAAAGGTGCAGGATATGTACAATGCAAGAAACGAGAAATTGCACCTTAGAGCAAAAACAATAGAAGGTGTCTTTCAAACTTGTACAAAAAGTCACAAAGATGATCAGATTATAAAACGTTTGTTGAAAAACCTGGAAATAGAGATCAATTAAAACAGCAAATTTAAGTATTTATCCAAACCTGAAACATTATGTTGTCGGCGAAATTTTAATTACCAGTAAGCTTATTGTATAGGTAGGGTAATCGGGACTGAACCACACCTTAATGTGGGATGTGAACCACTATGTATCTCGAAAGGGCATTGAATCCATTACTGCTCAGTTGATTGCTAGATGACGACAGTACCACTCTGCTATAGATGAACCCCCTTCCCCGAAAAAAAATAAAAAACTAGTCAAGTGATCAGCTAAGTCAACGAAAATAACAAATGCAGTGTGTATATAAGAATGCTTCAAAAAATTGCCCTTTCTATCTTACACTACTTCAGTTATTATCTCTCATTCAGTTACGTAAATAAGTATGTAATTGAACCGGTGAGACCAAGAAGGGAAAGATTCAACTTTTTTAACAAAATGAGCTGAATACTTTGAATACATATCAGAGGTCAAATAAAAGTTTTAAAAACAAACCAGTTATGGAATATTGTTACTATGGTTATGATGAATAATTTTGAAATTGTAAGTTTCTTCATCCGGCTTTTAATTTTGGTTGCTATGAGGTTTCATTTTGATTTCCGGAAAGTAAGTTCGAGTGGAATCTTTCCTTTCTTGGTTTCACCGATTCAATTGATCGGAAGAAACGTAAGAAAAGTAAAATAAAAAATAAAATAATTCTTTTCCGGAATCATCACTAATACTATTTTCACAAATTCCAAACAACTTGGAAGGGTTGCAGAGTTACTGAACTTGTATTCTTTATTTCTTTATTTGGATGGGCGAGGTTAAGCATAGGACTGTTATGCTCTCTTACCCGTGTCATGGAACACAACATTATTCTATACTGTTATCTCAAGCATCCGATATTAGCAACAGAGGGAGACATTTCTTATTCACAAACAATGCTTTCAATTCACTACTTATAAAAGTAGACTGTGTGGTCTTGGCAGAACAAAATGACTCGACTACAAAAGCACCAGAAGCTAACTGTCTCGATTATTGCGATCATACGGTCTAGTTTTATTATTGTGAGTAGTTTTATCAACTAACGTTGAAAAAAACATTTTGCATCGACGTACACACGAAACATTTCCGACCAATGACAGCACAAAACATGTCGCTACTAATATACAGAGACGTAGTTCAACAAGCCTACGAGCACAAAATGAACAATCTCTATTTTATGATGTTTATTTATCCAATGTCGTTGGAAGGAAAATGTATAGTGCACTTTAGCATTTGCCGCGTTTCAGGATATCTTGTACGGGAAATGAAGCATTACATACGTAATCCATCGTTAACAATAACTAAATTCGACCAGGTTTCCTTATTTTTTCCTACATTGAGCAAATCTTTGTGACATTTAATTATATCGATGACACTTTTATGTCTGTTATTTATTTTTGTAAATAAGCATTCACACCAGAGACCTAAACGAAACATGTGGGTTTGGGCATGTTAAAGATTTATCCTACAAAAATAATATTCTTCATAATAAAGGAATTAGTTAACACGAACAGTTTTCTTGTTCTCCGTCGGATTCGGTGCACAGTTCACTTTTCCCTTCAACGGTTTCTCATGAGCAGACCTGTCATAAAAAACTGCAAATGGCTAAATATTGATTCCAAGTATTGAATGAATTAATAATAAAACCTAGGTAGGTCACCCCGTGATAGTCAGACACCATACCACGTTCAATATTGCACTTCAGTAATTGCATTATAATATTACTTGCCAGAAAGGTGTGGAATATTTATTGATGATATGAATGTGCATCATGTAAAGGTAAAATAAATCGTTGCACGAATGTAGCTGTAAGGGACCACACTTTCTGTCTCTATTAATGTCCACTACTTTTGAAAATTACTTGATTTTGGAATATTTGAAAAATACTGGCCTATAACGAAGCTGCTATGCCTGCAGTCGTTTGTAGAAACCACAGAAAATCTCAGTCCGGATACGAGTGCATCAGCTTAATTTATGGCGTAAACTTGATCTGACTTTTGTAATTGTTATTCGGCCCAGATCTGAAAGCACCACTGATGAAAGGTCTCTTGTAGAGTGAGCGTGTCATCCGTTTGTGTTCCTCAAATCCTAACTTATGTTGGCGGGATCTCACCTCACGTAAAGGTGTATCATTTTAAAGAGTGGGAAGTTGCATGAACGTTTACTATACCGTAGCTAAGAAATGCTGACTACAATGACAGAAATATATTAATGTTGCAACAAAGTTATCATTGAGAAATTATATAATCTTGTAACTTGTATATCTAGAAAAGTATTACAAGAAAGTTCGAACATTGTAATTTTTGACTTCATTATAACGTGATGAAAAACGGGGGAAGATTTTTATTAGATTCTTGTGTTTACAGTCAAAAATACAATTAACACCTGTTATTGTAAAATATTCTGGCACAATATGTACTATTTTGCGAATATGGGAGTTGTTGAAAGTTTCCCAATATAGCTATTTGTTTTTGTTTTTTTTTATTGTTTGGCTGCTTTAAATAGAATTCATGAAGGCAATGAGAGCAAGTGAAATATCCTTTCGAGAATTAGACTGCAACAATCACTAGCAGAGTTGTCTGTTTCCATTCGAATCATGGCCGCGCCAGAAGCAACTTCCGAGCGACACAGCTGACCGCTGGCTCCAAAGTGTCCAGAATAGTTTCAAGAACACATACAATGAATTCGGTTTCTATTGAACTGATACTTATTCATACATGACCAGGGACGTGATCGGGGATGTGGGATTGGGACAAGATATACTTTGATCAATTTGGACCAAATTGTCTGTTTTTTACCATGTATTTAGTAACAATTTATTTGCTCGCTCCGCACTCTAAACATTTGTTTCTATGACCCGAAACTCAAGGTTATGCATATTCATTTAAAATTGACACTCAGATTTCCAAGAAATATATTTACTAAACATTTCTTGCTCACTCCGACACGCACTGCGAACCGTTCTTATTAGTAGCATCCATCTCATTCTTATTTAGAAAGAACAGGAGACTTAAATGGATTTTGTCAGTTTCAATAAAATCTTGCTCACTCCTCTCCCAATTCGCTACACCTGTCCCATTTAGAATTTTGTTTCGCTTTGCTCGAAATATAATTGCTTTATGACGCTCATGTACACTTTGCCCTCTTTAAAACATATTTCTTATGTATGAATAGAAATTTCCTAAGATGAGATACAAAGGGCGTCAAATTCTATTCTCGACCCGACCATATAAAACTGTCCAATTATGATTCATGTTTCATTTATGTGTAAATATTAAAACAAAAGGTAAAGTAATTTTAACGTCAAAAAAGAAATTGTTACGTAATATTAATACTACTAATAATGATGCACTTAACTGAGAAATGTTTATTTTCTATAGTATATGCCAGGCACATATTGTCTGAAAGTGATTTTGGCCCAACGTGGATAAATTTCTGCGGACACCTTGACCTTGTTTTGAAGTTTGTGTTGTAATGATTCAGGTTTTAGTATTTCAATCAACATTCTACACCTTCCCTTCTTCTCATTTCTTGCGCATACTGTGTGCTAACGGGAACTCGAATTTCAAACAAATTCTAATATGTATGAACGAGATAAAGCTTGTGTGGAATCAAGTAACAATGGATTAGGAAAGGCAGAAATAGTTTTCGATTGGCACCGGGTGTAGAGGCTATTACAAAATTGTTAATTTGACTTTACGTAATGGAAGTTTTCAGTTTTTCAATATAACGCAGGTGCTCTGCATAGCCATTGAGTCCAACAGCATTTTGAAGAACAAAGCCTATCAATGGGTTCTTCGTTAGGCGCATTGAATCCCATCGCCGCTGTTATCAAACTTTCTCAATAGAAGGCAGATCGTCCTTATTAAGTTTTCCGAATTATATTCATTCTGTTGCGTCATCATCTAAATTTAGGAGCTCTGACCTAAGAGTTTGATAATTGGAATGGAATGAGAACCCCTTAGCTAGATATTCTGGCGCCCATGTAGTAGGGTAATCCCAAGGAGATCAGTTTACCCCCTCCCCTCCTGAAAAATCAGATAGGCCTAATTATAAAATTATTGTTATAATTAAAGTATCGTTATTATTATTTTATTATTTAAACTTTGATCTCTCGTTGTTATAATCTCGGTGTGACTTTCACAGTATTTCTGGTATCTACTGATCAACATTTGATGTTAGCCCTACGCTGAAGTTGAGGAGTGGGAGAAGTATTTAGCAGAACAATCAATCTCCTTGAGAGCGGCTTTAGTTTTCACCAACAGTTTGTAATGTCCTCGAAAACCTTACCCCACAAATCTGACGCGAGATTTGCCATTTGAGTTTGTGGTTTGTGTTTTGTCCCAAGTCCACATTGAAACTTCACGTACGCTTCTTGGGAATGCTTATGCACTGCTCTACAAATAAAGGAACACAGGCAAAACAATACAACTTTTTTTTAGCATGAAATGCCTCAACTTTATACTTGGTTTTCAAGTTAACACCTGGACTTTTATAAAACGGGACAAATAGTGTTTTTAAATAATATCGAAGGGACGACCGGAACACGCCTCTTAAACGGGACTGTCCCAGTGCGGTTACCCTATATAAATTACAACATAACTAAGGACCTAATGAGTGAACTGTTGAAAAGAAGAGCTTGTCCGACAGCACGGTTCATTGAAATCGAGAGGTTAGGTTACGATGAAATGTGAATGAAGCAACAACTGTCTACAATTAATCACCACCGAAACTTAAACTTTGATGGTTATTTATATCTCGAGGGTAGCAGCTTCGATGACGTGAGTGTTCATTTAATGACGAGTAGATAAACGGGGATCAATGGCTACTACGAAGTCAACGGTTGTGAACTCGATTTACTTGTCGCCCGGCGTCTAATGTTCCGAATTCTGGACTGGGCATGGATGCGAGCATTCATCAACTTCATCCTCATCGTCAAGATTAGTCAAATGTGGCAGATAAGTGAAGTAAAATAATAAAAATGAATAAAAAGTTGAGCTAGGTCTCACGACCTGAGCCTTTCTGTGTGTGGGAAATCTATACATCATTGAACTCCTCCCTTAAAAGGCAGAACTACAAAGTAATCAATTAGGATCTTTCAAAAGTTCAATACCTGTTCAAGATAAGAATACAGTTCTAAATCATAGTACTTTGTATGGAAAGCCGCAGCAGTAACAATCCTTCTCATAGGCTTGCACACGGAGGGCAAGGGAGGCATTACAATATGTGTGTATTGTCCATCATGAGAAAAAATCACTTAAGCACAAGAAGACCAATACAATTCACTAAAGCAAAAATATAAACAAATGAAAAAAATTGCGGTTGTTCGACACGTGAGCGTCACGTTTATATAGACAATGTGTTTGCACAGGTTTAGCACAGTGCAAGGGTAAAAGTGACGATTGATTGATTGAGTTGGTATTTTTAGTCCACTTTATGCACAGTAAGACTATACTGGACTGGACCTACAGTTTAAAGTGGGATACGAACTACTTGTGCCTCCACCGGGTATCGAAACCGGGACCCCTTGATTACAAGCTGACGACGACAAAAGTAACGAAAAACAGGGGGCAAGTGGCCCCTCGCACCCCTAATCGCAACCACTGCTCCATCATATTATAACCCCCCCTCCGGTCCGTGACAAATCAAAAGACTTTCGAATTTTATAAACAGATATTTAAGCACATAAATTTCAATGTTAGAGCAACGCTAACAATTAGACCAACGCCTGGTTAACAAATATGAAGCAATTGTTAATGTTTTTGTTGCTCCGTCACTCGCCTCTTGCATACGCGGACTATACATTCGGTGATTTATTTACATACTAAATGTAATATTTTAAAACTTTTTTCGTTCTTGATAAGTCGGCCCCCCGTGGCGGAGTGGTTAGCACATCGCACTACGACAGCAGGGGCCCTGGGTTCAAACCCGGCTAGGGCATGGATGTTTGTGAGTGTCCATTCATCAATTTCATCATATCGTCACTCATCTCCATTTTCGCAAATTAGCAAAAAGTGGCACAAGAAGAGACGTACAATTAACCAATCAATAGTTCCTGATAATTAGACAGTGATTTCAGCAATATCAATTTCCAACGATGTAGTTTGTCCTGGAATTATCAGGCAAGTTATATTCACGAAATCTATTGTTTCTAGATGTTACAGTCACCTAATGCTTCCAAATTAGTTGGTGTGAGATAATATCTCCAGCAATTTCTGTTACTAAAGCTTTTACATTCCTGTGATTTGGCATAAGCAAGTGGACAAAATGGAACAAAAAAATACAAGAAGTCACATTTTAAAATTAATATACGATAGGTGAAATGGCTTTTTCTAGCCTCGTTACAACACTGTATGGAATAACCAAGAAAAATTGATTGTAAACTCTAATATTGTCTTCAGCTATGTATGAACTTTGTTCGGCAAGACATAACGAAGTGTTCTTTAGTAAGGCCGTATAAACAGCATTTAGATAAATTTTCAAAAAAATGATAAAGTCATCATCTGTCTGTATTTATGTAATTTAGGTTTCTCTAAATTTGCTCTTAAAGACCTCCAGGACTGCACCTGCACCCTGGCGCTGACTCTAACTGACAGTCATCTTGAAACGAGCAAAGGCGCAATGTGTTTTCAATCCGTTTATATTGATGGCGTACTGGTAATGCTGTCACCTTGTTACAAAGGGACCCGAATTCATGTCCGGTGGAGGAACATATTTGCTAGGATTCCGTCCAAACCCGATTAGTTTTGAACGAAATCTCTTTATTTATTTATTTTATTTATTTATTTTACGACTTTGTTTACATGGCGAAGTTAAGGCATTAATGCCTTCTCTTCCACTTAACCATTAATTACAGGGATCATTTTTTCTTTGCAGTAAATTGTATACAATTAAAAAATTAAAAAAGATAAATGAAAAATAAAATAATAAAAGAAAAATAAAGTAGTGAAAGTAAAATGAAACTAAAAATGAAAGCAATACAGTTTGAATACGAGCAGTCAAGCCCTGGATTAACCATTAATTACGTACATTGCTCATTATTTTTACTAACACAATGAAAAAAAGTAGCTTAGAAGAAATTAAAAATAAAAGCAATACAGTTTCTACATGCACACACACACACACACACACACACACAAACTCACATTCACACACAAGTACCTACATAGAAAGCATATTTCGTGGGCTAAATGTATAACGTATTTCCTTCTGGGAATTTAATCTAGGTCCAATTGTTTAACATGTATAATTTTAATTGTCTTTGAATGTTACAATTGAGGAGGAGGCTTGGATTTCGGGGGGCAGTCTGTTCCAGTGTCCTGCAGAGGTAACGGTAAACGAATTGGCGTAGAAGTTAGATCTGTGGATAGGGATGGAAAAGAGAGATTTTTCACGTGATCTGGTGTTGCGGGAGTGAAAGTCCGAAAGATATTGAAACCGCCCGGAAAGGTATTTTGGATCTTTTATTTCTAGGGCTTTGTACAGTAGGACAAGGTTGTGGTAAATCCGTTTGTCACTTAATTTCAGCCACTCGACCTTCGCATAATACGGTGTCAAATGTTCTGGATTTTTTATGTCGAAAACGAACCGAACACAGGCGTTCTGGATTCGCTGAAGGCGTTTAGCTTGCTCGCGATTAACGTCCGAGTAAACAGTGTCACAGTAATCAATAATAGGGAAAACAAGAGATTGAACAAGTTTGGTTTTTATACGTTATTATCGGGTCTTAAAACAACTGTTTAATTATTTACATCAGTATTCAGAAAATGTCACCCACCATTCACTCACTTACTCTGTTACGTATTTCTGTGCGGAATATACTTCCAATTCCTAGTTATACTTTATGGCACAGCCCTGCCTAACGAAGTGGGTAGCACAGCGTGTTAGGGCTATATGAGTTCTTAGTTCGATTCCCGAAATGGTAATTGGAGTTCTTTGAGAAAGTACTGTCTTCAATTTCATCACTCATTCATATCTTCGCGATTAGACAGAAGTAGCAGAAAGCGAAGTAAAATAAACCAAATTAATCAGTGAATCAAACTTTCCAAAAGGCCTCTAATCAGGTAGTTCTCAACTTTTTCAGGACCCACCTTGAAGAATATTACACTTCACGGAACCCTCAAGTATGGGCGCCGGCAGAATTGCTTGAAGGGGTGTGCACCCAGTTTATAATTGTACGTATGTTTGCTAACATCGAGTCATTTACGAGGCCCTCTTTTACGCTTGCTTAAACAAATTTCACATAATTCATTCTAGAAAAGTACCATACATATATAATTTCAAAGGCTGAAATTGAGAGATACCTTTAAAAAGCAATGGTAGGGTTATAATAACAGAAATGTAGAACTTAGAATACGGACAACACAGGTTGAATTTTGTTCCGTCAATCGTAAACAGTATGTAAAAAGCCAACCAGTACCATCTCTTGTCGTTAAGAATTACTAAAAGCAATAGAATGTCGTCGATCAGAAAACTGAGACTGATTGCGTTGCATAAGTTCGTTGTTCATAACGCTCTGCATTATCATATGTAGTTTCCAGTTCACTTATATTTTTATACAATATATCCACGTATAATCATTACCCGAGTGTTGTTTTTTATCATAACCTCAGTGTTGAAGGACCACAACAGTCCGGAGCCGCAACATTTTGGTCCTCGAAATTCGGATGCAACGAGATTGAGCCCGCCATGGACGTCAACCGAAGCATCGCAGCAGCAACAACAAGGTAGGTAGTGAGTGATGAACGTTTGGTCACTTTCCTATTTAATTACATCCTCACGCCTTTTGTGTTTCCCTGTGTTAGTGTTCAGTGAAGTGTAAGTGAACTTTCAATACTGCAACGAACACTTCCAGTGCATCGGTGTCGCGACAAAACAGTTTGAATTCTCGTTAGCAACAATGAATGCATGGAGACTGAAAGAGCTTATCGTTAAGTGGGGAAAATAAAGTCTAGAGTTGCACGTTTCAGAGCATACATTGATAGCCTCACAGAGGAGCATGGAATTGCACAATTAACATTACATCATGAGAAATTTGTAAAATCGTGGAAAGACTTCGAAAACATTCAATCAGAAATTGAACTTTTGCAAGATGAGTCATTACAGGAACAGGAAGGTCAAGAAAGTGAACACTTCAAAAATGCATATTTTGAGTTAGCTGCGCGCGCACAAACGGTACTCCAGTCGCACGCAACGTCTAAAATTCACAATGAAGTGCCGAAAGATACACAGGACAATATTGCAGTAAAATTGCCAGTAATAAATCTACCGTTATTTCATGAATATTATGAGGAGTGATTGTCTTTTTTTGACACGTTTCAAGCATTAATTCATAACAATTCGTCTTTGCAAGCTATTAAGAAATTTCACTATTTGCGTTCTTCGCTGCGAGGGGAAGCACTTGAAGTTATCCAAGCGCTCGAGATCTCTGCACAGAATCGCGAAACGGCGTGGTCACTTTTAAAGGAGCGGTTTTAAAACAAAAGGTACATTGTAAATGTACATTTACGTACTTTAAAATCGCTTGGACAACAGACAGAAAATTGGGACGCTCTTCTTTTGCATTTTGTCACAAATAAATTAGATAGCGTTACTCATAAAGAATGGGAAGAAACAATTCCAGGTACTGAACTTCCTTCGACGTCAGAACTCCTTCAGTTTCTGCAACAAAGGTGTTAAATTTTAGATGATGTAGATAACAATCGCCCCACACAAAGTAAACATCTGTTTCGCAACAAAGGCACTTATTCTTATCAGTGCACTTGCTGCAAAGCAAAATCAGTATCAGAGCAAATAAATGTAGTAAAGCGTCTTTCATTTTGAATAAATTGTTTAAAATCTGGACACAGATCTGAGACATGCCCTTCAGGTAATTGTAAGATTTGCAATTCAAGGCACAATTCCCTACTGCATTTTTCTCACCAGTCATCATCACGCAGCGCATCATCATCGTCGTTCTCAATCAGAAAAGTACGTCACTCCGAGTGCAGGGCGGAGAGATACAGAATCCGTTACATGTGTAACAAGGAATACTCAGAAACAAACAATTGTAATGCTGTGTACAGCAGTTGTTTATGTTAGTAATGCACAAGGATCATATCATAGTTCTCGAGCGCTTCTCGATTCGGCATCGCAATCAAACTTTATCAGTTCGAGAATGGCGCAAATGTTGAAATTGAATAGAACCAACAGGGTGCCTCACATAAATGGAATAGGCGCATCAGAATCAAAGGCGTGTCACAGCGTTCAAGCCACTGTTAAATCAAGATTTAATGCTTATTCTGCCACATTAGAATTTGTCGTTCTGCCTGAAATCACACAAGAACTGCCAGCACTTCCGATTAATATCCACAATTGGAATATTCCAAAGAATATTCATTTGGCAGATCCACAATTCAATACAAATCAAAGAGTAGACTTACTGATCGGAGCGGGAATATTCTTTGATCTGCTTTGCATATGGCAAATACGTCTCGCACCAGGGTTGCCAACTCTACAGAAAACCACTTTCGGATGGATCGTGGGAGGTAATTATGATATTATGTCACATCATGCATCACCAAACGTATGTTCTCTTAGCATAGAAGAACGAATCGAGGATCAACTGCAAAGATTCTGGTCACTTGAAGAATGCAACAATAAGCCTAGCTTATCCTCAGAAGAGATTGCTTGTGAAGGACATTTTAAGCTAATTTCAAGAGAGATGAAACTGGAAGATTTATTGTTAAATTGGCAGTAAAGGACAGCTAAGTAAATTAGGTGATTCGAAGGAAATAGCAGCCAGAAGATTTCATTTAATGGAGAAGAGGCTCGTCAAGAATCCAGAGTTGAAGGATACTTATGTCAATTTCAATAACGAATATGAAACTTTGAAACACATGCAACATATTGAGGAAGATGAATGTCACATTTCAGAATGTTTCTTGCCTCATCATTGCGTAACCAAGGAAACAAGCTCCACACCGTGTTGTTTTCGATGAATCATGCAAAACTTCAAGTGGATTCTCACTCAACGATATTCTGATGGTGGGACCTACAATACTAGATGACATATTCGCTATTGTCACACGATTTGGGCAACACAAATACGTCATTACTTGTGACATTCAGAAAATGTATAGACAAATACAAGTTCATTCAGAAGATACTTGTCTGCAGAATATTCTTTGGCGTGATGACCCACAGAAACCTCTCAAAACATTTCAACTTTCAACAGTGACGTATGAGACAGCTTCAGCGCCATTTCTTGCTACGATATGTTTTGAGCAACTTGCATTAGATGAGAAACAGGACTTCTCAAAGGCTGCAGAAGTCGAACTCAGAGATATCTACGTTGATGATATTTTAACAGGTGCAATACAGAGGAAGAAATATTAGAATTGCAGAACAGCATCATCGCATTATTACAACGTAGATGATTTCAATTGAGAAAATGCTGTGCCAATGACCCAACATTATTATCTCACATTCCAGTAGAACATCAAGAAACAAAACTAAATCACATTGATGAAGCACAACAAACTATAAAGAGTTTAGGATTATTATGGAATCGAACCACAAATGAATTTCACTTCACAATAAAAGATACAAATCTAAGTGAAAGAATTTACAAACGATCTATTTTATCCACTCTTGCTGTTATCTTCGATCCATTTGGAATAATAGAACCAGTTATACTCAAAGCAAAGGTATTTCTTCAACATCTGTGGAGACTGAAATTAGATTGGGATGAAACATTACCATCATCATTGCATTCAGAATGGGATCACTTTGCAAGAAACTACAACAGCTAGAGAAACCTCATGTTTCCAGATGGACAATGACCGAACAAGGATTAAAAGTAGAGATACACGGATTCAGCGACGCATCTGAGCTTGATTATGGAGCATGCATCTACATTAAATGCAAGGATTCAAATATACATACCATGTCTACTCTACTTTTCTCGAAATCTCGCGTTGCCCCTCTAAAAAAATGTAACTTTACGACGTTTGGAACTCTGTGGCGCATTACTTCATGCCAGAATTACACACAAAGTCACAGAAGCTTTAAAATGGACAGGAATGAAGATTATTCTATGGTCAGACTCTACTATTGTACTAGCTTGGCTAAAAGCGCCTTCATCAAAATGGAAAACTTTCGTGGCCAACTGAGTGGCTGAAATACAGAAACTGACAAGCATTTACAAATGGAGACACGTAAGAACTCAAGACAATCCAGCAGATCATATTTCAAGAGGCTTGTTACCATCACAAATGCCAAATGCTAGTAAATCGTGGTGGCATGGACCATCATGGCTAACAAATGAACTTATTTATCACAATGAGATTACATTTGAACCTCAAGATTTACCTGAACAAAGGAACACTACAGTCGCCTTAACAACTACAAAGTCATATGAGTCACTTGAAGGATACTCCACATGAGAAAGATTACAGAGAGTAACAGCGTATTGTATGAGATTTTCTCACAATTCAAGAAAGTTACAGCAGGAACGACAGTTTGGACCATTGACAACAACTGAACTGCAATCAGCTATTACAAGCTTAATAAAACTTACTCAAGAACAGGAATTTCAACCAGAGTTGCAAGCTCTCAAAAGTAAAGTATAACTACCCAATTCAAGCAGACTACTTAACTTAAATCCTTTTCTCGAGAAGAATCAAGTAATTATTTTGGGCGGAAGACTTGCAGCATCGTAAAATACATATGGCCAGAAATATCCAATTATTCTACCTGCAAACTCCACATTGACTATTTTGATTGCTGAAAATTCGCACAAAAGTCTACTCCACACTAGACCTCAACTTCTGTATATCAGTGCATTGTTTGCTTCAAAAACAAACCGAAGACATTTGAACAGCTGATGGGAGACCTTCCAAGAGAAAGAGTGACACCAAGTAGACCATTTTTACACAGCAGTGTAGATTATTGCGGTCCAATTTGAATCAAGACCAACAATCGTCGCGGCAGCAGACTAGAAAAAAGCTTACATCGCAATTTTTGTCTGCGTGGCTACAAGGGCTGTACATATCGAACTAGTCAGCAACTTAACTACAGATTCATTTATTGGAGCATTGAAACGATACATCACTCGACGAGGAAGATGTGCTAAAATTTTCTCTGATAATGCAACAAACTTTGTAGGTGCACAACCTGAATTACGAGAGTTACAAGCATTATTCATGTCACAAGTTCATCAAGAAAAGGTTCAGAATTTCCTAGTTTCTGACAACATTGAATGGCATTTCATACCCCCAAGGATAGCATGTATGGGAGGCCTCTGGGAAGCTGCACTGAAGTCACTGAAGTATCATTTGAAAAGGATAATAGGAAACGCCTTATTCCGTTATGAAGAGATTTACACATATCTAACACTCATCGAAGCTTGCTTAAATTCTAGACAATTGACTTTTTTATCTAATGACCCGAATGACCTCAACCCTTTAACCTCTGGTCACTTTCTAGTTGATGAGGCACTCACTACCATTTCCGAACCTGATTTGAACTTAATTCCAGTGAATAGACTCTCCAGGTGGCAGCATATGCAACAGTTGTATCAAAACTTTTGGAACCGGTCGTCACGTGAATATCTTACAAATCTTCAACAACGATCCAAATGGAAACGGAAGAACACTAATCTACGCGTTGGAGACCTGGTCTTCCTAAAAAAGACAACCTTCCCCCTTTGAACTGCAAGTTAGGAAGAATCATGGAGCTACATGCTGGAGGTGATGGACTTGTTCGGGTGGTGTCCATAAAAGCAATCCACGGCTAGAGTAGCAGAGAGCAGTCGGGAGGCTGTGTCCCCTTCCAGTGTAGTGTAACTCGTGTGACTTAATTAGGTTGATGGCAGTGCCTTCAAGGTAGGCCGCATGTTCCGTCAATCGCAAGACAGTATGTAAAAAGCCAACCAGTGTCATTTCTTGGCGTGAAGAATTACTAAAACCAATAGATCGTCGTCGAGCAGAAAACAGAAACAGATTGCGTTGCATAAGTTCGTTGTTCATAACGCTCTGCATTATCATATGTAGTTTCCAGTTCACTTATATTTTTATTCAATATATCCACGTATAATCATTACCCGAGTGTTGTTTTTTATCATAAACTCAGTGGTGAAGGACCACAACATTCCTGAGCCGCAACACATTTAAAATATTGAAACAATATATACTAGTATTTTAAATGTAATAGTTTTGTAAGATAGTACGTAAATTGTCAAGCCCGACCCACCAAACACCCCCTCGGGACCCAGCTGTGGGTCGCGTACCATAGGTTGAAAAACTATACGATCCAATGCTTTATTCCCCTAGCAGAAACAAATTTGGGAAGAATGCTTCTGCAAGCTGTGTCAGTGTATGGCGCCTGGAAGTCTCAAGAAGGGTCGTCGAAGAGTAGGAATGAAGGAAGGAAAAATATAACGTTTGCTTCCACAAATTAAACTTCAATAGCGTAATTTTACTTGCATTATCTTATTTTAAACAGCAGCTGAAGCATCAGGCAAGTTGTCCATCAATATGTTTATAACTATGCCATATGCAATACAAAATTTGAGGATTGAAAGAAAATCGCTGAGACCGAGGACAACGGTAAAATATAAAATAACACGGCGTACTTCGCGACAACATAAAGGGGATAAGGTGTATACAACCTCTCGCCTCCCAGAAAGCAAGTTCAAGAGAAGTACAATCAGTAAACGATCTTTCAAACCCATATATCGTATTTTCGTATGGTTTTTATGGGTACGTCCAATGATATTTTGTTCCTAAAGTACACACCCTTCTGTCTCCCTATTTTTTCTGGTGTATTTTCTGGTACAATAGAAATATTACGGGACGGTTTCCTTAAATTCATATTTACCATGGACCCTGCAGTACGTGCTCAAGACACTCGACACTGGGTCAGGAGGAGAGAGGAGTGCTGCCAGGACTACAATATCTTGTTATCAAATTTTTAACTGTAAATATTTGCATAAAAAATGAAAATAAATTACACTGTTCTCTAGGGATGTTCCCTACCAATGTTTCTTCATTTCTCGTCTTCATAAAATGATTTAATGTAACGTACATGGAAGGAAGATTCACGTAGTAGGCATAGCAGTAACGCACAGTTCTTGCAGTAATAATAAAATATTAATAATTGCCAGAGCTTAACCGTGATCGATTGCGTCGCCATCGATGTGGCAACAGATTGGGACGAGTAATACAATTCGACAAGACGTGAATTTTGACGTGAACCAAGTTTAAGCACCGTTCAACGTGAAAGCTTCACAGGCTATTTTCAATGAACACTGTTCAAAGTACGCAAGCTATATTTCCGCATTTCTATTCATAATGTCACTGATTGGGAATGACATTCTAAGAATATGAATTTTCATGAAATATTAGGTGAGTGAGTGTCTGAAGAAACGTTTCTCCTCTGACTAAAAGCGCAAGGTTAAAGTAGAGAACCGTGATAGCAGCGTGCCAATGATTTATTGGCGGTAGCATGGGAGGGTTGCAAGTAATTTATAATTATCCCATAGGAAACTTCAAGTCCGTGCTTCTTATGTATATGGATACAATACGATATCCGCACCCTTTCCCTTGTAGGAATAATGCGGCGAATTCAGCAATCCTTCAAAACCCTCAAACTGAAAATACTAATATAAAGGTATACTACCTTTAAATAAGTGGTTCTCAACCTTTTTCAGTTCGGGACCCACCTTGAAGGATATTACACTTCGCGGGACACACAAGCATGCGCGCCAGCAGAATTACTTGAAGGGGTGTGTACCAAGTTTATAATCGTATTTTTCCTTACATCGAATACTTTAAGAAGCCTTCTTTTATATTTGCGTAATCAAACTACGTATAGTTCCTTCTGGAAAAGTAAATATGTAATTTAAGAGACTAATTTACTGTAGTCTAACCAAACACGCGTGATAAAATTGATAGATGCCGGCATAATGTGATGGTAGAGCGCAAATAATAGACATGTTGAGCTTAGACTACGTACAACAGGGGTTGAATTTAAATTTTGAAACAATGTATCTTAGTAATTAAAATGTAATAAGTGCTTGAGACAGAAAAAATAAATTTTCGGGCCCGACTTCTCGACACACCAAACGCCCTCTCCGGACCCAGCAGTGGCTCGCGCTCAATAAGTTGAGAAGCGACGCGTTTAAATACACTATTAGCCATTTGTATGAAGATATAAAACATTTTACCAAACGTTTCTCGTTGACCTTAACTACAAATATTTAAATTTCCATACTTGTAATTGCGACAGTCAGTTAACAAACAATACTCTGAATCCACCATAATGCAATTATCTTTTATTTTATTTTAACGGTTATCGCAACGTTAACATTTTTGACATTTCCCTGCGGATTAACACTATATTTAACACGCATATATCTAAGTTGGACCACAGAATGATCTGAAGTATAGGCTAACTTACTATTCACCCTGAAACCACTAAATCAATTGGAACCACAACTGCCTTTGCTACTAGTGAGTTGCTTCTTATTCGACATATCGACAATGAGCAGTTCTACGCGAATATTAAGATAATGTGCTTCTCTTCTTTGTCAATGCAATTAGAGTGGAGTCGATATTATTCAGGGTATAGGTGATGTAAGATGTTTTCTATTATTTAGTCATGCCATAAAGAAAGTGTTCTTAGAGTAGTGATGATTGTAAATAAAAATAAAATCCTCTTAAAGGACGCGAAGTGTTCACTCAAATATTAATATATGTTGCCAAAATGTTAACAATTCATCATTAACAATGCTTTAAATTAACGAGCTCAGAGCTCCTCATTCCTCGCGGTTCCAGCGAGGTGGAAAGGGGGCGGTGCTAAGCAGTTGAAACGGCAGATCGCTCGACGTCGGACTGGGAATCGAGCAGTGGCTTGACGTTTGTAAGCGGTGTAATACCTGCAATTACGTGTTCGTATTGAATAAATAGTAAGTCAAGGAAACTGATTCTTATTACTTCCCGTCGTCATAAATATGGCGCTCGAACAGGAGGACTCGATGGTCTACGTCGTTAGAATCTGGTTGTAGCTGTCACATGGAAGAATTCAACTTTTCCGTCTGTGATGTTGGAACGTAAGTACTGAACTTTTCTATGTTGAAAAAAGAGTGACGAATAACTTTATCGTGCTGTGATTGTAGCACCGAAATTATAAAATAGTTGTACTGAATACTGCGACTAAAATTCTTAGCTAGCAGTAACGGAAATTGAAAATGGCTACAAAAAAGGTATTGGAGTTTCTCTTTAAACAATTTGAAACTAGACTCGCGGAACAAGTTAGTAGTGTGAAGTCCGATATCATTAGTGTTGAAGCTAATGTCAAAGCTGATATTAACAGTGTTGAAAGTAACGTCAAAGCGGATATTAATAGTAACTAACTAACTCCCTAGCCTTCTTAAACCCGAAGGTTCATGGCTGCATCAACACAGGCCTTCCATCTTTCCCTATCTTGAGCAAGTTCTATGTACTCTTGTCCATCCCTACCGATTTCCCTTAGGTCCATCTCAACATTGTCCCTCCATCTTCGTCTTGGCCTTCCTACATGTCTCTTACCATCAGGTTCCCAACAAGAATCCTGTGAACTCCTCTTTCCTCTCCCATTCGTGTCACATGGCCTGCCCACCTAAGTCTTCTTGATTTAATTATTCTAATAATATCTGGACATGAATACAAATTATGTAGTTCTAAATTGTGTAACCTTCTCCACTCACCTGTCTCCTCATCCCTTTTAGGTCCAAAGATTTTCCTAAGGATCTTATTTTCAAATACTCTCAATTTATGTTCGTCTTTCAATGTAAGGGACCAAGTTTCACATCCATATAATACTACAGGCAAAATTACTGTTTTGTATATTTTAACTTTTAGTTTCTTAGATATTAAACGAGAAGACAAAAGTTTATGAAGAGAGAAGTAACATGCATTTCCTGAATTAAGCCTACTTTTTATTTCCCCTTTAATATAATTTTCATTTGTTAATATTACTCCTAAGTATTTGAATTGTGAAACTGGTTCAAACGAGTTCATATCAATAATTAGAACTTGATTATTACCTAACACTTGGTTTCGGCCTGTAAGCATATATTTAGTTTTCTCTTTGTTAACTTACAAACCTATCTCTTTAGCAGTTTTGAAAAATATTTTAGCATTATTCTTAATTGTATTCACATCATCCCCCAGTAAGTCTACATCATCTGCATATGCTAACAACTGAGTCACACCATTTAATTTTAGTCCTTCTTTAGTTTCTTTTACCTTCCTTACGGCATATTCTAAGGCAAAATTAAAGAGCAATGGAGATAATGCATCTCCTTGTTATAACCGATCATGAATTGTAAATTTGTCAGACATATTAATACCCACACGAATTTTACTTTCTGTTTCACTGGTGCATATTTTTATCATACTAACAAGCTTCCTAGGTATTCCGAACTCTCCTAATATATTATATAATGTATCTCTTTTGACCGAATCATATGCTTTTTTGAAATCAATGAATACCTGATGGACATTTTGAATATATTCCCACTTTTTTCAAGTGTTTGTCTGATGTGAAAAATTTGATCTGTAGTTGATCTGTTACGTTTAAATCCACATTGATAATCAAATATAATTTCATTAGCATATGGGTTTAGTCTTGTTAAAAGAATGTTAGATAATATTTTATATGTTGTTGAGAGTAAAGTCCACGGTAATTATTGCAGATAATTTCATCATCTTTTTTTAAACACAGGAACAATTATGGATTGTTTCCACTGTTGAGGGATTTCTTCTTTATTCCATATTAAACAAATTAATTTATGAATTTAACATATTAACGAATTTCCACCATATTTAATTAACTCAGCTGGTATTAAATCAATGCCACCGGATTAGTTATTCTTTAGCCTTTTAATAGCATCTTTAACTTCAGTCAAGTTAAGATCTGGAACTAAATTTTCTGCTGTGTGGACTTCATTTACTTCTGATTTATCTCCTACATGAACATTTAAAAGGTCATTAAAGTAATTCTTCCATCTATTTAGAATATCGCTTGGGTCAGCTAGAAAAGCACCGTCTTTATCTTTTATCAAGTTTACTTTAGGTTGCCACCCCTTTCTAAACTCATTTACACCTTTATATAAATCTCTTATATTTTTATTTTTGCAGTTTGTTTCAATTTTGTTAATTTTGCTTTTCAAGAAATCTCTTTTTTTACTTCTAAACGTGCGGTTAACTTCTCGCTTTATTCTATCATAATTGTTTAGATTTTTTTATCATCAGAGTTATTTAACCACTAAGTCTAGCCTGATTTCTTATTTCTATTAGATTATGACATTCATTATCAAACCATGGCTTACTTTTTCTCGTTTTATGGTATCCTATACTTTCTTTAGCTGCTGATTCTATTCCATTACGTATGTGCTCCCAATACTTATTTATGTCTGTTTCATTTATATTTTCATCATCATTTCAATACTGCAAAACATCAAATCTATTTGACAGTTTAATTTGTTAATCTTTCTTAATTCTTTCATCAGTAAACATTCCTGTATCAAATTTTAGAACTTTTAGATTTTGTTGCTTATGATTTATCACTGAGAGTCTTTCTCTTAATTTCGCAATTACTAAATGATAGTCACTTGGACAGTCAGCACCTCTATGTGTACGAATGTCAACTATACTAGTATGCCTTCTCTGATCAATGAGAATATGATCTATCTGATTATGAGTTTTACCATCTGGAGAAGACCAGGTATATTCATGGATATCTTTATATTTAAAAGTGGTTCTTTTTACAATTAAATCCTTTGAGGTTGCAAAAGTAATCAATCTTATACCATTATCATTTCTTAATTCATGAAGACTTTCTTTACCAATCGTGGGTTTAAATGTCTCTTCTTTGCCAATCTGTGCATTACAATCACCTAACAGAATTTTCATATTATACTGAGAAAATTTATGAAAGACCTTTTCTAACTCTGTATAAAAATCATCTTTAGTATTATCATCTTTATCTTCCGTTGCACATTCTCCTCATGGGTTAAGCTTCAGTCATTTTGGTTCTTCCAAATGTTTTAGTATTTGGTACATGTAATAGAGTACAAGCATTTACTATGGCAATAACCAATTTAATAGGCGACATTCTGTCAGAGAATGTTATCATTTATGTTGATGATTTATGCATTAGAAGTGAATCTTTAGAAAGTCACATAGAACATTTAAGAAGTGTATTTTCTAAATTAAGAGAGTTTGGTATGACTGTACGTCTCAAGAAGACATTCCTCTGTAAAGAAAAGTTATTGTACTTGTGTCACATTATTGACAAAGCAAGTATAAGAGTAAATCCAGAGAGAGTAGAGGCTATTCTCAATCTTCCTATTCCGAAGGATGTAAAAACACTTAAAAGAAATAATAGGTTGTTTCTCTTGGATGACAAGATTCATTCCAAACTTTGGTACCATATGTGCACCTTTATATGAATTGTTAAGGAAAGGTAAGAAATGGATATGGACTAAGAAGGAACAGGAGAGTTTTGATTGGCTGAGGCAAGAGATTTCTAATGATGCGAAACTATTTCATGATGATCTTAATCAAAGGTTTTATGTCCAAGGAGATGCTTCCTTACTTGGCATCGGAGGATATTTGTATCAAATAATTGATGACGATAAAAGAATAATAAGTTATTTAAGTCCTACACTGAAAGGTTATAAGAAAGAATACACTATAACCGAGCTAGAATGTTTAAGTCTTGTATTTTGTATTGAGAAATGTAATCAATATATTTTGGGTAATGAATTTACTTTAGTTTGTGATCATAAGTGTCTCACTTGGCTCAACCATTCGAAGAATTGGTCCCTTCAACTTCAAAAATACCACTTCATTGTAGAATACTGGAAAGGATCTGACAATGGACTAGCGGACTTATTGTCCAGACAATTTTCAGAATCAGAGCCGATTTTGATGCACATAAACAATATTGTAAGGTTTAAAAATGAAGTATTAGATATACCTGTAGAGTTGTTAGTCCAAGAACAATAAAATGATAAGCTATTTCAACCTATTATTGATTATTTGAACAATTGTGAAAGTGTAATGTTAAGTTTACTTCAAAGGTGTAGAAATTGGAAAAGTATGCAATGGAATTTTGATGATAATAGATTTTCACTTTGAGAACATCTGGAAAATATGTATACCTCAATCTTTAGTTTCTGTAATACTGAGGAATGATCAAGACAATATGGGCCACTTTGGTTTTGAAAACGTTCTCAGAAGAGTTAGGAAACTTTACTTTTGGCCTGGTATGAAAAAAGGTATTCTGAGTTATATCAAAGATTGTGAACTATGTATGAGAACGAAGTCTAGTAGACATCCGTCCAAGGGCATATTCCAACAACATTGTAACCAGGGTGAAACTATTTTGTTTTTAGATATACAAGGACCATTAATTAAAGGCTCGCAAGGAAAAAGGTTTCTTCTAACCTTACAAGATGCAAACACTAAATATATGTTCGCTTATCCAATGAGGTCAGGTACAGCCAACAGTATTGTAAAAGCCTTGCTAGAAGGATATGTCAGGCATTCCACACAGGTTAGTCAGTTATAACGTCACGGTGTTTCATTCTAACAAATATGTGGACACTTTAACAAGCTTAGGTATAAAATTGGCGTATACCCCGAAATATCACTAGTAGTGGTATCAACCCGGTTCTGCAACCGAAAATGGGGCTCGAAGTGGGGCTAGGTGGGGCTCGACTTAATGGTTTTCTCTTGTAAGGAATAAGCCCCATTTTCTCGCAGTGTTGCCAACACCTACCTACACCCCTTCTTCTTCTTACTTGGCAAGGGCTACTACAGAGATGGATGGATGGCAACACAGTACCTGGTTTTCGTAAATGATTGTCGGGGTTTCCTCATTGTTGTAATCGATCTGGGTGAATGACACGGTGAACACAAATGCACGATATTGTTGAGAAACTGAACAAGTTTTATTCCTTATTTGTTTAATAGACCTCTGTTTCCGATTCTGCCGCTAGGCGGCAGTTTTCCAAAATGGCGGATATTACTAGTGAGAAGGCATTCTGTGTCCTTGAATATCACGCAACGAGGTCCGTTACAGTTGTGCAACGACATTTTCGTGCGCGACAATTCGATTAGACGGTGGTATTCACAGTTTAAAGAAAAAGGTTACATTTGCAAAGGCAAATGCATTGGTCCGACATCAGTGTCGTAACATGATGTGGAGTGATTTCGTGAAACCTATCTACGGAGCCAGAAGAAATCGATTCCTGCTGGATCCAAGGAACTAAACATTCCGAAGACAACATTATGGAGTGTTCTACGAAAATTTCTTACCATGGCCGCCTCGTTCCCCTGACCTTTCTCCTTGCAAATTTTTTCTCTGGGGATACGTAAAATGTACCGTTTACTACCCGCCATTACCCACAACCATTGAGGAACTGAAAACACGCATAACTAATGCCATCAACAGTGTTACACGTGATATGCTATCCCGAGTGTGGCAGGAAATAGACTATCGCTTAGATATCTGCAGGATATTGAGTTGTTAGCACATGGAACATTTGTGACTTTGTCATAAAAACTTGGTGAGTTTTCTAACATTTTGCATAAAATTGCATACATCTATCTTTATTAGGTAAAATACAGTGCTTGTTTGTAACCCCGACAATCATTTACGAAAACCCTGTATATGTGTGCATGTGTGTGTATAATATGTAGCATTATTAACTAAAGAGTGTTGGCAAACCACCTACAACTAAAAGAGAGAGAGAGAGAGATGCCAACGTTGCTGTAAGATGAAGAGAGAGAGAGAGAGACCAATAGCTGGCAACAGTGGTGAGCGAATGCGCCTTATCGTAATTTTCCAAGTCCCGGTCAAATGTTTATATATCGTGACCTTTGTAAACCTCTCGGGAACGATGTGCCACACACACACATGCGCGTGCCTCTCATTATTTATGTATTGTGACGCAAGCAAACAAACAAATAATAATAATTGTTTTTTTAGGATTCCTGCCCCCTATAACCCCGCCAGGAGTGCGTGGTGTCCAACCCAAAAAAAAAGGTTCTAACGGCTGCGGTTATAGATAACCACACCTCGGAAGAGTTTCACGTGTTTTTTTTTTGTTTTTTTTTTTTTGTTTTCCTCAAACTTCCATGAAACTCTACAGAGGACCTCCGTAATGCATGCAACGTGTACTAACGACTCAAGTGTTATTTGATGTTGTATTTTTTGATATAGAGTTTTATTTGTGTTTTATTTATGTTTATTTTAATATTTTCTTGATTAAGATGGAAAATGTGTGTGTGTTACAAATAAAGTTGCATGCGTTTTTTTCTAGTGTGTATGTGTATCTGTGCTTGTTTTTCTGCAGCACCTGAAATGAAAAAAATATTCATTGCCTAGTGCTATAGTGCAAACTGATGAAAAAAAAAATACATTGTAACTGATAACTGGTGAAATTGACATTGTAACTGATCTGAACTAGTGAAATTCGTATTATCATTGTAATTGATTGTGCTAGTACAAATGCTTATTGTAACTGATTGTGCAACTTCTTATTGTAACTGATTGTGCAAGAAAAAATGTTAAACCTGTTAAAACTGTTCCGTGACCCTCTCGTTCTTCACGTCGTGGATGAAGGACTTCTCTGCGACCAGGATGACGCTGCATAGATTATCGGCAGGCAGCGCGTCGTGGAACTCGCAGACGATCTTGATGTTGGTGCGATCGTTGACCACGACCTGCTTCCTTTTCGTGGTATTGATGACGGACATGGGTCTGTGGGTTTTGAATTCGCTGGGCGTGTAGTACATGTCCACGCATCCCTCGGTCACGCGCTTGTAAGCGGTGTAAGCTTCGTAAAGTTTTAGGTATACATCTTTGTCAATGTCGAGGTTGTAATTTTCGCGCGGGAACACTTCGTTCCTGCCATTCTTCAGATAAACGTTCTTGATCTTGCAGTCGTCGAACTTGCTGGAATCCTTTTCCTGATTCTTGTCCCTCCCGGTCTGAAAGAGCACTACGACGAAATCTGGCATGTCGAACTGTATGTTGTTGAACTGCGTCGTCACGTCGAATTCCATGTGACTTCCTGACACTATCTTCTGCACGCACTGGTAACCGTGAAAGTGAATCGGCACCTGTGGACTTTTCAAGATCTCCGCTTTGTACTTGAGGGCGTAGTTCGTTTCGTATTCCACCACCGGCATTCTCAACTCCATGCTCCGGATGACGCATTTGGCTGCTTCGGGTAATGTGTTGGGCAGTGGCGTGGTGCCGTCCGGACCCAAAGTAGCGTATCGCATCAGTGCGTCCTTGTCGTTGGCCGCTCTTCGAAATGTCCTCCGTTCCACATGATCTCCTTGTAGTCCGAGAAGAATCCCAGAAGCAGACGCATGGGAAAGAGCACCGTGTGACTTGTCGTTGATATTTTCGTCCCCGCTTCGAACCCTCCCGCTTGATAGTATGCTGCGTCCGTTTTGGATAATTTCAATGTTCCCACTGCCGTCGACGTGATGCCTGGATAATCGATTCTGTCGATGACGGTGTTGTGTTTCCTCACCTCCACCTGCGAGAACAGGTGAGGCACGAAGTTGTCCACGAGTATCAAATTTGCTGCTGCGGGGAACTCGTCTCCTCTTTCTTTCTTCACCACGTCGAATTGAAGGTAGAGGTCCGCTCTGTGAGGATGAACGAACCCGTCGCCTACGTCCAGGTCGTATTCGATCTCCCGGTTCGCTTCGTTCAAATTTTCGAACGTGCGAAGGTTCGGAGGAAAACATTGCAATTCGTAACTTTCGATTTGCTCCATTCTCACTATGTGTTATATATTATACGTTGATCTCCAGGACGGCAGTCGTCGTTGCACCTGCAAAATCCATCACGTCTCCTTTCTCGTTCGTCACCACCAACTCTATGTTGTCTGTGCGGTTGCGACATACTGGAAAATAGATCGGCGAAGATGGTGTGTAGATGATCGGTTCCATGAATTCGGAACTGGGTTTGAACGTGGCTATGATTCCCGTCTGCTTGTGACTTCCCAGCAACCCGTCCGAGGATTTCGTGATCATGCCTTCCGCCACGTTGCAGTGAACGTTCAAAGTTTCGATGGCCAGAAATTAAGGAATGTTTGTTCCCGTGTGCTGGATGCCAGCTTCGAGTTTTGGGTGATTGTTCTCGCAACCTAAAAGTTCTCCTATGGTGCCCAGTTCCACGGTCTCCGTCGCCGATACGATTTCCACTCTGTGCGTGACCGAATTTTGAGAAAGGTACGTGCCTTTGGGTAATTGAGCTTGCAAAGTAGAAATATTGTATTGAACTGGCGTGACGACGATATGTTCGCTTCCGACGCTAATTTTGTTGTTGTGCTGCGTGACGTTACGTATGAGGTACATGCTGTAGAATGCACGCAGAGCTACGGATTTAGGATAGACGATGTCGTCGTGCAGCGTGAGTTTCAAGATCGAAGATTCGCTCGTGAGATGGAACACGCCCATCGTGATGCTGTTTTAGGTCCCACAATGCTTTCTGGAAATCTTCCACCTGTGGCTTATTTATTTTAGAGAGAAACGCTTGCATGGACAGACAGAGAGAAACGCGAGCATGGGGAGACAGAGATGACCGCAGTTCACGTCTCCGAAATTTTGAATGCGTTCGTCGTTGTAGTATATAGGATTGTTCGTTTTCAGATAACGGACTAAATTTGTAGGTGGAACACCTCCGAAAGAATCGAAAACGAATGCTTTGTTATTTGCATTTTTGTGGTAACATATTAAATGCATGCCTGGATTTTCTTGACCGTCCAAGTTGACTACGCCACATTCTCTTCTTTTAACGGTTGAAGGTAACGAGTCGGACAAGAAAACTCCTCTGAAATTTTTGATTTGTAATGGTCTGATCAGAGATTCAATGTCTCGGTTGGTGAGTGCTGTTTCTTTTTTTTAAACTTCCTCATGACCCCCTTCCCCTTCTTCTCCATGGCCAGGTTGTGACGTTTCTGTTCTTCCAATTCCGCCTTGTTCTTTTTCGAGTCGATCACGGTTTTCGCGATGGCGGCGCTACCCCCGGCCAAACTTCCAATGGCCCCCAATGCTGCCAGGATGGCCGGGATGCTGAATATGAAACCTCCGATCTTTTGCTGTTTCCGCGAACGCTGCAATCTTTTCAATTGAGTTGTGCTGAGAAGTAATTTCATTCCGTGTCCTTTCGTCAAGCAAGAACGTTTCTTCTCGCGTTGTTTCTTGGTGAGTAACCCATCGAGGGCACCCAGCGTTTTCAGATTCGAATATGGTGTCTGGTACACGACACCCTTGGGCTTCATGTTTTTGTTTCAAGGTATGTTATTTATATATATGTGTTCTGAGATTTTTTTTTGTTTCGTGTAATTTTTTTTTCAAGGATATACTCCGCACAGCCCGTTACACAAATTCTATTACGTGCTTTGTTTTCTTACCAAGAAGTTCCTTTGTCCCCTTGTACACGATTCGAGTTTTGTTCTCGATTAAAATAGATAGCTTCTCGTCGGATAACATGTTAGCGTAGCGATCTGGTAAAAATAGACTGTATTGTCCGTTGAGCAACAGACGCACCTTGGGACCATACAGGGTAGAAACAATTGAACCGGAAGTTATCGTGTATGGTTTGTCGACTTCCAATTCCTGAATTTTTACATACTCGACTGATGAATTTAGCATTTGTTTTAATGCTTGGAGGTCAGTCATATCGAAGAGAAATTTCAGGGTGTTATAGAAATTTAATTTTTTTCACAATATGTGTTATTTATATACCGAAGATGATTTTTTCACGATGTGTGTTATTTATATATCAAGTTTTGATATGTATATATTATTATTTTTTCACGGAGGAACAAAGTCCGTGCTTCGGAAAACGCGATGATGTGCGTGATGATTTCTTCGGTCTCCTGTTTAGACTTGCGCCAATCATCCGTGTATCGTCTTCTTCCCTGCCTCACCTCGTGAAGCTCGTCCATCCTATCGTTGTATTTTTTCCCTGCAGCCGAAAGAAGAGTGTCGAGATCACCGCACCTCATGACACTGATCTCCCGAAGATAATCCTTGACGGCCATTTCACAAGGTTACGAAATTCCGGCGTTGTTCTTGCTATGATTAAAAGTTTATTAACATCTCCGTTTACTGCGTGTTTGAATATTTTACATAGTAGTTCGGGCGCTAAGTCGGTTATACAAGACATGTTGGTAATTATTTTTTTTACTGTATGTTATTTATTTATACACTCCCCATCCAAATTTTTGTTTCGTGCTCATGGCGATGGTGGTGCCCAGTGCTGCAACTCTTTCTCCCAAAGAAGCGTCTCTGCTGACGAATCTTTCGAAAGCGGCATGTTCCAATTTCTTGTCTGCTTCGTGACGTGCATCCAGATCGGTGCGCGTGTTGTAAGTAATGTCGTGATCTTTCCATGCGGCGTCCAACGGATTCACACCCTTGTCTCCTCTCTCCAATCTTTTCTCGAGTTTGGTACCTGGTCCGCAGTACTGGTAGCCAGGTAAATGCATCTCGAAAGGTAACTTCTTGATGATGTCGTTCACGAGTCCCAGCCACGTTCCAGAATCTCGGAGGCAGCGTGTTGATAATTTTGATCAGGTAGCCTATGCCCTTGTCGTCGTTCACGATGAAGTTGGAAAGTTCCGTGCTGATCATGTCCACGATGCCAACCTTCTCGTTGTAGAAATTACGATTGCCTGCATTCTCTTCGCCGGCTATCACTAACAATCTGTCTACGAGTTTCCTCACGTCGTCCACCCAAACGAATTCTTTGGGTAACGTGTTGTAGCGTTCGACGCCGCTTCCACTTTTCACCTCGTTCCAAATCGGTTTGATGAGATTCCTGTACTTCTCACCGCTGCTCGATTTCACCTATTCTGCGAGGCATCGTTGTTCTGGTACATGGCATCCGTCATGATTAGGATTTCCCTGTAACTCTGGTAATCTTCGTCGGTGTAATCTTTCGGCTGCTTTTTGGCAACGAGTTTCCACAGTCCCACCGTACCCGGATACCTGGTCAAACTATTCTTATCGCCTAAATTAACTTTAATATCGTTGCCTTCGAAGGTGACTTTCGATTTTCCAATCTTCCAAATCACACCCTCGTTGGTTTCCATGCTCGGATACAATCCGAACACTTCATCCTTGTCGAACTTCCCCGTGCTCAGGTAGTCTCGTGCCAAAGTTCCCAACTCGATTTTATCCGAAGACGAAGAGGTACTGCTTATGGCTTGACGTCGTGACGGTACTTCCTTCAGTTCGAACGGCGTCGAAGGAATGCTCGATATGGGCGTGGGTACAGTGTAACTTTTAGCTGCGAGTGGTACGAGTTCGTTGATCAAATTTTTATTTTGTTCCGTGACACTTTTAATTGCTTTACCTAGACCGCTGATGGCGTCGATCACAGGTTGTTCCTGACGTTTTTTCTCTTGGTAGAATCCGCGATTCTCGGATTTCCAACCTTTGAAGCGTTTTGCGAGGTAATCCCGCAACTTGAGATTTTCGTCTTCTTGAAATTGACGTTTTGACATTTTTCTATATACATTGGAACGTTTCTGAAACGTCGAATTCTCAGCCTATACGTTCGGTTCTCGTAGTTTTCTTGCCGTCACCCGCTTGAGACTATCCACTTTTCTAACACTCACTTTTTTGTTGTAATGGTTATTTTATATATGCTTGTGAGACGTTTGAAAAAAAACACGTTTTTTTAAAATTTTATTATTTAGATTCTCGACCTTTGATTTTATATTATTTCTTCTCGTTGCAAATCTGAAATTTTCCTCTTGATAGCCTCTGAGACGTCTAGATAAACGTTTATTTTATTCCTATACTTTCCATGGTTTGCTTTTCGAGTCATGTCAATGGTCACGAATCCGAAATCGTCAGTGTTCCAACAGTGGGAGCAGAATTTAGAAAATAGATTGTAATTTATTTCATCCCCTACGTAATCATCATGTGCGTGTTTTAAATTGGTGTGGTCTTGTCGAAACAAGCAAATAAAATTAGCATTATCGCCTAGCAGTTGTTTCGGAACCTTGGAAAAAGTTTGTGCCAGGTAGAAACAATCTAATCCTTTGAGACGACCTCGAGTGAAAAAATTACGAATTTCGTTCTGATTTTCCAAGATCATGTCGTCGAACACCACAACGGAATTGTCGAGATAATCGTCCAGTGGAATGATTTCAGATGCGAAAGTTGCAATGCCCAGTCCCTCGTACAGTTTCATAAGTTGCTGGTATTTCGGTTGTTCGAGACTTTTCGAAAATACGTAGAGGTGTCTGTTTTCCCAGTCTAACCAATTGGCTGCGAGAGTAGTGTAAAATATACTAATATAAACTCGATAAAGTATGAGTCCCCTTCAGGCAGATTTGGTTACACTTAAAACTAGCTCAACATGCCCATATGAGCTTTTTGCTCAAGTGTGGCACCCTGTCTAATCCAAGATTTTTGTAAAAATGCCTTCGTGAATTTCCTGTGAAAGTATGACCCCCGTCAGATTGATTTGGCTACACTTACAAAAGCTGCATCTGCCAGATTTTTGTGCATAAGCTTGTCAAAAATATGCCCCTCTTGATATTGTATGATATCTTATGATATCTTAAGTATAGTGACTGCTATAGTGCCCTAGCATGTATAGATTTCAAAATATTAACAATTCTGTTAATATTGCAATTCTCAAAAAATTCTATTTATAAAAATTAGGCATTTACAGCTTAAATATTGCATATATCAGGAAAATTATAGAGACAAAAAATGTAGAGAATCATGCCTAGAATATGCCTACAAAATTTTGAGTCTTCAGCACTGATAGTTTTTGAAAAAATCACAAATTCAAAAAATTATCGATTTTTTAACAAAACTTCTAAACAGCCTCTAGATTTCAAATAATCATCCCCCATGCTCCTATCTTGAAAAATAGGCAAGTTATTCAAGATCTAGAGAACGGCAAGAGATTTTTGAAAAATTGTAGAGATCAAAAAGTTGCATCTTGAAATGCCCATGAGAAATCACCAAGCCCCATGTCTCTAGCATTCATGGTTCCAGAGATAATCAAAATTCAAAAAATTATCGATTTTTTTCAAAATTTGAGTATGTTGCTCTGGGGGGCATGCAGAGTCACCCCCAGAAATATAACTGGCCTAGGATCAAAACAAGTGAAAAATTCAGAAATAAAATTATCGATTTTTTTAAAATTTCAGTATGTTGCTCTGGGGGCCATGCAGAGTCACCCCCATAAATATAACTATCCTAGGATCAAAACTAGTGACAGAATGTAGAAACAAAAATTATAATAGGGCTTGGATACAACAAGAAGGGCATTCTGATGGCTTGCATACAGCTAGTAGCCACTATATTTTTATTTTGAACACAGCACTTAAAACTAAGCCAAGATGCTCACCCACCCACACCCACCCACACCCACCCACATCCATACATATTTACTTCCGGTCCACTTCTATTGCATCATGTTGTGCAATATGATGCAATAAATTATTAGGCATGTGTTGTTTCCTGATTAGTTGGTTATGACATAATGTGATGATGTGGTGTTTTCTGATTGGTTTAAGTAAGCAAGATTTCAATTGGCTGTATAAATCTATATAAGGCAGAGCACAGTGCTGTTTGTTACCATTCCTGGATCGGCAGTGGAACCCACAAGTGGGGGGCAGAATCTGAACAGGCTTTACCAGATTGTAGGAGACTTGAAGCATACAGTCTGGTAGAATATTCCAAGTAAGATCATAGGGACAGTATACACTGGTGCAGTAAAAGCCAATTTTTGGCAAGAAGGCCAAAGACCAAAGTGGTTCCTAAATACAAAATAATTAATATCTCAAGAACTAATTGACATAGAGGTTTGCAGTTTTTTTTGTCTGCATAAGAAACTGGGCAAGAGTAGTGCTGTTTTTACATGATATGCTGTTCAATCAGGTTCCTAGGCATGTAGTTGAAGGCAGGGCTATACCGGTGAATAACAGGTTTACAAATTTTTGGGATTTTATAGATACAAGACCTGTGCTCTCTGCAAAAGTTGCATGTTTTATAAGATCCTCAAGATTTACTAGGGAAACACTTACAGAATTTATAAATAAGTGGTATCATATCCTATACAAGGATATATACAAATATATGAAGGAAAGCATGTGTATAAGAGTTGAACTGTATGAGAAGCTATGCAATATTGATGAACGCAGTGATATTGATGTGCACAAGTTGGAAAATGCCCTGGGTGATTTTGCAAATATGCTGGGACAAATCCCACCCTGTACTGCTGGACCTTCCGGAAGCAATAATGAAATTATTGATGACAGGTATTTCTGGTGGCTCCCAGGTCAAGATATGTACAAGACATTTGTACCATGCACTGTGTTTGAGAAGAAGATGTACCTCAAAATGCTTAGAAGAATTATGCTTAATGATTTATTTGGATGCATGTCTCATGACACTCGTCCAAATTATGCAGCATACTCTGAGGAATTGAATGTTCTCATAAGGAGTTTCAAAAATTACAACAGGCACAATATTGCTGTGATTCCAAATATTGTTGGAGGCAACACACCTGCACCTTGGCTGTGTCAGTGTATTCTGTTCACTGTTGATGTTGCATTTCAGTGCGGGCACATATTTTGCAGATATTGTTTCCTAAACAGGATTGTCGAGAACAAGGTCTCGTGCTGCCCAAAATGCAATAGTGCAAATAATAGGACTTAAGTGATACACAATTGGATATGCAGCAGTTGCCAGAGGCCTGTACACCATCCCAAAATTTCACTATCTGAGGAATTGTACTGCAGGGCGTGCTGTCCTGGAGACTATACAGAGTTTCTGAAACCATGCTGTTGACATTCAAAAACATTTACAGGTTTAGGGATTATTTCAACATACAAGTAGCTCTATGCAACAATGCAGATGCTGATCTTGACAAGTTGATAAACAGTGGCAATCATGTTATATTTGTGGCTGATTATGATGTGCCTTGTGATTTGAAGATACTAACACCCAACAGATACAGTGCATCCATAGATTGGAATATTTGTATCTTGTTCTTCAAGAAAGATCACAGATATAAATTATTACCCAATGTTCCAATAGATTGCTTCATGCTCCCAGGATATTTTGCATTACAAATAGGAAACAGGATATACAAAACAAGATATGATGACAAGTTTTTTGCAATAAGCTGGCCTGCACTATACAGCTCTGGCCTGTTTGTTGTGGATCTGCAGAACAGCATATTTAAAACACATCTATACTCTGAATTCTTAGAGTGCCCAAACAGGTGTGTGTATTTTACAAATTATTACAATCTGTCAAAATTGCTGTCAGGTCCATGCTACAAGGACCCATATTATTATAGACTTTCAGATGTGGACATTATTAAATTGACAAGAATTGTCAAGAAAGAAATTAAGATTGCACCCAACCCCTACAAGTATATCCAGAATGTTTTGAACCTGCCATACACAGATAACTGGGCAATATATGTGAATTTCCTAACACACAACAAGACCTGCAACATGCTCTTCTATTGCCTGAAATTGCTGGTAGAGATACACAAGAATTGCAGAGTCTGTATAGGTGCAGTATGGTACAGAATCTTACAGAATGATCCTGTATCTGTACAAGATTATAAGTATTATCATTGTACACTCGACATGTACAAGAATAATAATCACTCTCAGCAGAGAGTACCCTTCAAGATTGCCCAGCAGTATAATCCAGAATTGCCCAATCTGCTGTATGAATACACTCAAATTGTGGATGGCCCTGTCCTGTTGTATGTCTGGACAAATATTATTAATTTGTGGACACAGGTTGTTACGATGTTTCATGAATTATGTTCATATGTGCCTAAATATTTAAATTTTGTAAAAAATTAACTGTTACAGTTACAGTTCCATCTGAAGCAATCTATAATGTTTCCAGTTGGAACTTTGATTGGGAAGCATCTGAAAATCATAGACTCCCTTGGGTTTTGTAGAATTTGTGAACCAGTACCCATAATAGGTAAAATTTATACAATAATAAAAAACAACAAAATACCCCACAATTCTCCTGTAGGTGTTATACTTGTGGCACTCAAAATCTGTAATACATCTCAAGTTCAGATATTTGAAGCCGTGTGTGCTGTCAAGTGCCCAGTGAAACTCTGTCTCAGTGTTGATGGCAAACACATCATGCTCTGACAGTGTTAAGAATCTAATTTTGAAATCCTCAACAAGGGATTCAGATCTAATATATCTTGCAATATTTCTTCTATCAAAAAATGACTTTTATGCTAAGAATATATGAATATTGTTCCTATCTAGAAAATTACACACAACAGGTCTCATAACAGGATCACAAGTTTTAATTTTCTGACCCAACAGATACACCAAGACCTCATTCATGTCAACAATTCTCCTGTTGTGGAAATTTTGCCTGCTAACAAAATCTAACCCAGAATACACCATGCCTGTATTTGTAGTTATAAACTTAAATGCATCAAAACAGCTTAGACAAATCTTACAATTGAAATGTTTCCAGTTTGAAGTCTGGTCAAAAAGCATATAAAAATTGTACAGTGCTGTGAATTTTGTGTTTGTGAACCAGTAATTGTTTCTGAAGGAATCAAAGCACACTGCTGAACCCAACTGATATTTCTTATTAAGCATAGAGTTTTGATTTGAACCCCAAGAAATTTTATATAATAAACCAACAACAAAAATGCCAAAGCCAAACATATTTACACACTAAGTATATACACTAAATATACAAAGCACACTGCTGAACCCAACTGATATTTTTTATTAAGCATAGAATTTTGATTTGAACCCCAAGAAATTTTATATAATAAACATAACAAAATTCTAATATTTATTTTTGTTTAACAGGTACAACAAGTTCTGAGCACATAAGCAGTTTCTGAGGAATACTAGGCAGAAGCAGCAGCAAGCAAGTAACTTATAGAAGGCAGTGTGTATCCTATCTAATTGCATGGATAATCTTGACACAGGATTTTTTGAGAGAAGATGTATTTCAAAATACATAAAATCTAAGTCACTTGTTGATGATTTAAAGCTTAGATTCTTTGGCCTGTCTGAGTATGACCTGTTTGCTGTGCAGAATGAGACCGAGATGCAGTGGGTGCTTGCCAGTGACAGGCCATTCCAATGCCTGTATCTCAATTTTATCAGCGAGTTTGAAAAATTTATGTACAGCAGGTGCAGGAACATTGTTGGATCTTTTGTTAATTTTTATACAGACAGGTGCCATTATTATTTAAGGTTGAAATTGTTTGACAATTATTGGTTCAACAATTGCTATGAGTATTGTTTAGAGTATAGGATGTGCATGATTGCATCTCAGAGTTCAAATTGGAGACATTATAAATATTCAAATAAAATTATTAACAGGATATCTAAAGATAAGAAGATTGAATTTGTTACAACTGATAATGGGAATTTGTACAGTGGTGAAGATTTCAATCCAGAGTTTGTATCATATTCCAAGTGTATATGTTTGAATGAGCTTGTTATGTATTTCATAAGGCAAAAATTTAGATTTTGCACTTATGATTGTATTGTTGAGGCACTGGGGCAGAATAATTTGCATGACATATGCAACTGTGGGAGAGTTTTGTACAGCCTCTCAGTGTGATTTCAATGTATTTTAGGCACAGGAATTTGGCAGTTGGGCATCAACCCGCAGCAGGCAGTCCTGATTATTTCAGCAGAGACAGCACTCAAGGTAAATAAATATTTGCTGCAAGTGTAAATTGCATGTTTTCCATGGATAATCCTGACTCTGAAATGATGAGCCCCCCTCAGGCAGATTTGGCTACACTTAAAACTAGCTCAAGATGTGCATATGAGCTTATTGCTCAAGTGTGGTACTCTATTAAACCCAAGATTTTTGTAAAAATTCCCTCGGGGCTGGACAAAACTCTCCCACAGTTGCATATGTCATGCAAATTATTCTGCCCCAGTGCCTCAACAATACAATCATAAGTGCAATCTCTAAATTTTTGCCTTATGAAATACATAACAAGCTCATTCAAACATATACACTTGGAATATGATACAAACTCTGGATTGAAATCTTCACCACTGTACAAATTCCCATTATCAGTTGTAACAAATTCAATCTTCTTATCTTTAGATATCCTGTTAATAATTTTATTTGAATATTTATAATGTCTCCAATTTGAACTCTGAGATGCAATCATGCACATCCTATACTCTAAACAATACTCATAGCAATTGTTGAACCAATAATTGTCAATCAATTTCAACCTTAAATAATAATGGCACCTGTCTGTATAAAAATTAACAAAAGATCCAACAATGTTCCTGCACCTGCTGTACATAAATTTTTCAAACTCGCTGATAAAATTGAGATACAGGCATTGGAATGGCCTGTCACTGGCAAGCACCCACTGCATCTCGGTCTCATTCTGCACAGCAAACAGGTCATACTCAGACAGGCCAAAGAATCTAAGCTTTAAATCATCAACAAGTGACTTAGATTTTATGTATTTTGAAATACATCTTCTCTCAAAAAATCCTGTGTCAAGATTATCCATGCAATTAGATAGGATACACACTGCCTTCTATAAGTTACTTGCTTGCTGCTGCTTCTGCCTAGTATTCCTCAGAAACTGCTTATGTGCTTAGAACTTGTTGTACCTGTTAAACAAAAATAAATATTAGAATTTTGTTATGTTTATTATATAAAATTTCTTGGGGTTCAAATCAAAATTCTATGCTTAATAAAAAATATCAGTTGGGTTCAGCTGTGTGCTTTGTATATTTAGTGTATATACTTAGTGTGTAAATATGTTTGGCTTTGGCATTTTTGTTGTTGGTTTATTATATAAAATTTCTTGGGGTTCAAATCAAAACTCTATGCTTAATAAGAAATATCAGTTGGGTTCAGCAGTGTGCTTTGATTCCTTCAGAAACAATTACTGGTTCACAAACACAAAATTCACAGCACTGTACAATTTTTATATGCTTTTTGACCAGACTTCAAACTGGAAACATTTCAATTGTAAGATTTGTCTAAGCTGTTTTGATGCATTTAAGTTTATAACTACAAATACAGGCATGGTGTATTCTGGGTTAGATTTTGTTAGCAGGCAAAATTTCCACAACAGGAGAATTGTTGACATGAATGAGGTCTTGATGTATCTGTTGGGTCAGAAAATTAAAACTTGTGATCCTGTTATGAGACCTGTTGTGTGTAATTTTCTAGATAGGAACAATATTCATATATTCTTAGCATAAAAGTCATTTTTTGATAGAAGAAATATTGCAAGATATATATTATATCTGAATCCCTTGTTGAGGATTTCAAAATTAGATTCTTAACACTGTCAGAGCATGATGTGTTTGCCATCAACACTGAGACAGAGTTTCACTGGGCACTTGACAGCACACACGGCTTCAAATATCTGAACTTGAGATGTATTACAGATTTTGAGTGCCACAAGTATAACACCTACAGGAGAATTGTGGGGTATTTTGTTGTTTTTTATTATTGTATAAATTTTACCTATTATGGGTACTGGTTCACAAATTCTACAAAACCCAAGGGATTCTATGATTTTCAGATGCTTCCCAATCAAAGTTCCAACTGGAAACATTATAGATTGCTTCAGATGGAACTGTAACTGTAACAGTTAATTTTTTACAAAATTTAAATATTTAGGCACATATGAACATAATTCATGAAACATCATAACAACCTGTGTCCACAAATTAATAATATTTGTCCAGACATACAACAGGACAGGGCCATCCACAATTTGAGTGTATTCATACAGCAGATTGGGCAATTCTGGATTATACTGCTGGGCAATCTTGAAGGGTACTCTCTGCTGAGAGTGATTATTATTCTTGTACATGTCGAGTGTACAATGATAATACTTATAATCTTGTACAGATACAGGATCATTCTGTAAGATTCTGTACCATACTGCACCTATACAGACTCTGCAATTCTTGTGTATCTCTACCAGCAATTTCAGGCAATAGAAGAGCATGTTGCAGGTCTTGTTGTGTGTTAGGAAATTCACATATATTGCCCAGTTATCTGTGTATGGCAGGTTCAAAACATTCTGGATATACTTGTAGGGGTTGGGTGCAATCTTAATTTCTTTCTTGACAATTCTTGTCAATTTAATAATGTCCACATCTTAAAGTCTATAATAATATGGGTCCTTGTAGCATGGACCTGACAGCAATTTTGACAGATTGTAATAATTTGTAAAATACACACACCTGTTTGGGCACTCTAAGAATTCAGAGTATAGATGTGTTTTAAATATGCTGTTCTGCAGATCCACAACAAACAGGCCAGAGCTGTATAGTGCAGGCCAGCTTCTTGCAACAAACTTGTCATCATATCTTGTTTTGTATATCCTGTTTCCTATTTGTAATGCAAAATATCCTGGGAGCATGAAGCAATCTATTGGAACATTGGGTAATAATTTATATCTGTGATCTTTCTTGAAGAACAACATACAAGTATTCCAATCTATGGATGCACTGTATCTGTTGGGTGTTAGTATCTTCAAATCACAAGGCACATCATAATCAGCCACAAATATAACATGATTTGCCACTGTTTATCAACTTGTCAAGATCAGCATCTGCATTGTTGCATAGAGCTACTTGTATGTTGAAATAATCCCTGAACCTGTAAATGTTTTTGAATGTCAACAGCATGGTTTCAGAAACTCTGTATAGTCTCCAGGACAGCACGCCCTGCAGTACAATTCCTCAGATAGTGAAATTTTGGGATGGTGTACAGGCCTCTGGCAACTGCTGCATATCCAATTGTGTATCACATAAGTCCTATTATTTGCACTATTGCATTTTGGGCAGCACGAGACCTTGTTCTCGACAATCCTGTTTAGGAAACAATATCTGCAAAATACGTGCCCGCACTGAAATGCAACATCAACAGTGAACAGAATACACTGACACAGCCAAGGTGCAGGTGTGTTGCCTCCAACAATATTTGGAATCACAGCAATATTGTGCCTGCTGTAATTTTTGAAACTCCTTATGAGAACATTCAATTCCTCAGAGTATGGTGCATAATTTGGACGAGTGTCATGAGACATGCATCCAAATAAATCATTAAGCATAATTCTTCTAAGCATTTTGAGGTACATCTTCTTCTCAAACACAGTGCATGGTACAAATGTCTTGTACATATCTTGACCTGGGAGCCACCAGAAATACCTGTCATCAATAATTTCATTATTGCTTCCGGAAGGTCCAGCAGTACAGGGTGGGATTTGTCCCAGCATATTTGCAAAGTCACCCAGGGCATTTTCCAACTTGTGCACATCAATATCACTGCGTTCATCAATATTGCATAGCTTCTCATACAGTTCAACTCTTATACACATGCTTTCCTTCATATATTTGTATATATCCTTGTATAGGATATGATACCACTTATTTATAAATTCTGTAAGTGTTTCCCTAGTAAATCTTGAGGATCTTATAAAACATGCAACTTTTGCAGAGAGCACAGGTCTTGTATCTATAAAATCCCAAAAATTTGTAAACCTGTTATTCACCGGTATAGCTCTGCCTTCAACTACATGCCTAGGAACCTGATTGAACAGCATATCATGTAAAACAGCACTACTCTTGCCCAGTTTCTTATGCAGACAAAAAAAACTGCATATCTCTATGTCAATTAGTTCTTGAGATATTAATTATTTTGTATTTAGGAACCACTTTGGTCTTTGGCCCCCCTGCCAAAAATTGGCTTTTACTGCACCAGTGTATACTGTCCCTATGATCTTACTTGGTTATTCTACCAGACTGTATGCTTTAAGTCTCCTACAATCTGGTTGAGCCTGTTCAGATTCTGCCCCCTACTTGTGGGTTCCACTGCCGATCCAGCAATGGTAACAAACAGCACTGTGCTCTGCCTTATATAGATTTATACAGCCAATAGAAATCTTGCTTACTTAAACCAATCAGAAAACACCACATCATCACATTATGTCATAACCAACTAATCAGAAAACAACACATGCCTAATAATTTATTGCATAATATTGCACAACATGATGCAATAGAAGTGGACCGGAAGTAAATATGTATGGATGTGGGTGGGTGTGGGTGGGTGTGGGTGGGTGAGCATCTTGGCTTAGTTTTAAGTGCTGTGTTCAAAATAAAATATAGTGGCTGGTAGCTGTATACAAGCCATCAGAATGCCCTTCTTGTTGTATCCAAGCCCTATTATAATTTTTGTTTCTACATTCTGTCACTAGTTTTGATCCTAGGACAGTTATATTTATGGGGGTGACTCTGCATGGCCCCCAGAGCAACATACTGAAATTTTAAAAAATCGATAATTTTTTTTCTGAATTTTTCACTAGTTTTGATCCTAGGCCAGTTATATTTCTGGGGGTGACTCTGCATGCCCCCCAGAGCAACATACTCAAATTTTGAAAAAAATCGATAATTTTTTGAATTTTGATTATCTCTGGAACCATGAATGCTAGAGACATGGGGCTTGGTGATTTCTCATGGGCATTTCAAGATGCAACTTTTTGATCTGTATAATTTTTAAAAATCTCTTGCCGTTCTCTAGATCTTGAATGACTTCCCTATTTTTCAAGATAGGAGCATGGGGGTTGCATATTTGAAATCTAGAGGCTGTTTAGAAGTTTTGTTAGAAAATCGATAATTTTTTGAATTTGTGATTTTTTCAAACACTATCAGTGCTGGAGACTTCAAATTTTGTAGGCATATTCCAGGCATGATTCTCTACATTTTTTGTCTCTATAATTTTCCTGATATATGCAATATTTAAGCTGTAAATGCCTAATTTTTATAAATAGAATTTTTTGAGAAGTGCAATATTAACAGAATTGTTAATATTTTGAAATCTATACATGCTAGGGCACTATAGCAGTCACTATACTTAAGATATCATACAATATCAAGAGGGGCATATTTTTGACAAGCTTATGGACAAAAATCTGGCAGATGCAGCTTTTGTAAGTGTAGCCAAATCAATCTGAGGGGGGTCATACTTTCACGGGAAATTCCCGAAGGCATTTTTACAAAAATCTTGGATTAGACAGGGTGCCACACTTGAGCAAAAAGCTCATATGGGCATGTTGAGCTAGTTTTAAGTGTAAACAAATCTGCCTAAGGGGGACTTATACTTTATCGAGTTTATATTAGTATATTTTACACTACTTGCGAGGATAAAATTATCGAAGAGCAGTGTCGTCTTTCCGCACCCTGAAGGTCCTACGATCAGACATGGTATGCTATCGGGAAGCAATTCGCCGTTCCTTCTTTTCGTTTGACTTTCCGAATCAGGTAGACGCTTCACAACATTACACCTACACATAGAATCACTTCGTTCGAATCGATCCAACTTGTTCCCGGAAGTCCCAGCCATTTCACCAAAAGTTTGTCACCTCTCTTACACAATACTTTTTCGATAATGTACGTGTCGGGGTATTTAGTTTTAGAGAGTTCCTCCTCGTAGAAGCGCCCCAATAAAATTTCACCGCCACTGTCCTTTATTATATAAGTGTGACGGTTCCCGGGTAAAACTCGAACCACGGTAAAAAGTTACGTGCTCCAATTTAGTGTAAAACCCTTGTCGAACGTTCGCTTCAATTTACTGATCCTCACCTGGTCTCCAATTTTGTATTTAGGTCTTTTTGTCGTGGGTGTGTACTTTGGACAGTAAACGGTAGAAATTAAGCGCTGCTCGTCGGACTTGGTAACGTCAGCTGGCTTCATGCCTATCGTTCTGTGCACCGTGTGATTATAGTCGTTAACGAGTTCCGGAAGAATGGTGACCCACTTGTAGCTTCCTGAAGCGTAAAGCGTGACCACATGCGCGATTTCAGAGTGCGATTGAATCTTTCCACGATGCTGGCTTTGACGTGACTGAAAGTCGAATAATGTCGAATGTCATGTTTCCGAATAAAGTTTTTGAATACGGCATTGTAGAATTCCTTCCCCTTGTCCGTGTGCAGAAATTGAGGTCGTCTGCCGCTTTCGCGAAAAATTGTTTTGAATGCTTCCGTGACGCATGTTCCCGTTTTGGCTTTCAAAGGTAGAGCCTATGCGAATTTCGAAAATTTGTCTATGACGGTGAAAAGGTACATTTTGCCCTTGTTCAATTTATGTACATTTTTTAACTTGCCGCTACTCATCTCGACGAGGTCACTTTCCCAGAGGTAATCGATGCCCTTGGTTACCACCGCCAAACGTTCGTAGTTGCGGCGTGCAGGTTTATGCAATTCTTCGACGATGGCTTGCCTAGACTTACTTTTTTTTTAGAGATTACGTTTGAAGAGAAGCACGAGCGTGATGGGATTCAAAGAGGGTGGCACCTCGCTCGTGTTTTGAATGATCAGCTTATCACCGGCACTCACGTCGAAAACGGTAAGATCCTCGTCTTCGTGTATTTCATATATATTGCGCGTTTCGTTCCAACGTGCCAGAGGAATGTTTCCTGCTTTCTGGACACCACGATTCGATATCAACGTCATGGTGGGAACGCTAGCTTTTCTGCCGTGAGACCAGTACGAAAATTCGTTTATCTGAATCGTGCCATCGAGGAGAAACTTGTAATACGGATGATAAGGATTTAACATGTACAGTTTGTTACATTCGACGAACGTGGAGATTCTCTGTTGATTGGGTACGCTGTTGATTTCGATGGCTTGCAAGGTGAACAATTGGGCGATTTTAGTGTCGACGCTGAGCAGATTACTGTGAACGTGTCCAAGTTTATTTTCAATGGGCAACAAATGCTCGACTATGGTATCAGTTATGGCAGAAAATGACGGTTTGATTTTCACTTCCACGTTCAACTGCTTGTAGGTTTCGTTCAGTTCTTGCAACTTGGCACTGAAAGAGGCCAGCGTCGATTCCTGCGTGGATTCCAGCACTCCAACTTGATCTCTGATGTTGACAACAATGTTCTGAAGGTTCTCAACTTGATTCAATTTCGAACTTTTCTCGGTAAGATCGTTCACGATGCTTCACATCTCTGTAAACTGCGTGTGAAGATCCGCGACGCTCTGCGAAGTGTTCAAGGTCGACACCAGCGAATTAATTTCATCTCGAATCTGTTCCACGTTTGCCGTTTCCGTTTCTAGTCGTTTCAGCATTCGAGATATGTTCCTTTTCAAAGCGTGTAATTCTTTGGAGGTGGGGAGATTGGCCTCCGTACTTTCGAGATCGCTCAATGAACTTTTGATGTCGCTCGAATTGGATAATTTCGTCACCGCCGTTTTCAATTTTTCCAAAGCTTCCTTCGAAGGCACGCTCGTCCGTAACGATTCCAAGTCACCCTGTATGTTGTCGAGTACGTGATGAAAATGAGCAAGGTTCGATTCGACGTTCAAATTTTCTAAATATTCGATCTTCTGCTGAACCGTGCTTAACGTGACTTAAATGCTCGTCAACGCGTTCGCTTGAACGTGAATATTTTTAATTTCTTCGTTGATCAACTCCAGAGACGCCTGAAGCGTAGCGATGGTGGTTTGAATGTGTTCGAAATCTTGATAAGCCTCCAATTGAATTTTTAGGTTCGCGACGCTTTTACTGATGACCTGCAGTTCGTCTGACGTTGGTAGGTTCGTCATTGTATCTTCCAAAGTCTGTAACTTGGATTTAATTTCATCCAACGTGCTGGTGAATTCTTCTTGTAATTTGGAAACGACGACATGCAAGCGTTCTACATCGATATCATTCACGACGGTTTGAAGTTCAGAGAAATTATTTTCGATTGCGGAAGTTCGTTCTTCGATTTCGAGTTTCAATTTTTCCAAATCTTCTTCATTCGATTGAAATAGCTGTAATTTGGCCCAAACATTTTGAAGCGAATCCACGCTCAACTGTATATCTTGAACGTTGTCGTAAGAAGGTACATCAACATAATTTTTTATGAGCGTTTTCAGTTCGGAATCGATTTTCAGAATGGTGTCGAGACATTGCGTTTGGAGCGTAGCGATCTCCGACTCTAAACTTTTGTTTAAGGTCTCCTGCAAAGCGATCAAATCACTCCTCAACTTTTTAACTCGAACGTAGAGCATGAGAATCTCTTCTGCGTGGTCTACACGCTTAGTGTGGCCGAAAATGTCGTTAGGCATTTTGTTAACGGTTATTTATAATTGGATAGACGATTCGTAATTCTACGAAGAGAGGAATGAGTTTGTCGTAATCTCCGAGGAGTTCCACGTATAAACATTCTCCTGCAGAAACATCGTACGCCATGTTAGAAAGCACCTTGTCGTGCTTCATTCGAACAATGTTCTTGCCGCTAGAAATTTTGATTTTTCGCCCTTCGTTCTCCGGATTCACAGTGATCCGAAGTTTCCCGTCGATCGGAATTTCGTAAAAATGTAAATTGTTATTGAAGACGTAAAAGGTTTTACCCACATCGTCATCCAATTTCGTCCAAATGCTGTTGAGATGAACGATCAGTAGACCGTTGAGATTAGATAACACGGAAGGTAAGAGGTTTATTTAGATTTGGTTGTGCAGTTTCCATGATGGTCTGCTTTCTGTATCCGAACAAGTTCATAGGCATGCTGGTTATTTATTTTTTTGTACGTGCAAGATTTTTTGTCATTTTCAAATTTTTGGTTTGATGTTAGGTATACTTTTTTCAAATTTTTGGTTTGATGTTCGGTTTACTTTTTTTGTCACTTTCAATTTATTTTTTTAGTTTGATGTTAGGTTCACTTTTTTTATGGACATTTGTAACATTTTTTTCCATCTCCGGAACGGTTGTGTCCCCATGGGAGTGTGTGGATTCCACATTGGAGAACGCACCTCTTGTCGTCGTTGGGATCCAGGGCAATCTTCCTCACCTCGTTGGTGGTCAACACATGGTCGACCCTCTGGATGCGCTGTTCTGCTCTTAGAACCTACGACCTGGTCTTGAGGCAATCGACGAAGTCCTCGCATGTGAGATGTTCCCGAACCACCTGTCTGCCGACACCCTTGGCCTTCTTGGTAACGCTGCCCTCGGCTTTGATCGCATAGGCCTTGGCGCGAAGACCTGCAAACTCAAGAATTACGTCTCCGTCCTTCTCATCTTTGAGTTTGCCAGGCACCTTTTTGTTGCGGGCCAGGATGCCGTACTGGTTCGGCTGGGGATCGCCCGAGGTGTCGAAGAGGTTAACCAAAGATGGTACTGTGACTATATCCCTGTATGCATCGGCTGAGCGGACGTGGTACACCAAGCTGTCCGTGTCTGTGTAGAGAAGCGAGATGTTGTGGCCGTAGTGTGGACGTAATATGTCGTAGTACGTCTCGAACATGTGTAGCTTGCTCAGATCCAGAACCGTGGCTCCAACGTAGATGGGCTTGGTGAGCCTCACCTCACCTTGCTTCATGTGAATCAGAGCCAGCTGCTCGTTGTAGATTGTTCGAGACTTGAACAATGGACTCGCGACAAGCTGACGACATCGCTCTTTCCTCGTCACCAAATTTATGTCTACACGATTCCGTACATTCTCCATGGTCTTGCCAAACACCGCATTATTCATGAGCTTGAAGAAATCCTTATCAAGCTCTGACGTGGCTGCAGTGCGGTGTTTAGTGTTGACTTCAATGTATGGACGCAACCATGGAGAATGGTTGAACTTGAGGATGCGGTGAACTGCGTGGACCGTGACCCCTCGCTGCATCAACCACCGGAGATTCTGGAAGTGCATGACGTAATTCTTCTTGGGTTCGAAATCCATGACGAGCTTCGTCTGGTTCGAATCGGATGGACACTTGAACTCAGGTGCAGGGGGAAGATCGCAAAATACATGATGTAGCTTCTCGGAGAATTGCAGATCAACCTCGGCGAAGAACACATGTTCCGAATCGTCGAAGCTTTCGATGTCGAAGTTGGAAGGATCAGTAAACTCGAAGTTTCCGTAGGGAAGTCGCTGCATCATGGCGTGGCCGTACAAGTTATTCACGTCCGTGAGCTTGATGTAGCTCGACGGTTGGGAGGAGTCGTAGCCAGTAGCCATGTGATGGTTGTTGGCGCGCACGTGCCGTTGCGACACCTGGACCATGCCACCCCGGATAGCGCGTTCCACAAACAGCACCATGTCATAATTGGAAAGAAGCTCCAGCTCGATTTTCGTCACCAGAAACAAGGCTGACCACGCCAGTCCGGGGAGACTATAGAAGTAGGCGTGGTCCAGTTGGTAGATCATCATTGCGGTCGCACGGAACGTCTGGAACACGTCGGCGAGGAGCGTCACATCAAGTTTGAGGTATGCGTCGTGGTAGTCCCCGAGAGTTCGACAACCCAGCTCGCGCCACATGGACTGGGCATGGTGATATTCTTCGTCGGTGATGTTCGAGCCTCGTAGCTGACTGTATAACTTCGCCTGGGGAGGTAGCGACGTCTCCGGAAACTTGGCAGAGTCTGTGACATATTCGTAGGGGTAGACCCCCTTACGCCTGAAGAGACCGGCGTCCAAGTTCGGAAAGTTTGCAGAGGTTATGAGTATTTGCTCGTCGCTGAACTTCCCCGCGAGAGCATCGAGGCTTGCCGGGAGGAACCTCAGGGAGTCGAGGAAGCGAAGCTCGACGGTAGAGCGTGATCCTGGGATTGGCACTCGTTTGCTCACACTGATATAACGCTCCTCGTTCTGTGCGAGAACGTTGATTCCCTCGTTGTCGTACCCAAGATGCTTGATCAGGTGGTGAAAGTCATACCCCGAGCCGTTGTGGAAGAAGATCGGGATAAATCGCGGGTCCCGGGCCATGAGGTTGCATCCGTTGCACCAAGGACCAACGTACCTACCGTTAAAGTGATCATGGTGTTGGACTTTACGGTTGTTGGCGGTGTACTCCTTGACGCAGACAGGGCAAGCGATGGCCTCGTCGTGTCTACGTTGATCGTCGGGAGACAGTGGGAGCATAGACTTGGGGGCCAACAGCACCTTTCCTATCTCGATGGCCTCGACAACCATCCTCTCGAGAAAGTGTTTGGCTGCGTCGCGACCACGGTACACGTAGGGCTCGGGGGCATCACGTCGGTCTCGCCGCACCACAACGTAGGCGTAACTCGAGGCCTCGTGGAGTTGGTAAGGGGTAGTGGAGGAAACTTCGGGATCGGGATCGCAAGTGGACAGGGGTTTGAGAAAGGCCTCGAAATCTGCGATGATGATAGCGGGGTGCTCTACCATGGCACCGTGCATGTGGAAACGCTCCACGGTGCCAGGTTTGGGCAAGACTGCAACCCCCGGCTCGTTGGCATTGCAATAATGTTTGTGGCGAGAGAGCTTCTCGACAGCGATGTTGGAGCCTCGAACATGTTGGTAATTGTGTTGATCCTGTCCGTCGAACATTGACAAGCACCTGCGACACACCTCGACGTGGTGATTATCACTGCTCCGTTGGCTCGAAACAAGCCGAGAGAGGGAAGCGAATGAGGATGTAGTGGTGTTGTGTCTCGTTCTTCATGAACAGGAGGTTGATTTCTCGTCCCTCGTTGCTGCTCACGTTGCTCACCCGGATGGGGTACACCACATTTTTGTTCTCGGTGAGACCGTAAACGTTTATGGCTAATTGTAAGTTGCGAGCACGTGCCTCAAACTTGCCAACATCCGAAAGCGCCACCGGGTAGTCGATTCCCACCATTGCATCCTCCAACTCCGACTCGTACTGCTCGTAGTGGCCAACACGATGCGGTTGTTTTTTTCTGTCGACGGGGTGCAACGCTGCCAGCACCGACCAGACGAAGCACTTGTTATCTTTATTTTGGATGTTCAGAACAGCTTTTTAGCCACAATGGTAGGTGGTAAGGGGACGTAGCTGGACGCGGAGAGAGGCACAAACTTGCAAAGTTTGATGCACAGTTCGTGAGGCTCACCGCACAGCGAACCTCCTGAGCCCACAGCTTGATGCTCATCCTGCTTGGCCAGTATCTCCTCGGCAAACTTGTCGTAAATTTCCCCAATGCTGTCACCATCCGCCAGATGCAGCGTTTTTGCTTTCGTTGCATGAAAGAAAGTGTATCTTTCATCGGTCGGCTTCTTGTATGTGCAACATAGCGTACCGTAGAATTTAGTGGAGGAGTGCGTAGCCAGTGCATTACTAAGAATAGAAACTATCTCTGCTCGCTTCTCCTCTAAAAAGCTACGAACATCGCAAGAGCCGTCCGACAATCGGACATAATCTTCTAATATTCATCCGAAAGCAGACCGGTCTGCTTTCATCGCAGGCTTGACGCGTTTGGTGGGTGGTGCATTGATGGAGGCTGCTTCTGCCTTCCTCTTGTTGGAGGTCGAAGGCTGAGCCCCAGATGTACTTTCGCTTAGAGAAGTAAGCTTATGCTTCTTGGCATACGCAATTGTGATATGTTTATTGCATCCGGAACATAGTTCGGTGGCAGCCAAATGCATGCCTGGCACGCAGGTGCGACAATGTCTTGCAAAATGTTTGCTTGATATGGTTCTTTTGCACACAGGGCAACGTTTCATGGAGCACATTTTTGCTTTTTCGGGGTATGTTTATTTATATGTGATCTGTTGGTGGTAGAGTGTTTACAAAACAAAAATGCCTTATGAGAAAAATTTTGTAAGCTAATTCTAATTAGTGTTAGTTTGAGGGGTTTATTTATATATGGGTGGTGTTGTCTTCCTCAAATATGTGCTTTAATCAACCCTATAAAAAAATAAAGAAAATATATAAGAAAAATATGATTGTAGATAGAGAAAGCACAATAAATATTGTATGCATGTGTAATTCTATTTAGCTTATTTTTGCTAGACACGAATCTTCTTCAGATTTTATTGCCTACTAGTATATTTTTCTACCAATCTAGTAGAGGTGTGAAACTATGAAAATGTTCTTGTTTATATATATTCTATTGTTTTGGCTGATATAATAGCAAATATATATATATATATATATATATATATATATATATATATATATATATATATATAGCTATTTTGAAATTCTAAAACTTTCAGGTATACTTATTTTTTACATGCATCATAAAAAATTACACAATCATATTTTTTTCCATACACACATTTTTTTTTTATTTTCAGAAAACAAAATTATTTTCGATCTCCATTTTTTCTTTTTTTAAAAAAATTATTTGTGTTTATAGTATTTGTCGGGCAATAGCAGATAAAACAAGAATAGGTTTTCTACGACCCATAGTTTACGAGTTACAAAACAACTTAGAAATTACATCTTGAAATTTTAATTTAAAATAATTCGAAAACAGTAAGCACTAATCATTATGTTTCCAGTAGGACTCCTATGGGACGTAGAACCTTGTAACTTTGCTCTATGTATATACTAGTGCTTTTCCAACATGTTCACAAAACCTTAGAACCTTCACAGACAAAAATATAAAGTTTCCCCCTGTGTACATGTATAATTCGGATCCCACTGTAGGTCCAGTTTCGATTAGCCTTACTGTGCATAAAGTAGACTTAAAACAACAAATCCAACCCAGAGTATCAACAAATTCAAAAACATAAAGTTTCCCCCTGTACACTTGTATAATTTTAAACTCCAAGTTCGATACCCGGCGGAGGTGGTTCGGATCCCACTGTAGGTCCAGTTTCGATTAGCCTTACTGTGCATAAAGTAGACTTAAAAAAACAAATCCAACCCAGAGTACACGCGTCAATACCATCCACCATGAGTAAACTAACATGATCATAATCATCGTCCCTCCCCTCCCTCCGATTGTTACCTCTCTTTTATGTTATTCCCGATGAAGAATAGTTTTTTCAAGCGCACGTTATGTATGTTCAAATTTTTGTTTAGCGTAATTTCGGTGTTTAATCAAAACATTTCGTGTTCACTAACGCAACTCGCAATTATTATTATTAACACACACACACATGCAAGAGAAATAACAAGAAATAATTTACCTACAAAAGCTGCTAGCTATTTAACACACACAAACGGTTGTATAATCGCGTACAGTTGCAAAAACGTTACTCTTCTGTACAGAAACTTTCACATTACTGTGTTTGATCTGACCTACATCGACACCACAGAACGAAAGTCATCTCTCCCCCACCCGTCGTCACATCCGATTGCGATGACAATATAAGCAAACTAGGTCGTATCAGTATTGCCAACTCACTAGGCGTCTGAGTTTCGGGCGACCCGACTTGTGCGAGCGGTGGGTGCAGCCGAACACCGTCGCTGCCCGCCATCAACTCGAACTGGACGGCATCGAAGTGGTGCGTTATCTTTTCGGGAACCTCTCCTCGTACACGCTGAAGTACGTTTCGTTGTATTTCAACCTGGGAGAGAAAATGATGCCCGAAGGCGAAACCGTGCAGATGCTCTACGCGAAAAACAAAATAGACGAGCTGCTGCAATACAACGTCCAAGATTCCATGCTGGTGCGGGACGTGTTTCTGAAAAACGGGCTCGTGCAAACAATCGTCTCCACGTGCTGCCAGAGCGTGTTGCGTGCGGACCAGGTTCGTGGGCACCAACTCAACTAACTTGCATCTCTCGCATTATTATTTCAACGAAGCGTTGCAGAACATGCGATGCTTGTGTTTCCCACGCCAGCATCTCAAATACCACCACAAGTTGGTCGGGGGATACGTGCACCGTAACCCTCACATGAACGTGGCGCTCAAGAACAAGACCGAGAACGAGATTATTTTGGTGCTGGACTTCACGTCATTCTACCCGAGCGTCATGGTCGCAGCAGGACTCTCCCCTTTCAACGTGAACTTGGAGTGGCGCGAATTCCACACCGGAACGTCCGTTCCACTAGGCACAGGCACGGAAGTGGACGTTTATCGCGGCAGCACGAATCCCCCACCGGTTGCACGGAAGCGGATCTCCACGTGTATTTTTCGCCCCACACGCTCAGCGCCATGTGCATCCGCAAGATCATGACCTTGCGCAAAAGAAATCAAGGAAGCCAAGAATTGCAAGAAGACCTTGCCGCCGGGCAAATTGCTCGAAATGGACGCGAAACAGAATACGGCGAAATTGATGATGAACAGCATGTACGGTCAGATGTACGAGCTGAAAGACATTCCCGAAGAAATTCGCGCTCACGTGAACCAACCTTACATTTCTATAACCGAAGGCGTTAGAACCTTTTTTTGGGTTGGGCACCACGCACTCCTTGCGGGGTTATAGGGGCCAGGAATCCTAAAAAAACAATTATTATTATTTGTTTGTTTGCTTGCGTCACAATACAGAAATAATAAGAGGCACGCGCATGTGTGTGTGTGGCACATCGTTCCCGAGAGGTTTACAAAGGTCACGATATATAAACATTTAACCGGGACTTGGAAAATTACGATAAGGCGCATTCGCTCACCACTGTTGCCAGCTATAGGTCTCTCTCTCTCTTCATCTTACAGCAACGTTGGCATCTCTCTCTCTCTTTTTTTTTTTTAGTTGTAGGTGGTTTGCCAACACTCTCTAGTTAATAATGCTACATATTATATACACACACGCACACATATACTGTGTTGCCATCCATCCATCTCTGTAGTAGCCCTTGCCAAGTAAGAAGAAGAAGCGGTGTAGGTAGGTGTTGGCAACACTGCGAGAAAATGGGGCTTATGCCTTACAAGAGCAAACCATTAAGTCGAGCCCCACCGAGCCCCACTTCGACCCCCATTTTCGGTTGCAGAACCGGGTTGATACCACTACTATCACTATAATTTATTCTGAACTCAACCGGCTCATGCGTGTGTTTTGTAAGATCAACCACAAAGATTGGCCGAAATATATAGATGTAGTTCTACGCTTATTAAATGATAGTGTACACACACAGCTTGAATTTGCTCCCTCCGAGTTACAACTAATTAGATATCTTAACTCATGTATTTTGAATCATTTTAATTTACCGCCTAATGAAATTTCTCTGTGGAAAGATAAGCTATACATGGTTTTTGTAAAGGGAAGCAAGGAAGAAAATAAATGACAGGTACAACTTGCAACAAGAAAATAGACCTGAAGTTAAAATAAAAGACCTGGTATTTGTATAATTCATTATCTTAGCAGCGTCCTAGAAAATAGCACTAAAAAGTACTGTGAGGTCTATGAAGGTCCGTATATGGTAATTGACAAACAAGCGACTAATGCATACATTGTAATAGATTTGAAAACTGGCAATATCAGTGGTAACCATCACAGTGATAATCTAAAAATCTGGAATTGTTCCATTGAAAAAAGAAGTTGTTATTTAAGCCAATTGGAAAAACTAAATCCAAAATTGTACAAACATTTGTATTGGGTAGATCAAAGAAAGATTTAAATTTTGTTTAAAATTATTTATATTTATTTGCTATTTTTATATTTCTTTAACATATATGTTGTTGTATTGATTGTACCCAGTGTATTTGACCATGATGTGTACCAGTTTAACTGTAACTACACAAGGTATGAGTGTAGATATGATAACAATGCGTAAATTATAAATGGGTATTTTATTTTGTAAAAATTTCACTTGATGGAAATTTTTCTCCCAAGAGAGGGGAGTTATGACAGTTGTATCATTTGAATAATTTTGTACTAGAGTGTATAGAGGTAGGAACATCGCTGTGACGTAGTGAACGACCTCAGACCTTCTCGTGCCTCGCGGCTCCAGCGAGGTGGAAAGGGGGCGGAGCTACAGATCGACAACAAGGAAAAAAACCTTGGGAGGACAAGTCCCCGCGCAGCTTTCCCTTCTTCCCTCCAGCTCGGGCCATAAGGAAGCATGGTCAACTCTCCCCCTCCCCTACTCGTGGGGGTATGGTGCAAAGGACTCGCGGGTCTGCGAAGGTTGTTTTGCTCGTGGTTCCACTATAGCAGTTGAAACGGCAGATCGCTTGACGTCGGACTGGGTAGCGAGCAATGGCTTGACGTTTGTAAGGGGTGTAATACCTGCAATTACGTGTTTGTGTTGAATAAATAGTAAGCCAAGGAAATTGATTCTTATTACTTCCAGTGGTCATAATATAAGTTACCTGCGAAGATGATAATAGGCAAATTGTCAATTACCATGTTCAAAAACTTCGTAAATAAAATGAGAGTTACAAGAATTGAAAAAAAAACGCTAACGAAGTAGAGAACTTCTGCCCTAGCATCAGAAGTGAAAAGTAAATTTTAACATTCTCCCCCTTTCATTGGAAGGTCTCATCAATATACGTAAGGATCGTTGGAGTTCATCCATACTTTCAGTCTCTGGAAGAGTGGGTGTGCTGAGTACGACATTCCAACCGCGTGAATTCCGAGAAACGTACCAACATCTCCCTACCGACTAACGAGTCAAATGGAAACAGATATGTGGAATTTACCTAATATTATCGTTGGGTGTAGTTTTATAGTAATTCAATTTGTACTACCTTCTAAACGAGAGGTAACAAAATAAAATTGTAGCATATAGTGCTACAGTAGAGGGATTTAATCGGTTCAAAGTAATACTTGGTACGAGGCCTATTATTTTTATTAATTTAAGCACAATGGAAAACCTCTTTTGACGATGTTTTGTCGATTTTATATTATTGCAAATATGTGATTTTTCCTCTCATACTTTGTAAGAGTGTCATAATTTCTTTTGAGTTAAAGTATGTAACACCTACACCCACGCCCACCCACGCACACCCACGCACACGTACGCCCAGCCACGTATACCTACACACACACCCTCACCCACCCATACCCACCCACGCACACGCATACCCACACCCACCCACGCACAATCACCCACGCACACTCACGCACACCCATGCAAATTTACTTTCGGTGTACTTCCTGTCTACTTCTATTGCATTATGTTGCGCAACAAGTTATTATGCTACATTGTGATAGCTCGCAAGGTAAACTATTGCATCATGTTGCGCAACAAGTTATTGCGCAATATTATGATGATCCTGTATCTGACGTGGTGTTTTCTGATTGGTTGGTTACGACGTAATGGGTGTTTTCTCATTGGTTGGATTATGACGTAATGGGTGTCTTCTGATTGGCTCACTGTTTCTGATGTTTTCAACACGGTCCGCGCTTAGGTTATTTAAATGCGAAAGCATTACAGATCATCAGTATCGTGAAAGTGTTTGAAGAGTGCGGACGTGTTGTTGCAGTGCTGCTCATAATTATTTTTATGTGCTATGCACAGGGCGATATTTTTTTACTATAAGTGCTTATAAATTTTTTATACTTAGTACAAATATATATTTTATATACAATAAAAAATAGCTAATATAAAATAAAACGTCATGAATATTTTTGGGTTTAAAAGCAACAACATAATCAGCCTGTAGAAAGAATGCCAGTAAACATGGATGTATATAGAGAAATTTATCATCAATTGAAAGGGTTACTTCTTGTTCACTTGAATAGTATTTGGTCTCATGTTGACGAGGATACTGGAAAGCACTTATTCGTATTTAAGAATAACTTATCATCATATATGTTACCTGTTAGTGGGAAAATTCAAATAAACGTTTCACCACCCAATGCGGCAGTTTTGCACATAGGTCGAAATTTGTATCAATTTTTTATACTTAGTACAAATATATATTTTATATACAATAAAAAAAATAGCTAATATAAAATAAAACGTCATGAATTGTTTTGGGTTTAAAAGCAACAACATAATCAGCCTGTAGAAAGAATTCCAGTAAACATGGATGTATTTAGAGAAATTTATCATCAATTGAAAGGGTTACTTCTTGTTCACTTGAATAGTGTTTGGTCTCATGTTGACGAGGATACTGGAAAGCACTTATTCGTATTTAATAATAACTTATCATCATATATGTTACCTGTTAGTAGGAAAATTCAAATAAACGTTTCACCACCAAATGCGGCAGTTTTGCACATAGGTCGAAATTTGTATAGAATTAAACATAGTACATTACTTCCTGATACGTCTTATGATGTGGAAGCTGGTGAATTTTTGTATGCTGAGATAATTGGAGAGTTGATTCCTCTGTTTATCGAAATAAGAATAATCTATCCTCTTATTAATATATAAAATACCTAAAAACAAAACAAAAACATGGATATATTTGGTAATAGAAGGCGACAGGAGATTCTAGATAATTCCAGCGAGATTGCTAGTTTAGATGTACGTCTAAAGATACTGAAATCAGATTTACTTATATTACAGAATTCGCTAAATCTAAATATTGAAGCAGATATTACAAATCTTCAAACTCAACTGATTGATCCTGTAGTAAAAAATGATGGAGAACTCAAATCTTTGCTTGAGAAATATACTAATTTAGCTTCAATAGATAATCTTCAGAACATTGAAGAGAATATTGCCAACTTGAAAAAAGAAATTGATAATTTTAGACAAATCCAGAGAACAGATTCTGAACAGTTGAAACAACAATTAAATGACCAGGCAAATAGTATTCGTACCGAACTTCAAACCATCATCCAGAATATCAAAATTCAAGAAGAATATGAGCAGGTAAATGCTAGTATTGCTAAATTGCAAGAACACTTTCAATCTTTCGAAATGAACTGCATACAGCTATAACAGAAGTTCAAAAGAAACTACAGACATTGGAAGATTATCAATAATTTACCTTCATCTTCTGAATTAAATGCTATTGCTAGGAGCGTCGCCGTCACCATATTGCAGTTGGAGAGTTATGAAGATTTTGGGAACATACAAGGTACCAAAATTCACATAGAAGATACTATGTCTACTATGAGAAATGAGCTAACAAGTGTACAGGAAACTCTGGAATCAAAACTGCCTGGCATTACTGATATTCTAGCTATAGTTCAACAGCAAGTTACTAAGCTTGAAAGCTTGAATACTGAATCAGAATTTCATCATCTTATTGACAACATTCAGAGAAAATTATAGACACTGCAACAGTCTACACCCACGCAGGATGACTTAACGCAACTGCATGAAATTTTGAATAATGCAGCTGATGCAACAGGACTCGATGCTATAAAATTAACTCTTACCACACTTCAGAATATTCCAGCTGCTTTGCCTACTTCTCAGGAAATCAGAGCTATGAGGAGATCAGTATATCGAATTTTAAAATCTGAGGATATCAGAAAACATTCAAGCAGAAATTGCGCAAATCAGATAAACTGTTGCTACACTCCACAACAATCAAATAATTAACGAACTATATTCATTATTTACATAAATCAGAAGTCAGTACACGATCTTGCTACCCAGAGTTCTAAATTGAAACTTGTAGAAAATTTACAGGAGATTATTTCTAATATTACGTTACAAATTACTACTCTTGAAGGAAGCCAAGAATCTGCTTTATCAGGTTTTGCTACTCAACTTCACGATCTCAAAGAGTAATATAAAGAACTCTATGTTGATGTAAAAATCAAACCCAGCTACGATGAGTTGGTTCGTACTATCAACGAACACTTGGAATCGGTAGTAAGCAGACTAGATGACGTAGATACTCGTCAAATTTATTCTATGGAAATTGTTAGGTTACAAAGTGTTTCAAATGCTCGAGGGCACTGGACGTACGCCAATGCTGGCAATGTTTACAAATTATATCCGTACACTCAGGTACATGAATTTTTGTTGATGGTAGTTTACGATTTCTGATGTTTAGTTTTCTAAAACCTGGAACACATATTGAAGTTCCTCAGTTTGCTATAGTTAGAAAAGATGGTATACACAAGACAGTTCAAATACATATTGGATACTGGGATGAGTCTACCAATAAATATAAAGTACATGACGACGAAGAATTATCAGTTTTTGATATTGAAATTGGTGACAAGCTAGTATTTGACATATATCAGTTATACCCTAAGTACAATCCATTTTATGCGATATTCTCACTTCGAACTCGATGTCAAGACAAGATATAGTTCATGAATTACACAAACCAGCCCGTCGCCATTACAAGCGATTAAATGTAGTACCGGAAGGTATCTGATCTGATTGAGATGGCCACTCCAAGGGGCACTTTAAAACATTTGCTTAAGATAAATCATGGTTACAAATATATGCTTACAAGTATTGATACTTTTAGCAAATATGCATGGGGTGTTCCCCTAAAACCCAAGACTCGTACATGTGTTACCGAGGCTTTTAAGTCGATATTTAGTGAGGGAAGGATACCAAAATATTTACAGACAAATAGAGGGAAGGAATTTTACAATGCTACATTTGCTAAGATAATGCAACAACATAATATTAAACATTATTCCACATACAGTGATCTGAAAGCTAGTGTAGTGGAACGATTCAAAAGGACATTAAAAAATTGCATGTGGAGACAATTTACTTTACAGGGTAATTATAAGTGGGTGCAAATTTTACCCGAACTAGTTCATGATTACAACAATACAGTGCACAGTACTATTGACATGAAACCTGCTGAGGTAACCAAATCTGATGAGCAACGATTGATTTCTACTGTTTATTGTAAAAAATATACATACACTACCAAGAAGACAAATTTTAGAATAGGGGATCAAGTAATGGTCAGTAAATATAAACAGTTATTCAAAAAACGTTTTACTAAAAATTGGAGTTATTTTCAGTGGTTCAAGTTTTACCAGGAAATAGAAATACATATATCATAAAAGATAATCATAACAAAATATTGAAAGGGAGATTCTATGAAGAGGAACTTAGTAAAACAAAATATCGAGATACATATCTAATCGAGAAAATATTGAAGAAGAAAGTAAAACAAAATATCGAGATACATATCTAATCGAGAAAATATTGAAGAAGAAAAATAATAAATTGTATGTGAAATGATTAAGTCTAACTAATAAGAAAAATGGAGAGTTGTTACCTGATAACATAAGATGTCTCATTGCAGGGACAACATGTTGTGGAAAAACCACTTTGCTGGTTGATAATTTTTGCTTGCCCAGAATTGGCTAGATTGGAAAAATAGACACTTGTATGTATTCTCAAAGAGTTTAGAACAACCGAAATACCTACACCTCATGAAGCTGTACGAGGGACTGGGCATAGCTACATTTGCATCAACAATAAAACCTTTCGACCAATGTTTGAAAAATTCTGTTGTGGTGTTCGATGATGTTATACTGGAAAATTAGAATGAAATTAGAATTTTTTTTGCACAGGCTCGTCACAATGAAATAGACTGTTTTTATTTAGCTCAAATTATTCCAAAATTCCCAAACAGTTACTACGAGATAATACAAATTTAATCTGTTTGTTTCGTCAAGATCATACTAATTTGAAACATGTATACGATGATTGTGTGGCAGGAGACTTAAATTACAACCAATTTTCAAAATTCTGTTCATCTTGTTGGAACAGCGACGATTTTGGGTTTGTTACTATCGACATGACTCGTAAACCTAACAATGGTAAATTTAGAAATAAAATCAACGACTTTTTAAACGTTTTCAAATAAAATAACCATTAATAAAAAAAATAAAAAATATGACAAACATAAATTAGAAGATAATTCGAAATTACGAGAGTACTTGTTTAAACGTTTCAAAGTTTGGAAATCAGAGAATCGAGGTTTTTACGAACAACACAAGCGTCAAGACCAATCTATTATCGATGCAAACAGTGGTCTTGGTAAAGAGATTAAGAGTTTAACAAAACAAAATAAAAACCTCATCAATGAATTGGTACCTCTTACTGTTAAAAATTATGCTGATTTTCCTCCTACGCCATTATCTAGTATCCACACACCTCTGGTACTCAAGGAACCACCTGCCAAAGCAGCGATAGAAGAGTCAGAGAAAATCGAGTTCGGTCCTCTAGCTAGGGATTACCTGAGTACAGGAAAATTCGAAAAAGATGAAGTATTTGGATTGTATCCAACTATGGAGGTTAATGAAGGTGTAGTATGGAAAATTAGCAAATCTAAAGTAACATTTGAAGGAGGCAACATAAGAATTAATTTGGGTGGGAGAAACAGCTGGTCCAGATATCCTGGTACCGTAGGGCTATGGGAGTTCATTACCAAAAAACAACAAAAAAAAATTTACAGAAGATGATTATCAAAGTTACTCTAAAATTGTGACACTCTCTGATGCCTTTTACCAAAATAAAGATGCCAGTCAAAAGCTTGTGAAATCGAGCAGCGGGGATAAATACAAAAATCTGATTAAACCTGTCTGGAATCAACTAAAAACCGGTAGTGGTATAAAACAATTCAATAATCTACCTAAGGAATTTGTATGGATAAACGGTGTGAGAAAACTTATAGATAGGTTACTTGTTATAGCAGGATAGGAAAATGCTGGGAACAACAATTTCCATAATGAGAAAATATGTATTGTAAACATGATTAGTGACAAATTAGCTAATTTTATTGTAAACGATCCTAAAGGTATAGGATACTTAATTAAAATTATCAATACTTTACCTCCTAGATTCTGGAATAAATCAGTGTCGAGGTTTAGTGAATGATATTATTAATAAACTTCCGTTCGAGTTACACGTACCAGGTTACCAATACTGTGGTGCTGGTACAAAACTTGAGAAACGAATAGAAAGAGGGGACAGGAGTATTAATCCTCTGGATGCAGCTTGTAAAGAACATGATATTGCTTACAGCACACACAAAGATCTGAATGATTGTCATGTGGCTGATCAAAAACTGGAAGAGGCAACTTTTGGAAGACTAACAAGCAGAGACGCATCATGGGGTGAAAAACTAACAGCGTTGGGTACAACTATTGCTATGAATACAAAACAAAAATTAGGGTGTTATTTGTGATATAAATACCCTGAAAAATAATAATAATAATAACAACAACATGAAACCAAAAGCAGTTGTATACCAAATACCATATCACGATCATAAAAATTTAAAACTTAATTCGATTTTAACTAAAAAACAACAAGAAAATAAGAGGCAATGTATAGCCAAAGGAAACGGAATGAAATTATTACTCAGTACGCCACAATTAAAACGATTGCAAAATGCAAGAACGAAAACACACAGTGGAGGATTTATATTCAGCATTCCAGCTATCCTGGCTGCATTGGGGGCAGTTGGGTTTTTAGCTGGGGGTAGTGATGCTATTGCCAAAACTGTAATTGATTCGAAAAAAATAAGGCAGAACTAGAAAAGCAAAAGCGTCATAATCTTGCCATGGAGAAAAATATAGCAAAGGTGTGAAGTCTAGAGCACTCAGAAAATTATAAAAAGAAGCTCTTACCAATCAAGACATTGAATCTTTAATTAAAATATTTAAAATTAAATACTTCAGGGGGGTTTTCATGTCTGATTCTCTCAATAAATGTAGTCCTCACTCTCGTGCATGTGGCGTGGTGAATTTGGACAAGTCCGAAAACTTTGGTACTCACTGGATATGCTATTATATGCTTTTATTTTCGATTCTTTCGGAGTGGTACCCCTACAGAATTAATTCTTTACTTGAAACATGTTAAAATTTATTACAACGACGGTCGTATTCAAGATTTCGATCAAATTATATGTGGTCATGTTTGTATTACGATTCTCAGAATTTTAAATAAAATCCATAGCATGAATCTGATTCCGAATGTAACTATCTACAACAATACTATATTAGTAGGTAATGAAAAAAATATTATTCCTCCAGGACAGTATCACTTATCTACTTTACAATTTGAACTTCGAAACACTGTATTACTATCTCAAAATTCTGTAACACAAAGAGTAGAGATTGTAACTACCAATGAAACAGTAGACTTATCTACCATGGGAGAACTTTTAGGATTCGAGAACAATAGCAAATTAGAACCAGGTGTTAGGCACGTAGGTAAATTTATACCAAACTTTTTAGATATTGAGACATTGAATATTCACTGTAACATTGCCAAAGGTATGATTATCAAAGCAGAAGAAAATTCGATTGGCAGTCACAGGAGACAGGTATCATTGCTACATTTAAACCGAATTCGGAATTTATGGAACCTATCTTCTATTCCCCAATCCCACCAGTCTATTTCCCTGATTCTATTGATAAAGTTAATTACATAGAAATAACTATTACAAATGAGAAAAATTAAATCATCGACTTTGCCGCTGCTAATAGCACTGCGATAATATAAATTAATATTGAAAATATATAAATAAATACCAAGATGGAAATATCGAGATTTATGAATTACAGTCCTTCCCTCCAAACAGGAGGACATTTGCAAATTTGAATTAGCCCAATAAAGAGATAAAGTATGACTTCACGAAAGGGGGATGGGTTCATTCATCCACATAGATCTGATCTGTATATAAAATTTGACATTGTAAAACAAAATAATGGTGAAGAATATGCCCTCCCTGGGGCTAATATAAAACTTATAGATAATTTTGTTCCATTCTTATTTTCTCAAATTGAAGTCAGAAAGCATGATACAGTGATTTACAGGATTGATTGCCCTGGAATTATATCCACTACAGTAGGGACATTGAAACTGTCCAAATCAGAGACTGCATATTATAAAGTTGGTGGGTTCGAAGCTGGAACAAAAATTCAAGCAAAATGTCACACAGTACTGTTCCCCATAAGATACAAAACTTTGAATGCAGATTGAACAACTAATGAGACTAGTTTACCAGAAGCTGCGAAATGTGTGATCCAGTCTATGGAGTTTCGAATGCCTATAGTTGAATATGAATCGAATTATGCTCTCAAATACAAAGCCAACATTTTGAAAAATCCTCAAATTCCGATTCAATTTTATATATGTCAATGCATAGAGAGGTCAGTGGAGGGTAAATTGTTTGAATTTGATCTTACTAATCAGTTCAAATATTTGGAATATGTCATGCCAGAGTTTGTCGCTGTGCTGTTTCAGACAGGGAGAGATGACATTCAGGAAAATATAGCAGCCAGTTTATAATTGTAAAGTTAAAAATGTGTATCTGAAGAATGGTATAAATGAAGTATATCCTCGTGAAAATTACAATTTAAACATTGCAGAACAAAATTTTTTAAAATTATATGAAGCTTACAGTGCATTTAAACGAGTAACTGCAGGTAACATAGACATGTATTATAATCCAGATGAGTTCATAATTCACAGACCAATGTTTTTAAACAATGCGTCAAAAAGAAAATTGGTAGTTATAAATGATGGAACTAATATTAAATTAGTATGTGAATTTCATGAAACTCTACCAGAAAATACTACATGCAGTGCAATTTTAATTGTGGAGAAATCATATATTTAATATGTAAAAAATGAAAGGGTGATAGAAAAATTTTAATAGGAGAGAATAATATATAAAAAATAAAACTACGTGTATTTTTTTTTGTTATTTTCAAAATTTTAGTTTCATGTTAGGTTTATTTTTTTTCGCATGTGTTGACTGCAATTACTATTAACTTCTAAACTAAAGTGCCCCCAAAGCAAAGTATGGATTCCACACTCGAGAATACACCTCTTGTCGTCGTGCGGATCCAGGGCTATTTTTTTTATTTTATTCGTTGTAATCTCATGGTTTGAGTTTGTATTATATTATCCTCTCGAAGTATCCTCGACTGTGAAGAAAGACAACAAATATAATCCTGGAATATTAGTTTGTTTTCCACAGTATCTTTGCACGTTCCTTTTGCTTTCTTCGTGACGCTGCTCTCTGTTCTAAATGTATACATCTTCGAACGCAAACCAGCGAACTCAAATATAATATCACCGTTACATTCATCTTTGAACTTGTTGAGAACCTTCTTTTTGTGGGAAGGAATTCCAGATCTGTTGGGTTGAGGATAGGAATAAGTGTCGAAATACCCAATCATGGAAGGATGTTTAAGATCTTCGTAGAGGTTAGGTGTTTCTATGTCATAAATAAAACTTTCGGTGTCCATGTACAAAATTGACAGCTTATCATTATAGAAAGGTTTCATAATATTATAGTGAAATTCGAACATGTACAATTTTGACAAGTCGAGAACCGTTGCGCCAACGTAAGTAGGTTTTCTGAATTTTATCAATTTTATATCTAGATTAAAAAGTGCCAAATTCTCGTTGTAAAGTTTTCGCGATTTGAATCTAGGATTAGATACTAATTTTCTACATTTATTGTTATCTGAAATCAATTTTATGTCTACATGCTTTCCGACGTTCTCCATCGTCTTTCCATAAACGGCATTATTCATTAATTTATTAAAATCTTTATCTAATTCTGAAATGGCAGATGTTCTGTGTCTCGTGTTGGTCTCAACATAAGATTTTAACCATGGAGAGTGTTTGAACATGATAATTCTTCTCACATTTACTACTTGAACACCCTTCCCAATCAAAAACTGGAGATTCTTGTAGTGGACGACATATCTCCCTTCTCTCTTTAGAGTTAACAAAAGCTTGCTTTGATTAGAATCAGGTGGAAATTTAATTTCTGGAGCCGGATGTAAATCGGAAAATTAGCATGCAAGGTATTTGGAAATTCAATGTCCACCTCAATAAACAGACAAAATTCACGATGGTCGAAACGATTAATATCAATTGAAATAGGATCCAGCCACTCGAATCCTCCGTATCGAAGTTTTTGTATCATTGCAAACCCGTAGAGATTGTTTACGTCAGCGTATAATCAGTAATTCGATGATCGGTTTGCATCGTATTGATTATCAGACATGTGAATATTGTTTGCCTTTGCGTATCTCTGCGAGCATTGCACCATTCGCCCACGTATCCCCCTTTCTATAAAAAGTAACATGTCCACGTCCGATATCAATTCCAACTTGATTCTGGTCTGGAGCAACATAGCAGACCACGCCAAACCAGGAAGACAGTAGAAGTATGCTGGATCTAATTTATAAATATTTATTGCTGTTTTTTTAAACACTTGGAAAACATCAGCAAGTATTGTTACATCTAATTTGAGATACGCATCGTGATAATCGTCGAGAGTATTGCATCTCAATTCTTTCCATATTAATTTCGCATGTTCGTATTCTTCGTCCGTGATTCCGTTTGTTTTCAGTTGACTGAAAAATTCTTTTTGAGGTGGGAGAGTGTCATCGTCAAATTTTGATTCATCAGTTACATATTCGTAGGGATAAATGCCTTTACGTTTAATCAGTTCTAGGTGTATGTTGGGAAAACTAGCTTTTGTAGCAAGTTTACGTGCTAAAGCATCGAGACTTGCCGATAGGAATCTAAAAAATCTTGAAACCACATCTCTATGAGTAGTGTCACAAATGTATGTTTGACAACAATTCTGATTTCTTGACCAAACGACCACAAAAGCCTGAAAAACTCACTTTCTCTCCCCGTTCCGCGCCTCATTTATTGCGCTGACGATGTTTCACGGCGCAGAAAAGCAGTGATGAGTGAAAGATGCACTCTCATCCTCTCATCCTTCAAGGATGAGTGCACCTTATCGTAATTTTCCAAGTCCGGGACCAAAATGTTTATATATCGTGACCTTTGTAAACCTTTCTCGGGGGAACGATGTGCCACACACACGCGCGCGTGCCTCTCATTATTTCCGTATTGTGACGCAAACAAACAAACAAATAATAATTGTTTTTTTTTATTATCCCCTGGCCCTATATAACCTCGCCAGGGGTGCGTGGTGCCCAACCAAAAAAAGTAAAAAAGGTTCTCTAACGGCTGCGTTTTTTTCTCACCAAAGTTATGCCGTTTAAAAATTCACCTGTGCTACTCAGAAATGTAATCTCAGATCATTTCAATGTAGATTATCTGGAAGCGACACATTCAAACGAAAAAATAATAAATAATAGTGTTCCAAGAGAATATCGAATTCATTTTGAAACTCTCGTGAAAACGGATTTGGCTCGAATCGAAAATTTGTCAGCACTCTTATCAAGCTTGCACAATTTAACTTTCAATTTCCAGCCGCATCTACTTCCCAATTTCAATGTTTTGGGTCGCCGTATCGTTTTAGAATTTCACGTTCGTCCGTTGCGTAGATGGTACGACGCTTTAAGTTCGTATCAATTTCCTGTACGTCAATGGGTGCCGCATTTGATCATGTTGTTCGAATTAGGCCGTTTGGCCGATATCGACCACAAAACGATCCAAGAAAAATTACCACCGCTGTTTCGTAAAAATGATATAACGCGAGCGGAGAGAGTGTGGTCGACCGAAGTATCCGATAAAAATAATTTAAGAATAGCAATCAATCCTTTACCGTTGAGAGTACGAAGAACCAACGCGAGAATAATTCTCTTGGAAGAATTTGAAAGACCTCACTTGATATTAAATTCCACACGATTTATAATTTTCATCTGGGCCATCCTCCACTCGCAACATCTGCGAACGCACGAACCGGCCTGTCAGATAGATCGTTTATTCCCATCTATTTTTTCGGTCATCAACAATTTGGTCGATTTATTCATCTGGCGTTGCGATTACTGGTCATACATATTACCAACCTCAACCATATATAAATATATTTCCGAATTGGTAGACGACGCCTTTTCATCTCGCCGCATCGACGTGAAAAGTTTGATCAAATTAGCGAATGCGGCAACCGCCCCGTCCGTGGAACCTCTGCAGACGATCGTAGAATTCACGTCCTTTCCGCCTCCACGGTCATGAATAAAGAATCCGCCATATCCCCGATAACAATCGAATCACAAGCAGGAAACGAGGCGTCTACCGTTTCATTTCAGGCATGGTTGAGTTTTGTGCTGTGGGGTCGCCCGTTTCACACACCACACCCTGACGAGGCGTGGAATAGAGGCCGAGGAAATGATCGACAATACATGCATGGGTGGAACTGTCAACGCCCGTTCATTGTTATTTGTCCCCCACAGGATATTGTGCGCATCGAAAAGTCTTTTGTTGAAAAAAAGTATAGCATGAGTGAATCGGTCAACGGGGTTTATTGCTAGGACATTGACTATAGCGCTCATTATGTTTTCAGCAAAGGGTGTCGCGTGGGGTGGGGGTTCCTATATAATGTACCAGTTTCTTCTTTTGTACATCATTATCATAGTGAACGTCAATCGTGCCAGTTCAGTATTTTTTTAATTTGTTTGTCTGGCAGTATACATACATAGGAAGTTTTTAGTGAACTACAAGTTTTTATTTTGAAGTCTCTCTATCTCTCTTGAAAGGTAAGTTTTATTTTTTTTTCATGATATATTTATATTTTGTTTTGCGTCTGACACACACACATATTCAGAGGAGTCATAAAAATTGACACACACTTACATGTCGCATATTTTTTTTACCTCCTACAACAGTGCACACACACACACACACACATACATACATACTGTTCGCGTCTAATATATATATATATGTGGAAGGAAAAAAAATGTCTAGCATTTTTCAACTTTTTTTTCCTTCTGTTTCAGTGCGCTTTCCCCTACCACCACCACAACCCCCCCAAAAATTTATCTGTATATATAAATAACAGAGAAAAAAATGGAATCGCAAGCAGGCCCCTCCGGTCTTTGCTGGAAAGTGGCATGTCGCAACTGTGGAAAATTAATTTCTAAACCTAATATTGCTAGGCATTTGAAAAAATGTCGTCTACCGGAACATGATGTCGTAGGCCCCCCGGCAAAGAAATCTCGCACTGATGGGCATGAATGCGGTGCTTTGAATAAAAGTGCACGCATCATGACGTATAAATCTGAAAGTGACGAAAAATGTGACTCGAGCACCTTCCTCGACAATGTGAAATCTCTGGTAGTTGATCAATTACGTGATTGCCTCGTCAATGTTGCAATTAAAATTCATCTCGTCTTGACCCTGCTGTATGAGAAAGTTGTCACGTCCAAGACAAGCACTTTCAGCTTTTACGTAGGGTGTGAAGGCTTACATGAGGGCAATCACGAGGATCTTGACGAGATAGTGACACGGCTATTTGAGCACCTGACACAAAAACAAGAAGACTTTGAAGGTAGAGGAAGTGGATGGAGTCTTTGCGGTCGCAGCCACATGTTAGAGCTTCGAGTCTGCAATTTCAAACCTTTACGCAGCGCTCAAAAAAAACAAAAACAAAAACAAAAAAAGCAAAATGCAGTGTTGAACATAGAAAGTAATGATGCGAAGAGTTTCCTATGGTCTGTTATCGCCGCATTACACCCAGCCAATAATGTTAACCCCCAACGTCTGTCCAATTACAGAGGATACGAGGGGGGATACGAAAATATCATGAGAGGAATTTCCTATCCTGTGCCCCTGAATAAGATCGATCAATTTTTAAAAAAACTAGAGAGAGGAAAAAGGAGAAGATCTCGATATTTCTGTGTTTGGGGTTGACGATTGCGACAACATTCGTGTGTAAGACCTGCGAGAAGCCAGAATAATGTAATTCGACTCTTGCTTGTAGATGGCCGTTACAGTTTGATACGGAATTTCTCACGATTAGTAGGAAGACAGATCAGCAAGCATTGCGATAAGATCGAAATTTGCGATCAATGATTGAGAATTTTTCGCGTGGGAAAGAAGATGAAAGAACAGCACAAGTGTTTTGCCTCCGTGAATGCAGAACCCGAAGATGTCATGCCGGAACCCGGAACCAAGATGAAATTTCAGAAACACCAGGCTCTTCTCCACCATCCCGTCGTCCTTTATGCCGACTTTGAAAGCTTCCAAGTTCCCATGACGTCTTGCGACCCCGATCCCTCTACCTCAAGCACGATACAAATTTTTCACCACGAGCCTTGTAGTTTCTCCATCTACGGAGAAAAATTAAATGATGTCATCTTGTATTGCGGACCTGATGCGGCAAAACATTTTGTTAAGAAGATAGCGGAATGCGCGAGAGAACTTGCACCCAGCCTGAAAGGCTCTTACGTTTCTCCACCTGCTCTGACGACGGAACAACAACGGAGACATGACACGGCGACAAGATGCGCGGAGTGTAACCAGGCTTTCACCCCCGAAAATCACAAGGTCGTACACCATGAGCATCAGAATGGATTATTTCTGAGCACGATCTGTAATTCGTGCAATCTTAAAATTAAGGAGTCGCATTTTGTTGCCGTGTTTCTGCATTACACGGAAAAATACGATACGCATCTGTTCGTCAAAAGTTGTACAACATAACTTCTCGAATCAGGATCATTCCGAGAACGAGCGAGAAGTATATTGCGGTGAGAGTGTGGATCCCTCTCGAAGAAGGAGGAAGTGTGGAAGTTAGAATCCTGGACTCTTACAATTTCCTGTCCTCCAGCCTGGCCACCCTTGCAGCTCAACTTGGCGACGAAGATCTTGTGGCCACCAAGCAAAAATGTTTTTCGGGGAGAGATGAAAATTTGAATCTGTTGCGTCGCAAGGGCGTCTACCCCTACGAGTACGTCAACGATTTCGACAAATTTGACGAGACGGAACTTCCACCCCGGGAGGCATTTTATTCTCATCTCACGGAGGACGTCTGTTCCGAAGAGAACTACGAACACGCTCGTAGTGTGTGGACGGCCTTCAATTGCCAAACTTTTCGTGATTATCACGATCTGTATCTTAAATTAGACGTGACACTTCTCATGGACATTTTCGAGTCGTTTCGCAAGAGATGCATCTCGATCTACAAGTTGGATCCTGCGTATTTCTTCACGACACCGGGATTGCCTTGGGAATCTATGATGAAATACACCAACGTGGAACTGGGACTCATCGCAGATAAAGAACAGTATGCCTTCATGGAGAGTGCGATACGCGGTGGCATCGTCCAATGTACTCGACGCCATGCTCAGGCAAACAATCCTCATACGCCTGGTTACGATGCATTGAAGCCCAGCACCTACATCGTCTACTGGGATGTCCACAACCTGTGTGGCCACTCCATGTCCCAGTGTCTTCCCATCGGCGACTACGCGTGGATGACCGAAGAGGAACTCTCCTGCGAGGATTTTCTCACTGGAGCGAAGATAACGAATGGGGCTGTTTCTTGGAAGTGGATCTCGATTACCCCGAAACGCTTCACGAGAAACATCATGGATTGGCCCATGGCCCCCACCAAAGAGAAGCCACCTGGAGGATCATCGGAGCCAAAACTAATACTAAGCATGGAGAACAAGAGGAATTACGTTCTGCACTACCGACTCCTCCAATTTTACGTGAGTCACGGTTTGCAGCTGAAGAAAATACATAGAGGATTGAAGTTCCGACAGAGCAGGTGGCTGGAACCCTACATAGCCGAGAACACGCGACGCAGAGCGCAATCGACATCGCCTGCAGACAAGGATCTGTACAAACTGTTCAATAACGCCATCTACGGCAAGACGATGGAGAACGTTCGCAATTACATCGACGCAACGTTGGTCACGAACGAAAAGAAATTTGAGAAGATTGTCGCGTCCCCCTACTTCAAAAACTTCACCATTTTCGACGAGAATCTCGTATTCGTCGAGAAGAACAAGAAGCAAGTGATGCTCAACAAGCCGATTGCCATAGGTGCCACCGTCCTTGAACTATCAAAATTGCACATGTACCAATCGTACTACGATCAGTTTCAACCTTTTTACGGAGATGACATCCAAATATGTTACATTGACACGGATAGCTTTATTTTTCTAATCCAAACACCAAGCCTCGAAAATGATCGGACTAAGATGAAGCATCTTTTTGATTTTAGCAACTTACCATCAGGCCATCACTTGCATTCGACAGAAAATAAAATGACCATAGGAAAGTTCAAAGATGAAGCGGCTGGTAATTACATCAGCGAATTTGCGGGGCTTCGTGCCAAAATGTACTGCGTCAAGATTGCAAAAGAAAAAGAGATCAAGAAAGCGAAAGGGGTAGGAAAAATAAGTACCAGCAAATTTAGCATGAAAGACTACAAAGAATGCCTGTTTCAAGGTAAAAGAAAACTCAGCACAGATCATCGCATTGCGAATAAATTACACGAATTGTACACGACGCGTGTAACCAAGGTAGCATTGGATGCCAGAGACAACAAGTTACGTGTTCTCGATTGTCAAATCCACACGAGAGAGTGGGGCCACTGCAATGGAAGCGATAAATGTGACGTGTGTTAACTGTAACCCCATAGCCATGAAGTCCGCTGTGTCTCTTGCCATTCTTCAAAATATACGGAGGAAAAGAGGGGCCCTCGGGCGATGAAAAGTTGCAAGTTGTTATTATGTCGTTAAGCCCGCTCTAAACGAGGCTCATTAAATTCAACTCTTACATTTTTTCTTCTTCATCGTGATTTAACGACATAATTACATGTTCGAGCCTTTTGAATTGCATCGCCGCAGAGGAAAATCTTCTCTTGAAATTTAAATAACTAACAAGGACAATGAATCTCTTTGGTTTCCGGAAACAAAGCATCATGGAAACTGCACTACCAAATTCCAATAACCTCTTACCTTCCGTGTTATCTAAACTCAATGGTCTACTAATTGTACACCTCAACAGTATTTGGACGAAATTGAATGACGATGTGGGCAAGATGTTTTACGTCTTCAACAACAATTTACATTTTTACGAAATTCCGATCGACGGGAAACTTCAAATCACCGTGAATCCGGAGAACGCAGGACGAAAAATCAAAATTTCTAGCAACAAGAACATTTTTAGAATGAAGCACGACAAGGTACTTTCTAACATGGCGTACGATGTTTCTGCAGGAGATTATCTTTACGTGGAACTCCTAGGAGATTACGACAAACTCGTTCCTCTCTTCGTAGAATTACGAATCGTCTATCCTATTATAAATAACCGTTAACCAAAAATGCCTAACGACATTTTCGGCAACACCAAGCGTGTAGACCACGCAGAAGAGATTCTCTTGTTGGATATTCGTGTTAAGAAGTTGAGGAGCGATTTGATCGCTTTGCAGGAGACCTTAAACAAAAGTTTAGAGTCAGAGATCGCTACTCTCCAAACGCAATGTCTCGACCCCATTCTGAAAATCGATTCCGAACTGAAAACGCTCATAAAAAATTATGTCGACGTACCTTCTTACGACAACGTTCAAAATATACAGTTGAGCGTGGATTCTCTTCAAAATGATTTGCTCAAATTACAGCAATTTCAATCGAAAAATGAAGATTTGGAAAAATTGAAACTCGAAATCGAAGAACGAACTTCCGCAATAGAAAAGAATTTCTCTGAACTTCAAACCGTCGTGAAGGATATCGATGTGGAACGCTTGCACGTAGTCGTTTCCAAATTACAAGAAGAATTCACCAACACGTTGGAAGAAATTAAATCCAAGTTGCAGACTTTGGAAGATACCATGACGAACCTACCATCGTCAGACGAACTGCAGGTCATCGGTAAAAGCGTCGCGAACATAAAAATTCAATTGGAGGCTTATGAAGATTTCGAACACATTCAAACCACCATAGCTACGCTTCAGGCGTCTCTGGAATTGATCAACGAAGAAATTAAAAATATTCACGCTGAAGCAAGCACGTTGACGAGCATTCGGGGCACGTTAAGCACGGTTCAGCAGAAGATCGAATATTTAGAAAATTTGAACGTCGAAACGAATCTTGCTCATTTTCATCACGTACTGGACAACATACAGGGTGACTTGGAATCGTTACGGACGAGCGTGCCTTCGAGCGAAGATTTGGAAAAATTGAAAACAGCAGTGACGGCACTATCCGATTCGAGCGACATCAAAAGTTCGTTGAGCGATCTCGAGAGTAGGGTGGGCAATCTCCCCACCTCCAAAGAATTACACGCTTTGAAAAGGAACATATCACGTATGCTGAAACGACTAGAAACGGAAACGGCGAACGTGGAACAGATTCGAGACGAACTTGCTTCGCTGGTGTCGACGTTTCCCACTTCGCAGAGCGTCGCCGACCTTCACACGCAGTTTACAGAGATGTGAAGCATCGTGAACGATCTTACCGAGAAGAGCTCGAAATTGAATCAAGTCGAGAACCTTCAGAACATTATCGTCAACGTCAGAGATCAAGTTGGAGTGTTGGAATCCATGCAGGAATCGACGCTGGCCTGTTTCGGTGCCAAGCTGCAAGAACTCAACGAAAACTACAAGCAGTTGAACGTGGAAGTGAAAATCAAACCGTCGTTTTCTGCCGTAACGGATACCATAGTCGAGCATTTGCTGCCCATCGAAAATAAACTCGGACACGTTCACAGTAATCTGCTCGGCGTCGACACTAAATTCGCCAAATTGTTCACCTCGCAAGCCATCGAAATCAACAGCGTACCCAATCAACAGAGAATCTCCACGTTCGTCGAAGGTAACAAACTGTACATGTTGCATCCTTATCATCCGTACTACAAGTTTCTCCTCGATGGCACGATTCAGATAAACGAATTTTCGTACTGGTCTCACGGTAGAAAAGCTAGCGTTCCCACCATGACCTTAATATCGAATCGTGGTGTCCAGAAAGCGGGAAACATTCCTCTGGCACGTTGGAACGAAACGCGCAACATATATGAAATACACGAAGACGAAGACCTTACCGTTTTCGACGTGAGTGCCGGCGATAAGCTGATCGTTCAAAACACGAGCGAGGTGCCACCCTCTTTGAATCCCATCACGCTGGTGCTTCTCTTCAAACGTAATCTCTAAAAAAAAAATGTCTAGGCAAGCCATCGTCCAAGAATTGCATAAACCTGCACGCCGCAACTACGAACGTTTAGCTGTGGTAACCAAGGGCATCGACGACCTCTGGGAAAGCGACCTCGTCGAGATGAGTAGCGGAAACCTAAAAAATGTACATAAATTGAACAAGGGCAACAAGTACATCCTCACCGTCATAGACACATTTTCGAAATTCGCATGGGCTCTACCTTTTGAAGGCGAAAACAGGAACATGCGTCACGGAAGCATTCAAGACAATTTTTCGCGAAAGCGGCGGCAGACGACCTCGGTTTCTGCACACGGACAAGGGGAAGGAATTTTACAATGCCGTATTCAAAAAGTTTATTAGGAAACACGACGTTCGACATTACTCGACCTTCAGTGACGTCAAGGCCAGCATCGTGGAAAGATTCAATCGGACTCTGAAATCGCGCATGTGGTCACGCTTTACGCTTCAGGGAAGCTACAAGTGGGTCACCATTCTTCCGGAACTCGTTAACGACTATAATCACACGGTGCACGGAACGATAGGCATGAAGCCAGCTGACGTTACCAAGTCCGACGAGCTACGTTTAATTTCTACCGTTTACAGTCCAAAGTACACACCCACGACAAAAAAACCTAAATCCGAAATTGGAGACCAGGTGAGGGTCAGTAAATTGAAGCGAACGTTCGACAGGGGTTTCACACGAAACTGGAGCACGGAACTTTTTACCGTGGTTCGAGTTCTACCCGGGAACCGTCACACGTATATAATAAAGGACAGTGGCAGTAGTGCATATTGGGCGTTTCAAAGCAATACTTGGTACAAGTGTTTTTGTAGCTTCTTTTTTATCAATTGAAAATCAGTTTTTGACATATTTTGACAAATTTTTGTCGATGTTTTAGCGTTTAGCGATGTTTTTGTAAAATTTCCTATTTTTTTTTTTTTTTTCCACTCATACTTGGTACGAGCACACACAAGCATAGGTTCTATTCATATTTTTTCTTACGTATAGATGTACATGATGAATCTGCAAACAGATTTTTCCTAAGTTTTACCGTTTCCAAGATAACCCCAATTCCGGCTGCCATTTTGGATTTCCGAGCATAGGTTCTATCCATATTTTTTCTCACGTATAGGCGTACATGACGAACCCGCAAACAGATTTTTCCTAAGTCTTACCGCTTCCAAGATAACCCCACTTCCGGTCGCCATTTTGGATTTCCGAGAATAGGTTCTATTCATATTTTACTTACATATAGGCGTACATGACGAATCCGCAAACAGATTTTTTCTAAGTCTTGCTGTTTCCAAGATAACCCCACTTCCGGTCGCCATTTTGGATTTCCGAGAATAGGTTCTATTCATATTTTACTTACATATAGGCGTACATGACGAATACGCAAACAGATTTTTCCTAAGTCTCACCGTTTCCAAGATAACTAGTAGTGCAGTTTAGAGAATTCAACGTCCTCATTTGGGGCTCAGGGGGCTCGCCGTGTTGCCAGCTGCTTATTTGAAAAAATCACCAAGGTTTTTGGTCTAACCTAACCTAAAACAGCAAGGAGCTGGCAATTTTGCTTGAGAGTTCACAAACCGGAAGTGGGGCTCAGGGGGCTCGGTGGTGCTCGCCACACACACACACTTATTTTCTCTCCATGCTCCGCGTCTTATTTATTGCGCTGACGATGTTTCACAGCGTAGAAAACAACACCAAAACATCAAAAACTTATTTTGATTATTTGGAACTCGCCAAAACCTCAAAAAACTTATTTTTATTAATTGAGGTTCACCAAAACCTCCAAAACTCCCACTTTCTCTCCATGTTCAGCGCTTTTATTTATTGCGCTGACACAACGTGATGAGTAAATAATGCTGTTTCTTATTCTTGAAGGTTGAATGCATCTTATTGTAATTTTCCAAGTCCCGGTCAAATGTTTGTAGATCGTGACTTTTGTAAACCTACCTCTTGGGAACGATGTGCCACACACACACACACTCATTTTTTCTCCACGTTCCGCGCCTCATTTATTGCGCTGACGATGTTTCACAGCGTAGAAAACAACACCAAAACATCAAAAACTTATTTTGATTATTTGGAACTCGCCAAAACCTCAAAAAACTTATTTTTATTAATTGAGGTTCACCAAAACCTCAAAAACTCCCACTTTCTCTCCATGTTCAGCGCTTTTATTTATTGCGCTGACACAGCGTGATGAGTAAATAATGCAGTTTCTTATTCTTGAAGGTTGAATGCACCTTATTGTAATTTTCCAAGTCCCGGTCAAATGTTTGTAGATCGTGATTTTTGTAAACCTCTCGGAACGATGTGATTTCTCTGCCGCACACACACACACGCCTCTTATTATTTCTGTATTGTGACGTGTTTATTTTGGTATGGGAGGACAGAGGACACCGAGACTCGATCGACACACTAAACCCAACCTCTCTACGCGTACTCTACGTCACCAAAAAAAGGTTAAAGTTTCCAAATAACAATAGTTCAGAGTTTCGCCAATCTAGTAAAGTGGATTGGTTGAAATCTCCAAGGCGTATTTTTGTATTTTTTTCAAATATGAACACGTTAAAACTGAACTGTCTTGGATTTTTGAGTTTTGTATTCGCCCCTGAGAAAATTCTATATAAAATAACATACCTGAAAATTATATTCGCAGTAGATTGATTTTTTTTTAGTTTTGTAATCACCTTAAGAAATTCTATATAAAATAACATACCTGAAAATTGTATTTACAGTAGATTGAATTCTTGAGTTTTTTGTATTCGCACACAAGAAATTATATATAAATAACATACCCGAAATTCTATTTACAGTAGATTGAATTTTTAAGTTTTGTAATCACTCCAAGAAATTCTATATAAAATAACATACCTGAAAATTGTATCGCTAGACACTTTTTGATTTCTGTGATTTTTTGGAGAAAGCATAATGGCATCCACCACCAGTTTCAATCGAAAAAATGATAAAACTGAATGTGTTACTTGCGAAAAATTAATATCTAAAACTAATATTAGCAAGCACAGGGCAAGATGTAGCGAAACAGGCTCGAGAATTAATCGTTTGTTACCTTCTAAGTCTTGTGCTCGATGTGGAAAGATGATCAGCATTGCAAATTTAAGTAAACACCTCAAAATTTGCAAACCATCGATCGAACAAGGAACATTGAAAAGGAAAATCGATAATCCAGAAACGGAAGCTTCCACTTCCAAACAAGTTAAATTATCGGATGAACGCAAACCGATTAGATCTGCATTCAACGACCAACTCCAGGATTTCTCTTTTACTTCGGAACCAGGCCGTGACATCCTTAGTTTCTTGCATGAAACGAAAACATCTGTACTAAATATTCTAAAAAATAAACTTGAAAATAATTCCATAAAAGTATACGTTGTTCTGTTTTCTGAATACGAGAAAGTTGACGGCACAACGAGTATTTTTTATCATCGTACAAAAAACCAGACACTTTATTTTGCTGACGTCGAAAATTTGGACAACTTTTATTATAAAGTTTCCAAAGAGCTGGTTAAGAAACACGACGATTTCGAGGCTAAAGGGTCGGGATGGGCTCTGTGTGGAAGTCCTCACACGTTAACCGTTTACGTGAACCGATTCTCGCCTCTTCGCGCATCCAGCTACGTTTCTCTTCCACCGAACATTCAACACAAAAGGGCCGTGTTAAATATACAGAACAGCGATAACAAGTGTTTTCTCTGGTGTATATTGGCTGCACTGCATCCTGTTCATTGGTCAAATCATCCAGAACAGGTTTCTAATTACAAACAATACGAGACCGACTTTCAAAGTGTAATGTCTGGCATCGAATACCCGGTGACATTGTCGGATATAACAAAGTTCGAAAATCGTGCCAGAAAACGCATCGCTATTAATGTATATTCCTTCACGTCAGATAAATATCTCGTGCACCCCGTCAGGATAAGCGATATCGACGATGACGATGCCTGTGTAATAAATCTCCTTCTAATTTCAAACGAGGATGTTCATCATTACACGCTAATTCGTTCACTATCACGTTTGGTCAAAAGTCAAACTACCAAGCATGAACATTGCATCGAAGTTTGCCCGAGATGCCTAACCACGTTCGACGATCGAAAACAACTCGATTATCGAAATTACACCGGACGTCAAATTGCTATCGAGAAACTTGCCGAACATAAAATTTATTGCGGCGACAACAGACCGGCTAGAATGTTGATGCCCGAAACGAACGAAGTCGAAGAATTCAAAATGCACAAAGCATTGTTGGAACATCCCGCAATCATCGTCGCAGATTTCGAGGCATTCCTCAAACCACTCTCCTACTGCGAACCGGATCCCGAACTTTCCTCCACAACGCCGTACCAGCTTCATCAACCTAATAGTTTCGGCTATGTTGTTGTGCGACGTGATAAAATAAATGAAGCATATATATACCGCGGGCCAAATGTAATCGAACACTTCCTGGAAAAAATGGTGGAGGAGGTTGTGGTAATTGGTAGCGTACTGCTTACATCAAAACCGATGGCACCTTTAACTGAAAATGAACTTCAAAATTACAATTCCACTGAGGTGTGTCCGGTATGTGATCAAAGTTTCACTGATGAGAACAAAAAAATATTCCACCACGATCATTTCAGCGGAAACTACATAGGTGGAATTTGCAACACGTGCAATCTTAAAATCCAGAAACCTAAATTCATCCCCATATTCTTTCACAACGGAAGCGGATATGATTTTCACCACCTGGTGAGACATCTTGGCTACGATCCGAAACGTATAGGTGTCTTGGCCGAGAATGAAGAACGCTACATTAGTCTCAGCAAGCAAGTGTCGATTCCGGGAACGAAAAATACAATCGAGATGCGCTTCCTGGATTCGTATAGATTTCTCTCTGCAAGTCTGGATGCTTTAGCGAACAAACTCACCGACGATCAATTTAAAATAACTAGAGCTAGTTTTCCCAACGTAGACGTAGAACTCGTTAGACGTAAAGGGATTTATCCTTACGAATATGTCAGTGATGGTTCTAAATTTAACGACGATGCTCTTCCATTTCCAAGAGAATTTTACAGCAGACTCAGAGAGAAAGGAATCGCGGACGAAGAATACCAACACGCGCAACTCATGTGGGAGAAATTAGAATGTAAGACACTCGGAGACTACCACGATGCCTACTTAAAATTAGACGTGACGATACTCGCGGATGTTTTTCAAGCGTTCAGGAAAACGGCAACGAATATTTACAAATTAGATCCAGCGTATTTCTACAGTCTACCGGGATTAGCGTGGTCGGCAATGTTATTCCAGACAAAGGTCAAGCTGGAACTGATATCGGACGTTGACATGTTGCTATTTATCGAAAGAGGGATACGAGGTGGAATGGTGCAATGCGTACAGAAACATGCAAAAGCTAATAACGTACACATGAAAGAAGATTACGATTCAAATCGAGCATCGAATTACATCTTCTACGCCGACGTTAATAATCTCTACGGTCATGCCATGGTTCAGAAACTTCCTTACGGGGGATTCGAATGGTTAGATCCCACTTCGATAGACATTATTCATTTCGACGATAGCGAGTGTGGTTTCTTCGCAGAGGTAGATCTCCAATTCTCCGACCACCTGCACGACACGTTTTCGGATTTGCCTCCGACTCCCGAAATCAAATGTCCACCCGACTCGGTTCAAGACAAGCTTTTGTTAACATTGGACCCTAAACAGAGATACGTCGTCCACTACAAGAATCTCCGGTTTTTGATTGGGAAGGGTGTTCTGATAGTGAATGTTAGACGAATACTAAAGTTTAAACATTCCACGTGGTTAAGACCTTACATAGAAATTAACACACAACATAGAACAGCTGCCACTTCTGTTTTAGACAAGGACTTCTTTAAATTAATGAACAATGCGGTGTACGGAAAGACCATGGAGAATGTTAGAAAGCACGTAGACGTGAAATTAATTTCCGATAAGAATAAATGTCGGAAGTGGATAGCCGATCCTAGATTCAAGTCGAGAAAAATTTACAACGAGAATTTGGCACTTTTCAATCTACATATAAAATTGATGAAATTCAGAAAACCAATTTACGTTGGCGCGGCGGTTCTCGACTTGTCGAAACTTTACATGTTCGAATTTCATTATGACGTGATGAAACCCTTCTACAATGATAAAATATCACTTTTGTACACGGACACCGACAGCTTCATTTACAGCATACAAACACCTAACCTATACGAAGACATAAAAAATTCTTCCATGCTCGAGTATTTCGATACTTCTGCGTATCCTCAACCCAACAGATTTGGAATTCCATCTCGTAACAAAAAAGTCCTAGGTAAACTGAAAGATGTATGTAACGGTGATATTATTGTCGAGTTCGCGGGTTTGCGTTCGAAGATGTATGCCATGAGAACAGAGAGTAGCGTCACGAAGAAAGCAAAAGGTGTGGGCAAGAATACGGTGGAGAACAAACTCACCTTCTACGATTACATCGATTGCCTTTACTCACAATCGACGATACTAAGTATAGAACAAAGAATCCAAAGTGTAGACCATGTGATTACAACAAACGTTTCACACAACGTTGCAACGTTTAGAAAGTCCTTGATTTTGTTTCTGTATTTTCCGTCGTTGGGTTTCCTCGTCATGTCGATCGTCGCGAATCCGAAATCGTCACTGTTCCAGCAAGAAGAGCAGCGTTCCAAAAATTGATTGATCAACAGGCCGTTGAGTTTAGATAACATGGAAGGTAGAAATTCATGATCTGCCGTGCGGTGTACAGTCTCCATTGTTTGCTTTCGGAAACCAAAGAAATTCATTGTCCTTGCTAGTTATTTATTGTGTATGTGAGACAGTTAAAGTTTTTTTTTTTCATTTGCATTGCCTACAATTTTTACTGATTTCTAAACAATAGTGTCCCCAAGGCAACGTGTGGATTCCACAAGACAAAATACATCTTTTATCGTCATGCGGATCTAATGCTACTTTCCTAACTTCGTTTGTTGTAATCACATGGTCTACACTTTGGATTCTTTGTTCTATACTTAGTATCGTCGATTGTGAGTAAAGGCAATCGATGTAATCGTAGAAGGTGAGTTTGTTCTCCACCGTATTCTTGCCCACACCTTTTGCTTTCTTCGTGACGCTACTCTCTGTTCTCATGGCATACATCTTCGAACGCAAACCCGCGAACTCGACAATAATATCACCGTTACATTCATCTTTCAGTTTACCTAGGACTTTTTTGTTACGAGATGGAATTCCAAATCTGTTGGGTTGAGGATACGCAGAAGTATCGAAATACTCGAGCATGGAAGATTTTTTTATGTCTTCGTATAGGTTAGGTGTTTGTATGCTGTAAATGAAGCTGTCGGTGTCCGTGTACAAAAGTGATATTTTATCATTGTAGAAGGGTTTCATCACGTCATAATGAAATTCGAACATGTAAAGTTTCGACAAGTCGAGAACCGCCGCGCCAACGTAAATTGGTTTTCTGAATTTCATCAATTTTATATGTAGATTGAAAAGTGCCAAATTCTCGTTGTAAATTTTTCTCGACTTGAATCTAGGATCGGCTATCCACTTCCGACATTTATTCTTATCGGAAATTAATTTCACGTCTACGTGCTTTCTAACATTCTCCATGGTCTTTCCGTACACCGCATTGTTCATTAATTTAAAGAAGTCCTTGTCTAAAACAGAAGTGGCAGCTGTTCTATGTTGTGTGTTAATTTCTATGTAAGGTCTTAACCACGTGGAATGTTTAAACTTTAGTATTCGTCTAACATTCACTATCAGAACACCCTTCCCAATCAAAAACCGGAGATTCTTGTAGTGGACGACGTATCTCTGTTTAGGGTCCAATGTTAACAAAAGCTTGTCTTGAACCGAGTCGGGTGGACATTTGATTTCGGGAGTCGGAGGCAAATCCGAAAACGTGTCGTGCAGGTGGTCGGAGAATTGGAGATCTACCTCTGCGAAGAAACCACACTCGCTATCGTCGAAATGAATAATGTCTATCGAAGTGGGATCTAACCATTCGAATCCCCCGTAAGGAAGTTTCTGAACCATGGCATGACCGTAGAGATTATTAACGTCGGCGTAGAAGATGTAATTCGATGCTCGATTTGAATCGTAATCTTCTTTCATGTGTACGTTATTAGCTTTTGCATGTTTCTGTACGCATTGCACCATTCCACCTCGTATCCCTCTTTCGATAAATAGCAACATGTCAACGTCCGATATCAGTTCCAGCTTGACCTTTGTCTGGAATAACATTGCCGACCACGCTAATCCCGGTAGACTGTAGAAATACGCTGGATCTAATTTGTAAATATTCGTTGCCGTTTTCCTGAACGCTTGAAAAACATCCGCGAGTATCGTCACGTCTAATTTTAAGTAGGCATCGTGGTAGTCTCCGAGTGTCTTACATTCTAATTTCACCCACATGAGTTGCGCGTGTTGGTATTCTTCGTCCGCGATTCCTTTCTCTCTGAGTCTGCTGTAAAATTCTCTTGGAAATGGAAGAGCATCGTCGTTAAATTTAGAACCATCACTGACATATTCGTAAGGATAAATCCCTTTACGTCTAACGAGTTCTACGTCTACGTTGGGAAAACTAGCTCTAGTTATTTTAAATTGATCGTCGGTGAGTTTGTTCGCTAAAGCATCCAGACTTGCAGAGAGAAATCTATACGAATCCAGGAAGCGCATCTCGATTGTATTTTTCGTTCCCGGAATCGACACTTGCTTGCTGAGACTAATGTAGCGTTCTTCATTCTCGGCCAAGACACCTATACGTTTCGGATCGTAGCCAAGATGTCTCACCAGGTGGTGAAAATCATATCCGCTTCCGTTGTGAAAGAATATGGGGATGAATTTAGGTTTCTGGATTTTAAGATTGCACGTGTTGCAAATTCCACCTATGTAGTTTCCGCTGAAATGATCGTGGTGGAATATTTTTTTGTTCTCATCAGTGAAACTTTGATCACATACCGGACACACCTCAGTGGAATTGTAATTTTGAAGTTCATTTTCAGTTAAAGGTGCCATCGGTTTTGATGTAAGCAGTACGCTACCAATTACCACAACCTCCTCCACCATTTTTTCCAGGAAGTGTTCGATTACATTTGGCCCGCGGTATATATATGCTTCATTTATTTTATCACGTCGCACAACAACATAGCCGAAACTATTAGGTTGATGAAGCTGGTACGGCGTTGTGGAGGAAAGTTCGGGATCCGGTTCGCAGTAGGAGAGTGGTTTGAGGAATGCCTCGAAATCTGCGACGATGATTGCGGGATGTTCCAACAATGCTTTGTGCATTTTGAATTCTTCGACTTCGTTCGTTTCGGGCATCAACATTCTAGCCGGTCTGTTGTCGCCGCAATAAATTTTATGTTCGGCAAGTTTCTCGATAGCAATTTGACGTCCGGTGTAATTTCGATAATCGAGTTGTTTTCGATCGTCGAACGTGGTTAGGCATCTCGGGCAAACTTCGATGCAATGTTCATGCTTGGTAGTTTGACTTTTGACCAAACGTGATAGTGAACGAATTAGCGTGTAGTGATGAACATCCTCGTTTGAAATTAGAAGGAGATTTATTACACAGGCATCGTCATCGTCGATATCGCTTATCCTGACGGGGTGCACGAGATATTTATCTGACGTGAAGGAATATACATTAATAGCGATGCGTTTTCTGGCACGATTTTCGAACTTTGTTATATCCGACAATGTCACCGGGTATTCGATGCCAGACATTACACTTTGAAAGTCGGTCTCGTATTGTTTGTAATTAGAAACCTGTTCTGGATGATTTGACCAATGAACAGGATGCAGTGCAGCCAATATACACCAGAGAAAACACTTGTTATCGCTGTTCTGTATATTTAACACGGCCCTTTTGTGTTGAATGTTCGGTGGAAGAGAAACGTAGCTGGATGCGCGAAGAGGCGAGAATCGGTTCACGTAAACGGTTAACGTGTGAGGACTTCCACACAGAGCCCATCCCGACCCTTTAGCCTCGAAATCGTCGTGTTTCTTAACCAGCTCTTTGGAAACTTTATAATAAAAGTTGTCCAAATTTTCGACGTCAGCAAAATAAAGTGTCTGGTTTTTTGTACGATGATAAAAAATACTCGTTGTGCCGTCAACTTTCTCGTATTCAGAAAACAGAACAACGTATACTTTTATGGAATTATTTTCAAGTTTATTTTTTAGAATATTTAGTACAGATGTTTTCGTTTCATGCAAGAAACTAAGGATGTCACGGCCTGGTTCCGAAGTAAAAGAGAAATCCTGGAGTTGGTCGTTGAATGCAGATCTAATCGGTTTGCGTTCATCCGATAATTTAACTTGTTTGGAAGTGGAAGCTTCCGTTTCTGGATTATCGATTTTCCTTTTCAATGTTCCTTGTTCGATCGATGGTTTGCAAATTTTGAGGTGTTTACTTAAATTTGCAATGCTGATCATCTTTCCACATCGAGCACAAGACTTAGAAGGTAACAAACGATTAATTCTCGAGCCTGTTTCGCTACATCTTGCCCTGTGCTTGCTAATATTAGTTTTAGATATTAATTTTTCGCAAGTAACACATTCAGTTTTATCATTTTTTCGATTGAAACTGGTGGTGGATGCCATTATGCTTTCTCCAAAAAATCACAGAAATCAAAAAGTGTCTAGCGATACAATTTTCAGGTATGTTATTTTATATAGAATTTCTTGGAGTGATTACAAAACTTAAAAATTCAATCTACTGTAAATAGAATTTCGGGTATGTTATTTATATATAATTTCTTGTGTGCGAATACAAAAAACTCAAGAATTCAATCTACTGTAAATACAATTTTCAGGTATGTTATTTTATATAGAATTTCTTAAGGTGATTACAAAACTAAAAAAAAATCAATCTACTGCGAATATAATTTTCAGGTATGTTATTTTATATAGAATTTTCTCAGGGGCGAATACAAAACTCAAAAATCCAAGACAGTTCAGTTTTAACGTGTTCATATTTGAAAAAAATACAAAAATACGCCTTGGAGATTTCAACCAATCCACTTTACTAGATTGGCGAAACTCTGAACTATTGTTATTTGGAACCTTTAACCTTTTTTTGGTGACGTAGAGTACGCGTAGAGAGGTTGGGTTTAGTGTGTCGATCGAGTCTCGGTGTCCTCTGTCCTCCCATACCAAAATAAACACGTCACAATACAGAAATAATAAGAGGCGTGTGTGTGTGTGCGGCAGAGAAATCACATCGTTCCGAGAGGTTTACAAAAATCACGATCTACAAACATTTGACCGGGACTTGGAAAATTACAATAAGGTGCATTCAACCTTCAAGAATAAGAAACTGCATTATTTACTCATCACGCTGTGTCAGCGCAATAAATAAAAGCGCTGAACATGGAGAGAAAGTGGGAGTTTTTGAGGTTTTGGTGAACCTCAATTAATAAAAATAAGTTTTTTGAGGTTTTGGCGAGTTCCAAATAATCAAAATAAGTTTTTGATGTTTTGGTGTTGTTTTCTACGCTGTGAAACATCGTCAGCGCAATAAATGAGGCGCGGAACGTGGAGAAAAAATGAGTGTGTGTGTGTGTGGCACATCGTTCCCAAGAGGTAGGTTTACAAAAGTCACGATCTACAAACATTTGACCGGGACTTGGAAAATTACAATAAGATGCATTCAACCTTCAAGAATAAGAAACAGCATTATTTACTCATCACGTTGTGTCAGCGCAATAAATAAAAGCGCTGAACATGGAGAGAAAGTGGGAGTTTTGGAGGTTTTGGTGAACCTCAATTAATAAAAATAAGTTTTTTGAGGTTTTGGCGAGTTCCAAATAATCAAAATAAGTTTTTGATGTTTTGGTGTTGTTTTCTACGCTGTGAAACATCGTCAGCGCAATAAATAAGACGCGGAGCATGGAGAGAAAATAAGTGTGTGTGTGTGGCGAGCACCACCGAGCCCCCTGAGCCCCACTTCCGGTTTGTGAACTCTCAAGCAAAATTGCCAGCTCCTTGCTGTTTTAGGTTAGGTTAGACCAAAAACCTTGGTGATTTTTTCAAATAAGCAGCTGGCAACACGGCGAGCCCCCTGAGCCCCAAATGAGGACGTTGAATTCTCTAAACTGCACTACTAGTTATCTTGGAAACGGTGAGACTTAGGAAAAATCTGTTTGCGTATTCGTCATGTACGCCTATATGTAAGTAAAATATGAATAGAACCTATTCTCGGAAATCCAAAATGGCGACCGGAAGTGGGGTTATCTTGGAAACAGCAAGACTTAGAAAAAATCTGTTTGCGGATTCGTCATGTACGCCTATATGTAAGTAAAATATGAATAGAACCTATTCTCGGAAATCCAAAATGGCGACCGGAAGTGGGGTTATCTTGGAAGCGGTAAGACTTAGGAAAAATCTGTTTGCGGGTTCGTCATGTACGCCTATACGTGAGAAAAAATATGGATAGAACCTATGCTCGGAAATCCAAAATGGCAGCCGGAATTGGGGTTATCTTGGAAACGGTAAAACTTAGGAAAAATCTGTTTGCAGATTCATCATGTACATCTATACGTAAGAAAAAATATGAATAGAACCTATGCTTGTGTGTGCTCGTACCAAGTATGAGTGGAAAAAAAAAAAAAATAGGAAATTTTACAAAAACATCGCTAAACGCTAAAACATCGACAAAAATTTGTCAAAATATGTCAAAAACTGATTTTCAATTGATAAAAAAGAAGCTACAAAAACACTCGTACCAAGTATTGCTTTGAAACGCCCAATATGCACTACTAGTGGCGGTGAAATTTTATTGGGGCGCTTCTACGAGGAGGAACTCTCTAAAACTAAATACCCCGACACGTACCTCATCGAGAAAGTTTTGCGCAAGAGAGGCGACAAACTTTTGGTGAAATGGCTGGGAGTTCCGGACACGAGTTGGATAGATTCGAACGAAGTGATTCTATGAGTACGTGGAATGTCGTGAAACGTTTACCTGATTCGGAAAGTCAAACGAAGAAAAGAAACGGCGAATTGCTCCCCGACAGCATACGATGTCTGATCGTAGGACCTTCGGGGTGTGGAAAATCGACACTGCTCATTGATAATTTTATCCTCGCACCCAATTGGTTAGACTGGGAAAACAGACACCTCTACGTATTTTCGAAAAGTCTCGAACAACCGAAATACCAGCAACTTATGAAACTGTACGAGGGACTGGGCATTGCAACTTTCGCATCCGAAATCATTCCACTGGACGATTGTCTCGAGAATTCCGTTGTGGTGTTCGACGACATGATCTTGGAAAATCAAAACGAGATTCGTAATTTTTTCACTCGAGGACGTCACAAAGGATTGGATTGTTTCTACCTGGCACAAACTTTTTCCAAGGTTCCCAAACAACTGCTACGCGACAACGCTAATTTCATTTGCTTGTTTCGACAAGACCACGCCAATTTAAAACACGCTCACGATGATTACGTAGGGGCTGACATAAATTACAATCTATTTTCTAAATTCTGCTCCCACTGTTGGAACAGTGACGATTTCGGATTCGTGACCATGGACATGACTCGAAAAGCAAACCACGGAAAATATAGGAATAAAATAAACGTTTATCTAGACGTCTCAAAGGCTAACAAGAGGACAATTTCAGATTTGCAACAAGAAGAAAAAAATCCAAAAGAAATCAAAGGTCGTTAGAATCTAAAAAATAAAATTTGAAAAAAACGTTCTTTTTTTCAAACGTCTGACAAGCATACATAAAATAACCATTACAACAAAAAGTGAGTGTTAGAAAAGTGGATAGTCTCAAGCGGTGACGGCAAGAAAACTACGAGAACCAAACGTATAGGCTGAGAATTCAACGTTTCAGAAACGTTTCAACGTATATAGAAAAATGTCAAAACGTCAATTTCAAGAAGACGAAAGGAAAATATAGGAATAAAATAAACGTTTATCTAGACGTCTCAAAGGCTAACAAGAGGACAATTTCAGATTTGCAACAAGACGAAAAAAATCCAAAAAAAAAATCAAAGGTCGTGAGAATCTAAAAAAATAAAATTTGAAAAACGTTCTTTTTTTTCAAACGTCTGACAAGCATATATAAAATAACCATTACAACAAAAAGTGAGTGTTAGAAAAAATAGATAGTCTCAAGCGGGTGACAGCAGAAAACTACGAGAACCGAACGTATAGGCTGAGAATTCGACGTTTCAAAAACGTTTCAACGTATATAGCAAAATGTCAAAACGTTAATTTCAAGAAGACGAAAATATCAAGTTGCGAGAATACCTCGTGAAGCGCTTCAAAGCTTGGAAATCCGAGAATCGCGGATCCTACGAAGAGAAGAAACGTCAGGATCAACCTGTGATCGATGCCATCAGCGGTCTAGGTAAAGAAAATAAAAGTGTCACGGAACAAAATAAAAATTTGATCAACGAACTCGTACCGCTCGCAGCTAAAAGTTACACCGTACTCACGCCCATGTCGAGCATTCCTTCGACGCCGTTCGAACTGAAGGACTTACCGGCACGACGTCGAGCCATAGGTAGCACGTCGTCTTCGGATAAGATCGAGTTGGGACCTTTGGCACGAGACTACCTGAGCACGGGGAAATTCGACAAGGATAAAATGTTCGGATTGTATCCGAGCATGGAGAGCAACGAAGGCGGCGACGTGGTGTGGAAGATTGGAAAATCGAAGGTGACCTTCGAAGGCAACGACATTAAAGTTAATTTAGGCGATAAGGATAGTTGGACCAGGTATCCGGGTACGGTGGGACTGTGGGAACTCGTTGCAAAAAAGCAGCCGAAAGATTACACCGACGAAGGTTACCAGAGTTACAAGGAAATTTTAATCATGACGGATGCCTTGTACCAGAACAACGATGCCTCGCAGAATAGGGTGAAATCGAGCAGCGGCGAGAAGTACAGGAATCTCATCAAACCGATTTGGAACCAGGTCAAAACAGGCAGCGGCGTCAAACGCTACAACACGTTACCCAAAGAATTCGTTTGGGTGGACGACGTGAGGAAACTCGTGGACCGATTGTTGGTGATAGCCGGCGAAGAGAATGCAGGCAATCGTAATTTCTACAACGAGAAGGTTGGCATCGTGGACATGATCAGCACGAAACTTTCCAACTTCATCGTGAACGACGACAAGGGCATAGGTTACCTGATCAAAATCATCAACACGCTGCGTCCGAGATTCTGGAACGTGGCCGAAGGAAAGGGACTCGTAAACGACATCATCAACAAGTTACCTTTCGAGATGCATCTACCTGGCTACCAGTACTGCGGACCGGGTACCAAACTCGAGAAAAGATTGGAGAGAGGAGACAAGGGTGTGAATCCGTTGGACACCGCATGCAAAGATCACGACATCGCCTACAACAACACGCAGACGGATCTGGATGCACGTCACGAAACAGACAGAAAGTTAGAACACGCAGCTTTAGAAAGATTCGTCAGCAGAGACGCTTCGTTGGGTGAAAGAGTTGCGGCACTGGGCACCACCATCGCCATGAACACGAAACAAAAATTTGGGTGGGGTATATAAGTAACATACAGTAAAAAACAACATGTCTCGTATAAACGACTTGCCACCCGAGCTACTATCTAAAATATTCAAAAAGGCAGTAAACGGAGATATAGGAAAACTTTTGATCATAGCAAGAACGACGCCAGCATTTCGAATTCCTGTGAGAAATGGCCGTCAAGGACCGTCTTCGGGAGATCAGCGGCCTGAGGTGCGGTGATCTCGACACACTTCTTTCGGCTGCAGGGGAAAAATTAAACGATAGGTTGGATGAATTGCACGAGGCGAGGCAGGGGAGAAGAAGGTACACAAATAATTGGCGCAAGTCTAAGCAGGAGACGGAAGATATCATTACGCACATCATCGCGTTTTCCGAAGCACGGACTTTCTTCCTCTGTTAAAAAATAATAATAATATATACGTGTCAAAAAAACTTGATATATAAATAACACACATCGTGAAAAAAAATAATCTTTGGTATATATAAATAACACACATCGTGAAAAAACAATTAAATTTCTCTCTAACACTAATGTTTCTCCATCGATATGAGTGAAAAAAAAATGACTGATCTTCAAGCATTGAAACAAATGCTAAATTTGTCAGTCGAGTATGTAAAAATTCAGGAATTGGAAGTCGACAACCCCTACACGATAACTTCCGGTTCAATTGTTTTTACCCAGTATGGTCCCAAGGTGCGTCTGTTGCTCGACAGACAATACAGTCTATTTTTACCAGATCGATACGCTAACATGTTATCCGACGAGAAGCTATCTATTTTAATCGAGAACAAAACTCGAATCGTGTACAAGGGAACAAAGGAACTTCTTGGTAAGAAAACGAAGCACGTAATTGAATTTGTGTAACGACTGCAGGGAGTATATACCTTGAAAAAAAAAATTACACGGAACAAAAAAAAAATCTCAGAACATATATATAAATAACATACAGAAAAAAAAATTACACAAGACAAAAAAAAATCTCGGAACATATCTTGAAAAAAAAATTACACGAAAAAAAAAAATCTCGAAACATATTTATATAAATAAATAACATATCTTGAAAAAAAAAAATACGCGAAACAAAAAAAATCTCAGAACATATATATAAATAACATACCGTGAAAAAATAACATATAGAGCATCAACATGAAGCCCAAGGGTGTCGTGTACCAGATACCGTATTCGAATCTAAAAAATCTAGGTGCCATCGATGGGTTACTCACCAAGAAACAACGCGAGAAGAAACGTTCTTGCTTGTCGAATGGACACGGAATGAAATTACTGCTCAGCACTCCACAATTGAGACACTTGCAGCGTTCGCGGAAACAGCAAAAGATCGGAGGTTTCATATCCAGCATCCCGGCCATCCTGGCAGCATTGGGGGCCGTTGGAAGTTTGGATGGGGGTAGCGCCGCCATCGCGAAAACCGTCATCGACTCGAAGAAGAACAAGGCGGAATTGGAAGAACAGAAAGGTCACAACCTGGCCATGGAGAAGAAAGGGGGCAAGGGCGTGATGAAAAAGTTTAAAAAAAAGAAACAGCAGCACTCACCAACCGAGACATTGAATCTCTGATCGAACCATTACGAATCAAACACTTCAGAGGAGTTTTCATGTCCGACTCGTTACCTTCAACTGTTAAAAGAAGAGAATGCGGCGTAGTCAACTTGGACGGTCAAGAAAATCCAGGCACGCATTGGATATGTTACCACAAAAACGACAATAACAAAGCATTCGTTTTCGATTCTTTCGGAGGTGTTCCACCTACAAATTTAGTCCATTACCTGAAAACGAACAAAACCTCTATATACTACAACGACGAACGCATTCAAAATTTCGGAGACGTGAACTGCGGTCATCTCTGCTTCTCCATGCTCGCGTTTCTCTCTAAAATAAATAAGCCTACGATCAAAGATTTCCAGAAAGCATTGTCGAATCTGAAACAGCATCACCAGGATGGGCGTGTTCCATCTCACGAGCGAATCTTCGATCTTGAAACTCACGCTGCACGACGACATCGTCTATCCTAAATATGTGGCTCTGCGTGCATTCTACAGCATGTACGTCATACCTAACGTCACGCATCACAACAACAAAATTAGCGTCGGAAGCGAACATATCGTCGTCACGCCAGGTCAATACAATCTTTCTACTTTGCAAGCTCAGTTACACAAAGGCACGTACCTTTCTCACAATTCGGTCACGCACAGAGTGGAAATCGTATCGGCGACGGTGACCGTGGACCTGGGCACCATAAGAGAACTTTTAGGTTTCGAGAACGACACAAAACTCGAAGCTGGCATCAAGCACACGGCAACAAACATTCCTAAATTCTTGGCCATAGAGACTCTGAACGTACACTGCAACGTGGCGGAAGGCATGATCATGAAATCTTCGGACGGGGGGTTGCTGGGAAGTCACAAGCAGACGGGAATCATAGCTACTTTCAAACCAAGTTCCGACTTCATGGAACCGATCATCTACACACCCTCTTCGCCGATCTATTTTCCAGTATGTCGCAACCGCATTGACGACATAGAGTTGGTGGTGACGAACGAGAAAGGAGAGGTAGTGGATTTCGCAGGTGCAACGACCACTGCCATCGTGGAGATCAACGTATAATATATAACCATACACATCATGGAGCAAATCGAAAGTTACGAATTGCAATCTATCCCTCCCAACCGTCGCACGTTCGCCAATCTCAATGAAGCGAACAGGGAGATCGAATACGACGTGGACGTAGGGGACGGGTTCGTTCATCCTCACAGAGCGGACCTCTACCTTCAATTCGACGTGGTGAAGAAGGAAAGCGGAGACGCCTTTCCCGCAGCAGCAAACTTGATACTCGTGGACAACTTCGTGCCTCACCTGTTCTCGCAGTTGGAGGTGAGGAAACACAACACCGTCATCGACAGAATAGATTATCCAGGCATCACGTCGACGGCAGTGGGAACATTGAAATTATCCAAAACGGACGCAGCATACTATCAAGCGGGAGGATTCGAAGCGGGGACCAAAATATCGACGAGAAGTCACACGGTGCTCTTTCCCATGCGTCTGCTTCCCGGTTTCTTCTCGGACTACAAGGAGATCATGTGGAAGGGAGGATTGCGCGTCACGTTTCGAAGAGCGGCCAACGACAACGACGCACTGATGCGATACGCTACTTTGGGTCCAGACGGCACCACGCCGCTGCCCAACACATTACCCGAAGCAGCCAAGTGCGTCATCCGGAGCATGGAATTGAGAATGCCGATCGTGGAATACGAGACGAACTACGCCCTCAAGTACAAAGCGGAGATCTTGAAGAGTCCGCAGGTGCCGATTCACTTTCACGGTTACCAGTGCGTGCAAAAATTAGCGTCCGGAAGTCACATGGAATTCGACGTGACGACGCAGTTCAACAATATACATTTCGACATGCCAGATTTCGTCGTAGTACTTTTTCAGACCGGGCGCGATAAGAATCAGGAAAAAGATTCCAGCAAGTTCGACGACTGCAAGATCAAGAAAGTTTATCTGAAGAATGGCAGGAACGAAGTGTTCCCGCGCGAGAATTACAACCTCGACATGACCAAAGACGATTACCTCAAACTTTACGAAGCGTTCTCGGCTTACAAACGCGTGACCGAGGGAAGCGTGGACATGTATTACACGCCCAGCGAATTCAAAACTCACAGACCCATGACCGTCATCAACACATCTAAGAGAAAGCAGGTGGTGATCAACGATCGAACCAACATCAAGGTCGTCTGCGAGTTCAACAGTCCATTGCCCGAGGATACTCTATGCAGTGTCATCCTGGTCGCAGAGAAGTCCTTCGTCCACGACGTAAAGAACGAGAGGGTCACGGAGCAGTTTTAACAGGTTTTATACATCTTTTCTTGCACAATAAGAAATTTTTTGTACTAGCACAATCAGTTACAATGGCACAATACGAATTTCACTAGTTCGCATCGGTTACAATGTCAATTTCATCAGTTATCAGTTACAATATCTTTTTTTTTTCATCAGTTTTTGCACTATAGCACGAGACAATCAGAATTTGCACAAAAATTTTGTTGTTTTACACGAGAAAATTAACAATAAAATTCTTTTTTTTTATCGTTTCAGATGCTGTCGAACATCAAAAACATATACACATACACACACACTAGAAAAAAAGCATGCAACTTTATTTTGTAACACACATATATTCTCCATCTTCATCAAGAAAATATTATAATAAACATAATTTTTTTTATCTATCTCACAATAAAACTCTATATCCAAAAAATTACAACATCAAAATAACACTAGAGTCGTTAGTACACGTTGCATGCATTACGGAGGCCCTCTGTAGAGTTTCATGGAAGTTTGAGAGAAAAAAAAACAAACACGTGAAACTCTACAGAGGTGTGGTAATCTATAACCGCAGCCGTTAGAGAACCTTTTTTACTTTTTTTGGTTGGGCACCACGCACCCCTGGCGAGGTTATATAGGGGCCAGGGGATAATAAAAAAAAAGTTATTATTTGTTTGTTTGTTTGCGTCACAATACGGAAATAATGAGAGGCACGCGCGCGCGCGTGTGTGGCACATCGTTCCCCCGAGAGAGGTTTACAAAGGTCACGATATATAAACATTTTGGTCCCGGACTTGGAAAATTACGATAAGGTGCACTCATCCTTGAAGGATGAGAGGATGAGAGTGCATCTTTCACTCATCACTGCTTTTCTGCGCCGTGAAACATCGTCAGCGCAATAAATGAGGCGCGGAACGGGGAGAAAAAGTGAGTTTTTCAGGTTTTTGTGGTCGTTTGGTCAAGAAATCAGAATTGTTATTAAACATACATTTGTGACACTACTTCTATGATTTCATTCGTTGCTAGAATTTTAACTTTTTTACTTATAGAAATATAACGCTCTTCGTTTTGAGCATGAATATCTATTTTTGCGTATCGTATCCAAGATTTCTAATTAGGAAATGGAAATTATAATTAGATCCATTGTGAAAAAATATTGGTACGAATTTGGGCTTCTGGAACTTGAGGTTGGAGGTGTTACAGATTCTACTAATGTAGTTTCCGGTGAAGTAATTGTGGTGAAATACTTTCCGATTCTCATCCGTGAAATATTGATCACACACCGGACACGTTTCAATGTTATTGTAAATTTAAGTTCATCGCTGGATAATGGAAGCATTGATTTCGATTGACATAAGAAGCTGCCAATATTCTCAACCTCCTCCACCATCTTTTTGAAAAAGAGCTCAATAACATTCGGTCCGCGATATATATATGGTTTATCTATCCCATCTTGCCAAACAACAACATATCCAAATCTATTTGGATCATGAACCTGGTACAGTGTTGTGGAAGACAATTCGGGATCCGGATCGCAATAAGACAATGGTTTGAGAAAATCCTCAAAGTCTGCAATGATGATGGCCGGATGTTAAAACATGGCCTTGTGCATTTTAAATTCGTCGAATTCATTTGCTTTGGGTATCAACATGTAAGCCGGTCTGTTGACTCCACAGTAGATTTTATGTTCAGCAAGTTTTTGTTTGGCAATTTCTTGATTTTTGAAATGTTGGTAATTACGTCGATCACGATCGTCGAATACGGTTAAACACCTTGGACAAACTTCAATGTGTGCTTCAAGCTTGGTTGTTTGGCTTCTGACCAAGCGGGAGAGTGAACGAATTTGCGTGTAATGATGAATATTATTGTCAGCAATGAGAAGGAGATTGATTTCCATGGATTCGTCATCAGCAATATTAGTTATCCTAACAGGGTGCACAAAATGCTTAATTGAAGTATACGAATATACAGTTGTAGCTAATCGTTTTCCTTCTCTATTTTGTCCCCTGTTTTCAAACTTTGTTATGTCGGAAATAGCAACAGGGTATTCGATGCCTGTCATAGCATATTCAAACTCATCGATATATTGCATGTAATGACTAACCTCTTCCGGATTATCTATCCAATGAATCGGGTGAAGTGCTGCTAAAATGCAACACATAAAACACTTATTGTCGGTGTTATGAATGTTCAGCACGGCTTTTTTATGCTTAATTTCTACCGGAAGTGGAACATAGCTCGAAGAAGAAAAAGGTGTAAATTTGTTTATATAAGCGATTAACGTGTGAGGACTTCTGCATAAAGACCAACCTGATCCCTTAGCCTCGAATTCTTCGTGTTTCCTAATCAATTCACTAGTAAGATTAGAATAAAAAACGTTCAAATTATCAATGTCTGCCAAATAAAGGACTTGGTTTCTCGTTTTGTGAAATAAAATATTTCTTGTACCATTGGGTTTCTCATATTCACAAATTAGATCAACATATACTATACTGCATAAAATATTTGTGATAGATGTTTTAATTTCACTCAAGAAACTAGAAATACCACAGCGTGGGTTCGAAGTAAAACAGAAATCCTGGAGTTGGTTGTTGAATGCAGATCTAATAGGCTTTTGATTATTAGGCATTATTAGGCATTATTAGGAAGCTTCAGTTTCAGGATGATCAATTTTTCTTTTCAATGTTCCACGTCCGGTTCATGGCTTGCAAATTTTCAGGTGTTTACTTAAATTAGCAATGCTAATTAGTTTTTCGCATTGAGTACAAAGCTTAGTAGGTAACGAACGATTTATTTTCGAACCTGTTTCGATGCATCTTGCGCTATGCTTGCATATATAAGTTTTGGAGATGAATTTCCCACAAATAGCACAATCGATGAATTGGTAGATGACATTTTTTTTTAATATGCTTTAAGTAAATAACAATAAGATGCACTATCAAGTCAAGATTCAATAAGATTCTTTTAAATTTACCATAATTGATAGAAAGTAGTGTAAGTGTATTGTTTCTACGCAATACTTAGTAGGTATGCATTTGTAGCCTCTGTTTTTTACCAATCGAATATCAGTTTTTGACATATTTTGACAATTTTTTGTCGATGTTTTAGCGTTTAGCGATGTTTTAGTAAAATTTCCCTTTTTTTCCCATTCATACTTGGTAGGTATGCATTTGTAGCCCCTGTTTTTTACCAATCGAATATCAGTTTTTGACATATTTTGACAATTTTTTGTCGATGTTTTTGCGTTTAGCGATGTTTTAGTAAAATTTCCCTTTTTTCCCCACTCACACTTGTAGGTATATCACGATCTTACGTGATATAACTTAACCTATCCTTTTTTATTACGTGCTAAACTACACGAGAGCCTCTATAGTAGTGTAATCAAGCCGGTTGAACGCCATTAAGTGAGGATCAAAGAAACCTCAAAAACTCACTTTCTCTCCACGTTCCGCGCCTCATTTATTGCGCTGACGATGTTTCACAGCGATGAAAACAGCACCAAAACCTCAAAAACTCACTCAAGTGAGCCACAGTGTTGCTAACCTACGAAAATTTCACCAAAACCTCAAAAACTCACTTTCTCTCCACGTTCCGCGCCTTCATTTATTGCGCTGACACAGCGTGATGAGTAAATAATGCACTTTCTCATCCTTGAAGGATGAATGCATCTTATCGTAATTTTTTCCAAGTCCCGGTCAAATGTTTATATATCGTGACCTTTGTAAACCTCTCTCGGAACGATGTGCTACGCGCGCGCGTGCCTCTCATTATTTCCGTATTGAGACGCAAGCAAACAAACAAATAATAATTTTTTTTTTTTAAATTCCTGGCCCCTATAACCCCGCCAGGGTGCGTGCAAATTCTGATTGTCTCGTGCTATAGTGCAAAAACTGATGAAAAAAAAGACATTGTAACTGATAACTGATGAAATTGACATTGTAACTGATCTGAACTAGTGAAATTCGTATTGTGCCATTGTAACTGATTGTGCTACTACAAAAATTCCTTATTGTAACTGATTGTGCAAGAAAAAAGATGTTAAACCTGTTTAAACTGCTCTGTGACCCTCTCGTTCTTCACGTCGTGGACGAAGGACTTCTCTGCGACCAGGATGACGCTGCACACGGTATCGGCAGGCAGCGGGTCGTGGAACTCGCAGACGATCTTGATGTTGGTTCGATCGTTGACCACCACCTGCTTTCTTTTCGTGGTGTTGATGACGAACATGGGTCTGCGGGTTTTGAATTCGCTGGGCGTGTAGTACATGTCCACGCTTCCCTCCGTTACGAGCTCGATACGCTCCCGAAAGAAACGCGGAATCCTTTTTGGGAAAGTAGCGTTCTTTGCTCGCGTCCAGGTTGAGAGAATCGATGTACGTGGCCCACGACCACACGTGGTGGTGCTGCTGCTGCTCGCTGCCACCCTCCACGATCTGGTGGAAACGAAAATTATCGGGCAAGATCGTCCGTTCGAAGGTTTTGTACTGGGTCGATATTCTCTTTTCCGTCCTCAGGAGGCGCAGAAATTGAGTTTTGAACGCGTCAGTTTCGGTTACTTCCTGGTACAAATCTTTCAGGACGTTCAACTTGTTTTCCAGAACCGTATAATGCAACACCAGGTAATTGATGTTGCAGTGTATGATGAAGAACGTCGGGATGATGCAGCAGAATAGATAGATCAGACCCCAGCCGAGAAAGTAATGCGTGTGGAAACGATGCTGGGTCGTCCACGTGAATTCGTTGAGAACTTGGCCGTCGCAGACGGTGTTCGGAAAAATCGTTCGCAGGTACATGGCCGGATCCTTTCCGAAAACCTTCTCGAAAACGTGACGCCAAGCCAGAGCGTTGATGCAGTCGCTTTTGAAACTAGCCAGCTGGGGGCTGACAGATAGAGCTTCCTCCCCAGATCGAATTGAGTCGCGTGCCTTTCCACGAACTCCAAGTAAGCCTTCGCCGTGGGCCACACGATGCTCGTGACGATCTGATCGACCGAGTCAGTGGTTCGATATCCCGTGTTGAAGTATTCGCCCCATGCTTTCTTCAAGATTGTAAGTAAAATATTCCTCTCTCGCACGTCTATGGCGGTCCTAAACCCTTTAAATTGCACCTCGTCGCTGTCAGCCAGCTGCACGACGTATTTTTTCTTGGTCAGCGCGAAAAAGTTTTTCAGTACGAATTCGACCTTCACCCGCAGTTCGGGAACCAACTGCTCGTGCAGGTGATTGATCAAGTTAGCCTGATGGCGTTTCTCCATGAGGATGAAAAGCGAATCCGTGTCCATTTACATCACGCGCGGACGCTGGGGTTCGAGGGGAAATTTTCAACTACGTCGCGCGATTTCAATAAGATGGTTTGCGACAGAAAAGTGACCAGGGAAGCACAAGCTGGGGATTCTTAGAGACGAACGTGCCCCACGTTTTGCCGTAAGGCCTTCGAACGTAAGGTTGGTTCACGTGAGCGCGAATCTCTTCGGGAATGTCTTTCAGCTCGTACATCTGACCGTACATGCTGTTCATCATCAACTTCGCCGTGTTCTGTTTCGCGTCCATTTCGAGCAGTTTTTGCCCCAGGCGGCAAGGTGGTCTTCTCCTTGCAGTTCTTGACTTCCTTGATTTTTTTACGCAAGGCCATGATCTTGCGGATGCACGTGGCGCGTTGAGCGTGTCGGGCGAGAAATACACGTGGTGATCCGCTTCCGTACAGCCGGTTTGGGGGATTCGTGCTGTCGCGATAAACGTCCACTTCCGTACCCGGCGGAACGGTCGTTTGTCGGTGTGGAATTCACGCTCTTCAACGTGAACTTGGAGTGGCGAAAGCCCCGCTGCGACCTAGACGCTCGGATAGACCGAAGTATGTGAACCCCGAGAAAATTCTATATAAAATAACATACCTGGAAATTATATTCACAGTATAGATTGAATTTTGATTTTTGTATCACCCCGAGAAATTCTATATAAAATAACATACATGAAATTCTATTCGCAGTAGATTAAAATTTTTTGAGTTTTGTAATCACCCCCAAGAAATTTTATATAAAATAACATACCTGAAAATTGTATTCACAGTATAGATTGAATTCTTGAGTTTTTGTATTCGCACCCAAGAAAATTCCATATAAAATAACATACCTGAAATTCTATTCACAGTATAGATTGAATTCTTGAGTTTTTTGTAATCACCCCCAAGAAATTCTATATAAAATAACATACCTGAAAATTGTATCGCTATATATACTAGACTTTTTTTTATTTCTGTGATTTTGGAGAAATCATATTGGCATCCACCACCAGTTTCAATCGAAAAAATGATAAAACTGAATGTGTCACTTGTGGGAAGCTAATATCAAGGAACAATTTATCGGTACACAGGGCAAGATGTAGCGAAACAGGTTCGAGAATTAATCGTTCGTTACCTTGTGCTCGATGCGGAAAGATGATCAGTATTCCAAATTTAAGTAAACACCTGAAAATTTGCAAACCATCGAACGAACAAGGAACATTGAAAAGAAAAATCGATGATCCAGAAACGGAAGCTTCCACTTCCAAGCAAGTTAAATTATCGGATGAACGGAAACCAATTAGATCTGCATTTAACCGTCATATTCAGGATTTCTCTTTTACTTCGGAACCAGGCTGCGACATTCTTAGTTTCTTGCGTGAAATGAAAACATCCGTGATAAATATTCTAAAAAATAAATTGGAAAATAATTCCATAAAATTATACGTTGATCTATTTTCCGAATACGAAAAAGTCGACGGTACAACAAGAGTATTTTATCATTGAACAAAAAACCAGGCTCTTCATTTGGGGGACGTCGATAATTTGGACGAATTTTATTCCGATCTTTCAAATCAGCTGGTTAAGAAACACGACGATTTCGAGGTTAAAGGGTCGGGATGGTCTCTGTGTGGTAGTCCTCACACGTTAACCGTTTACGTGAACCGATTCTCGCCTCTTCGCGCTTCCATCTACGTTCCTCTTCCACCGAACATTCAACACAAGAGGGCTGTGTTAAATATACAGAACAGCGATAACAAGTGTTTTCTCTGGTGTGTGTTGGCGGAACTTCACCCGATTCATTAGTCAGATCATCCAGAACAGGTTTATCATTACAAGCAGCATGAACCTGAACTGGAAAATGCAATGACTGGCATCGAATACCCGGTGACCATTTCCGATATATCAAAATTCGAAACACGAGCACGAGATGCAGAAGGAAAACGCTTAATCATCAACGTGTATTCCTATACGTTGGATAAACATGTCGTGCATCCCGTCAGGATAAGCGATGTCGACGATGACGATGCTCGTATGACTAATCTTCTTCTTATTTCAAACAACAGTGTTCATCACTACACACTAATTCGTTCACTATCACGCTTGGTCAGAAGTCAATCAACGAAGTATGCAAACAACATCGAAGTTTGCCCGATATGTCTAACCACGTTCAACGATCGACAACAATCCGATTATCGAAAATACACCGGACGTCAGATTGCTATCGATAAACTTGTTGAACATAAAATATATTGCGGCAACAACAGACCGGTTCGAATGTTGATGCCCGAAAAGAACGAAGTGGAAGAATTCAAAATGCACAAGGCATTGTTGGAACATTCCGCAATCATCGTTTCTGATTTCGAGGCGTTCCTCAAACCACTCTAGTACTGCGATCCGGATCCCGAAGTTCCTTCCACCACACCTTACCAGCTTCACGAACCAAACAGTTTGGGTTACGTTGTCGTGCGACGGGATAAAATAGATGAACCGTACGTATACCGAGGACCCGATGCAATCGAACGCTTCTTCGAAAAGATGATCGAGGAGGTTTGGAAAATTGGATGCATGCTGCGAACATCGAAACCGATGCTTCCGTTATCTGCTATCGAACTTCAAAATTACTACGACACTGTCAAGTGTCATGTGTGCGATAACCACTTCACGGACGACAATCGTAAAATGTTTCACCATTCGCATACGGACGGTCGCTTCATAAGCGGAATCTGTAATGCATGCAACCTCAAAATCCAAAAACCAAAATTCGTCCCCATATTCTTTCACAATGGTTCTAATTACGACTTTCATCCCTTAATCAGGAAACATGGATACGACGCTCAAAAAATAGATATTCTTGCTCAAAACGAAGAAAGATACATCTCTATAAGTAAGAAAGTTATGATTCCCGAGACTAAAAATACCATCGAGATGAGGTTTCTGGATTCGTACAGATTTCTCTCTGCCAGCCTGGACGCTCTTGCCAGCAAACTTTTAGACGAACAATTCAAAATTACAAAAGCTAGTTTTCCCAACGTAGACATAGAACTCGTTAGACGTAAAGGGATTTATCCTTACGAATATGTTAGTGATGGTTCTAAATTTAACGACGACGCTCTCCCACCTCCAAGAGAATTTTACAGCAGACTCAGAGAGAAAGAAATCACGGACGAAGAATACCAACACGCGCAACTCATGTGGGAGAAATTAGGATGATAGTGAGTATGGCTTCTTCGCAGAGGTGGATATCGAATTCCCCGATCATTTACACGATCTGTTCAGCAATTTACCACCGGCATCCGAGTTCAAATCTTCGCCTCATTCAAATCAATGCAAGCTTTTATTGACTCTAGAGGGGAAGAAGAGATACGTTGTTCATTACTCGAATCTCCGATTCTTGATCGGGAAGGGTGCTAAGTTAGCGAATGTTAGAAGAGTCCTCAGGTTTAAAAATTCCGAGTGGCTCAAACCGTACATTGAAACAAACACGCAACATTAGGACGGTTGCCACTTCCGATTTAGACAAAGATTTTTTTAAATTGATGAATAACGCGGTGTATGGCGAGACGATGGAAAACGTGCGGAATCACGTAGACGTGAAATTGGTTTCGGATAAAAATAAATGCATGAAGTGGGTGGCCTATCCTAGATTCAAGTCGAGAAAAATTTACAATGAAAATTTGGCACTTTTCAATCTAGATATAAAATTGACGAAATTCAGAAAACCAATTTACGTTGGCGCAACGGTTCTCGACTTGTCGAAACTTTACATGTTCGAATTTCATTACGACGTGATGAAACCCTTCTTCAATGATAAGATGTCACTTTTGTACACGGACACCGACAGCTTCATTTACAGCATACAAACACCTAACTTCTATGAAGACATAAAAAATCCTTCCATGCTTGAGTATTTCGATACTTCTGCGTATCCTCAACCCAACAGATTTGGAATTCCTTCCCTCAACAAAAAAGTCCTAGGTAAACTGAAAGATGAATGTAACGGTGATATTATTGTCGAGTTCGCGGGTTTGCGTTCGAAGATGTATGCCATGAGAACAGAGAGTAGTGTTACGAAGAAAGCAAAAGGTGTGGGCAAGAATACGGTGGAGAACAAACTCACCTTCCACGATTACATCGATTGCCTTTACTCACAATCGACGATACTAAGTATAGAACAAAGAATCCAAAGTGTAGACCATGTGATTACAACAAACGAAGTTAGGAAAGTAACATTAGATCCGCATGACGATAAAAGATGTATTTTGTCTTGTGGAATCCACACGTTGCCTTGGGGACACTATCGTTTAGAAATTAGTAAAAATTGTAGGCAATGCAAATGAAAAAAAACTTTAACTGTCTCACATACACAATAAGTAACTAGCAAGAACAATGAATCTTTTTGGTTTCCGAAAGCAAACCAACATGGAAACTGTACACCGCACGACAGATCATGAATTTCTACCTTCCGTGTTAACTAAACTCAACGGTATGTTGATCATTCACCTCAACAGCATTTGGACTAAATTGGATGAGGACGTGGGCAAGATTTTTTACGTCTTCAATAACAATTTACATTTCTACGAAATTCCGATCGACGGGAAACTTCGGATCACCGTGAATCCGGAGAACGAAGGGCGAAATCAAAATTTCTAGCGGCAAGAACATTTTTTCGAATGAAGCACGACAAGGTACTTTCTAACATGGCGTACGATGTTTCCGCAGGAGATTGTTTATAAGTTCAACTCCTCGGAGATTACGACAAACTCATTCCTCTCTTCGTAGAATTACAAATCACCTATCCATTATAAATAATCGTTAACAAAATGCCTAACGACATTTTCGGCCACACCAAGCGTGTAGACCACGCAGAAGAAATTCTCATGCCGGACGTTCGAGTTAAAAGTTGAGGAGCGATTTGATAGCTTTGCAGGAGACCTTAAACAAAAGTTTAGAGTCGGTGATCGCTACGCTCCAAACGCAATGTCTCGACCCCATTCTGAAAATCGATTCCGAAATGAAAACGCTCATAAAAAAATATGTCGACGTACCTTCTTACGACGACGTTCAAAATATACAGTTGAGCGTGGATTCGCTTCAAAATGATTTGGCCAAATTACAGCAATTTCAATCGAAAAATGAAGATTTGGAAAAATTGATACTCGAAATCGAAGAACGAACTTCCGCAATCGAAAATAATTTCTCTGAGCTTCAAACCGTCGTGAACGATATCGACGTAGAACGCTTGCATGTCGTCATTTCCAAATTACAAGAAGAATTCACCGGCACGTTGGAAGAAATTAAATCCAAGTTACAGACTTTGGAAGATACCATGACGAACCTACCATCGTCAGAAGAACTGCAGGTCATCGGTAAAAGCGTCGCGAACATAAAAATTCAATTTGGAGGCTTATCAAGATTTCGAACACATTCAAACCATCATCGCTACGCTTCAGGCGTCTCTGGAGTTGATCAACGAAGAAATTAAAAATATTCACGCTGAAGCAATTGCGTTGACGAGCATTCACGACACGTTAAGCACGGTTCAGCAGAAGATCGAATATTTAGAAAATTTGAACGTTGAATCGAACCTTGCTCATTTTCATCACGTACTCGACAACATACAGGCTGACCTGGAATCGTTACGGACGAGCGTGCCTTCGAGCAAAGATTTGGAAAAATTGAAAACGGCAGTGACGGCACTATCCGAATCGAGCGACGTCAAAAGTTCGTTGAGCGATCTCGAGAGTAGGGTGGCGAATCTCCCCACCTCCAAAGAATTACACGCTTTGAAAAAAAACATACCTCGAATGCTGAAACGACTAGAAACGGAAACGGCGAACGTGGAACAGATTCGAGATGAAATCAGTTCGCTGGTGTCGACGCTGCCCACTTCGCAGAGCGTCGCCGACCTTCACACGCAGTTTACAGAGATGCGAAGCATCGTGAACGATCTTACCGAGAAGCGTTCGAAATTGAATCAAGTCGAGAACCTTCAGAACATTGTCGTCAGCATTAGAGATCAAGTTGGAGTGCTGGAATCCACGCAGGAATCGACGCTGGCCTCTTTCGGTGCCAAGTTGCAAGAACTGAACGAAAACTACAAGCAGTCGAACGTGGAAGTGAAAATCAAACCGTCGTTTTCTGCCGTAACGGATACCATAGTCGAGCATTTGCTGCCCATCGAAAATAAACTCGGACACGTTCAAAGTAATCTGCTCGGCGTCGACACTAAATTCGCCAAATTGTTCACCTTGCAAGCCATCGAAATCAACAGCGTACCCAATCAACAGAGAATCTCCACGTTCGTCGAAGGTAACAAACTGTACATGTTACATCCTTATCATCCGTACTACAAGTTTCTCCTCGATGGCACGATTCAGATAAACGAATTTTCGTACTGGTCTCACGGCAGAAAACCTAGCGTTCCCACCATGAACTTGATATCGAATCGTGGTGTCCAGAAAGCAGGAAACATTCCTCTGGCGCGTTGGAACGAAACGCGCAACATATATGAAATACACGAAGACGAAGATCTTACCGTGTTCGACGTGAGTGCCGGCGATAAGCTGATCATTCAAAACACGAGCGAGGTGCCACCCTCTTTGAATCCCATCACGCTGGTGCTTCTCTTCAAACGTAATCTCTAAAAAAAAAGAATGTCTAGGCAAGCCATCGTCCAAGAATTGCATAAACCTGCACGCCGCAACTACGAATGTTTAGCTGTGGTAACCAAGGGCATCGATGACCTCTGGGAAAGTGACCTCGTGGAGATGAGTAGCAGCAAGTAAAAAAACGTACATAAATTGAACAAGGGCAACAAGTACCTCCTCACCGTCGTAGACACATTTTCGAAATTCGCATGGGCTCTACCTTTGAAGGCGAAAACAGGAACATGCGTCACGGTAGCATTCAAGACAATTTTTCGCGAAAGCGGCAGCAGACGACCTCGATTTCTGCACACGGACAAGGGGAAGGAATTTTACAATGCCGTATTCCAAAAGTTTATTCGGAAACACGACGTTCAACATTACTCGACCTTCAGTGACGTCAAAGCCAGCATCGTGGAAAGATTCAATCGGACTCTGAAATCGCGCATGTGGTCACGCTTTACGCTTCAGGAAGCTACAAGTGGGTCACCATTCTTCCGGAACTCGTTAACGACTATAATCACACGGTGCACAGAACGAGAGGCATGAAGCCAGCTGACGTTACCAAGTCCGACGAGCAGCGATTAATTTCTACCGTTTACTGTCCAAAGTACACACCCACGACAAAAAAGCTAAATACAAAATTGGAGACCAGGTGAGGGTCAGTAAATTGAAGCGAACGTTCGACAGGGGTTTCACACGAAACTGGAGCACGGAACTTTTTACCGTGGTTCGAGTTTTACCCGGGAACCGTCACACGTATATAATAAAGGACAGTGGCGGTGAAATTTTATTGGGGCGCTTCTACGAGGAGGAACTCTATAAAACTAAATACCCCGACACGTACCTTATTGAAAAAGTTTTGCGTAAGAGAGGTGACAAACTTTTGGTGAAATGGCTGGGACTTCCGGAAACGAGTTGGATCGATTCGAACGAAGTGATTCTATGAGTACGTGGAATGTCGTGAAACGTTTACCTGATTCGGAAAGCCAAACGAAGAAAAGAAACGGCGAATTGCTCCCCGACAGCATACGATGTCTGATCGTAGGACCTTCGGGGTGTGGAAAAACGACACTGCTCATTGATAATTTTATCCTCGCACCAAATTGGTTAGACTGGGAAAACAGACACCTCTACGTATTTTCGAAAAGTCTCGAACAACCGAAATACCAGAAACTTATGAAACTGTACGAGGGACTGGGCATTGCAACTTTCGCATCCGAAATCATTCCACTGGACGATTGTCTCGAGAATTCCGTTGTGGTGTTCGACGACATGATCTTGGAAAATCAAAACGAGATTCGTAATTTTTCACTCGAGGACGTCACAAAGGATTGGATTGTTTCTACCTGGCAACTTTTTCCAAGGTTCCCAAACAACTGCTACGCGACAACGCTAATTTCATTTGCTTGTTTCGACAAGACCACACCAATTTAAAACACGCACACGATGATTACGTAGGGGCTGACATAAATTACAATCTATTTTCTAAATTCTGCTCCCACTGTTGGAACAGTGACGATTTCGGATTCGTGACCATTGACATGACTCGAAAAGCAAACCACGGAAAATATAGGAATAAAATAAACGTTTATCTAGACGTCTCAAAGGCTAACAAGAGGACAATTTCAGATTTGCAACAAGAAGAAAAAAATCCAAAAAATCAAAGGTCTTTAGAATCAAAAAAATAAAATTTGAAAAAAACGTTCTTTTTTTTCAAACGTCTGACAAGCATACATAAAATAACCATTACAACAAAAAAGTGAGTGTTAGAAAAAGTGGATAGTCTCAAGCGGGTGACAGCAGAAAACTACGAGAACCGAACGTATAGGCTGAGAATTCGACGTTTCAGAAACGTTACAACGTATATAGAAAAATGTCTAAACGTCAATTTCAAGAAGAGGACAATCTCAAGTTGCGGGAATACCTCGTGAAACGCTTCAAAGGTTGGAAATCCGAGAATCGCGGATCCTACGAAGAGAAGAAACGTCAGGATCAACCTGTGATCGACGCCATCAGCGGTCTAGGTAAAGAAATTAAAAGTGTCACGGAACAAAATAAAAATTTGATCAACGAACTCGTACCGCTCGCAGCTAAAATTTACGCCGTACCCACGCCCATTTCGAGCATTCCTTCGACGCCGTTCGAACTGAAGGACGTACCGGCATGGCGTCGAGCCATAGGCAGCACGTCGTCGTCTTCGGATAAGATCGAGTTGGGACCTTTGGCACGAGACTACCTCAGCACGGGGAAGTTCGACAAGGGTGAAGTGTTCGGATTGTATCCGAGCATGGAAACCAACGAAGGCGGTGTGGTGCGGAAGATTGGAAATCGAAAGTCACCTTCGAAGGCAACGACATTAAAGTTAATTTAGGCGAGAAGGATAGTTGGACCAGGTATCCGGGTACGGTGGGACTGTGGGAACTCGTTGCCAAAAAGCAGCCGAAAGATTTCACCGACGAAGATTACCAGAGTTACAGGGAAATTCTGATCATGACGGATGCCATGTACCAGAACAACGACGCCTCGCAGAATAGGGTGAAATCGAGCAGCGGTGAGAAGTACAGGAATCTCATCAAACCGATTTGGAACGAGGTGAAGAGTGGAAGCGGCGTCAAACGCTACAACACGTTACCCAAAGAATTCGTTTGGGTGGACGACGTGAGGAAGCTCGTGAGTAGTATAAAAACCAATAGGATGAGCACCACTTATAGGTGTAGAAAAGAAGAGGTTATTTGATTAAACAGTCCGATTTGCCCACACTTAAAATTATGCCAAGATCCTCTTATTCCCCATTTCTTCAAGTGTGATATGCTCTTAATTCTCAAGAATTTTGAATCCTAGTGTAGAAAAGAAGAGTTCATATGGCCCGATTTGCCCACACTTAAGATAATGCCAAGATCCTCTTATTCCCCATTTCTTCAAGTGTCATATGCTCTTAATTCTCAAGAATTTTGAATCCTAGTGTAGAAAAGAACAGTTCATATGCCCCGATTTGCCCACACTTAAAACAATGTCAAGGGGGGGCATATAGCCCAATCGGCCATGTGTGTACATATTTAAATCTAAAGAATTTTGAGCCCTAGTGTACAAATGAAGAAGCCTCAACAGACAGATTTGCCCAAGTGTGTAAAAGCTACATCTCTCAGTTTGTTGTCCATAAGCTTGTCAAAAATATGCCCCCCTTGATATTGTTTTGCCTACACTTAAAACTAAGCCAAAAATGCTTATAAGAGCTTTTGCTTACACAATAATATAATGTAATATATGCTTAAATACTTGTTGCTGTTATGTTAATATGTTACCTGGAATATGCTCAATATTTTAATTGGACACCAGCCTCAACTTGCATATCTAGTACTAAGACAATGCATTGTGCAAAAATCTTCTAGAATTGTTCTGTGACTCTCTCATTTCTTACATCATAAATATATGATTTTTCTCCTATCAGAATAACACTACATATAGTGTCATCAGGGAGTGTATTGTGGAATTCACAGATAATTTTAATGTTTGTCCTGTCATTAACCACAACTTGTTTTCTTTTTGAAGTGTTGATGACAAACATGGGTCTCTGTGCTTTGAATTCATCTGGTGTGTAATACATGTCAGTATTGCCAGTAGTGACCCTTTTTTATGCTGTAAATGCTTCATATAATTTAAGGAAATCATCCTTGGACATGTCTAAATTATAATTTTCTCTAGGGAATACCTCATTTCTGCCATTTTTAAGATATATGTTCTTCATGTTGCAGTTATCAAATATACTTGAATTTTTTTCCTGATTATTGTGTCTTCCAGTTTGAAACAGTACCACCACAAAATCCGGCATATCATATTGTATACTGGAGAATGAATTTGTAGCATCAAACTCATAATAAGTAGCAGCGGCAGGCTTCTGTACACATTGATATGTATAAAATTGTAAAGGAACCTGTGGATTTTTTATTTTATCTGCTTTGTATTTAAGAGCATAACTGGCTTCATATTCAACAACTGGGATTCTTAGCTCCATAGTCTGAATAATGCATTTGCCTTCATCAGGTAGGGTATTGGGCAGAGCTTCCCCTGTAGAGTTTAATGTGCTGTACCTCATCAAAGCATTATTATTGGCAGCTCTTCTAAATGTGATTCTTAAACCACCCTTCCACATAATATCTTTGTAATCCGAGAAGAATCCTGGCAACAGGCGCATTGGGAACAGCACTGTGTGGCTCTTAGATATAATTTTATCACCAGCCTCAAATCCACCTATTTTGTAGTAAGAAGCCTCGGTTTTGGATAATTTTAGTGTGGTCAAATCTGTGGAGGTAATGCCGCGATAATCCACTCTGTTTATAACAACACCATGCTTTCTGATCTCAATTTCAGAGAACAGATGCGGCACAAAATTGTCTACCAATCTTATATTTGAATTTGCCGGATAATCTGTTCCATCGAGCTTTACAACATCAAATTTAATGTATAGATCTGCTCTGTGGGGGTGTATAAAGCCATCCCCTACATCAAGATCAACCTCAATCTCTGTGTTGGGTTGATTTAAATTTGCAAATGTCCTCCTGTTTGGGGGGAATGATTGTAGCTCATAACTCTCAATATTTTCCATTTTTTTTGTATGTATTTTTATTTAAATATTAATCTCTATGATTACAGTTGTTGTGGCTCCAGCAAAATCAACTAATTCTTCTTTTTCATTAGTAACCATCAATTCAATATTATCTATTCTATTATGACACACAGGAAAATATAATGTTGGGGATGGAGTGTAGATGATTGGCTCCATAAATTCAGAATTAGGTTTGAATGTTGCAATGATGCCAGTTTGTTTGTTAGTGCCTATTCCATTTGATTTGGTGATCATACCCTCAGCCACATTACAGTGAATATTTAGAGTTTCTATGGCTAAGAATTTAGGTATATTAATAGCAGTGTGTTTCATGGCTGGTTCAAGTTTTGTGTTGTACTCAAAGCCTAACAGCTCTCCTATAGTACCCAGATCCACTGTTTCTGTAGCAGATACAATCTCTACTCTGTGAGTGACAGAATTTTGAGTTAATACTATACCTCTGGGTAATTGAGCATTTAGAGTGGACAGATTATACTGCCCTGGAGGGATGACAATTTTTTGATCCCCTACTGCAATTTTGTTGTTGTGGTGTGTAATATTAGGGATCAAGTACATGCCATAAAATGCTCTGAGAGCTATTGTTTTGGGATACACTACGTCATCATGTAATCTAAGTTTCAATATTGAATTTTGGCTGCTGAGATGGAATACCCCCATGATGTTTTAAATACCACAAGGCTTTTTGAATATTTTCAATTGATGGTTTATTTATTTGAGACATATATCTGAGAACAGATAAACACAAATGTCCACAATTAACATCTTTGAAATTTTGAACACGGGCATTATTGTAATAAAGATTAGCTGATTTTAGATATTTTATTAAATTTTCAGGTGGAACACCTCCAAATGAATCAAACACAAATGCCTCATTGTTTAAATATTTAAGATAACAGATCCAGTGAGTGCCCTGATTTTTGTACTTATCCAAATTAACAATGCCACACTCTTTGTTGAGTGGTTGTTCTGGTAAAGAATCAGACATGTACACATCTCTAAAATGTTTGATGCCCAGTGGCTTGATTAAAGCTTCAATATCTTGGTTTGTAAGCGGCTCTTGTTTTTTTAAACTTATTCATGGTTCTCTTAACACCTTTGCCTTGTTTCTCCATGGCCAGGTTATGGCGCTTTATTTCATCTAATTCTGCCTTATTTTTCTTGGCATCTATTACTGTTTTTGCTATGGCAGCTGATCCCCCAGCCAAGCTCCCAACAGCCCCAAGTGCTGCTAAGATGGCCGGGATAGTAAATATGAAACCACCCACATGTGATTTTTTTCTAGATTGTTGTAATTTTTTTAATTGGGGGGTGCTAAGCAACAATTTCATACCATGACCCTTTGCAAGACAAGAATTTTTTTTCTTCCGCTGCTTTTTGGTTATAAGACTATCAATAGTTTTAAGAGATTTAAGACCTGCATAAAGTATTTGATACATAACACCCTTGGCCTTCATTGTAGGTTTATTATATACATATTCACAGCCCTCACCCCAGTTTTTGTTTGGTGTTCATAGCTATGGTGGTTCCCAATGCTGCTATTTTTTCACTCAAAGAAGCATCTTTGCTTACAAATCTACCAAATGCAGCCTCTTCTAATTTCTTGTCTGCAACATGTCTCTTGTCAAGATCAGAATGTGTGTTGTATGCTATGTCATGGTCTGTACAAGCAGCATCTAGGGGATTAACACCAGGATCCCCTCTGTTTAATCTATGGTCCAATTTTGTGCCTGGACCACAATACTGATAGCCTGGAATGTGTAGTTCAAATGGCAGCTTGTTTATAATGTCATTAACCAACCCCCGGCCCTCAGAAATATTCCAAAATTTAGGTGGTAGAGTATTAATAATTTTTATAAGATATCCAATCCCCTTAGTGTCATTCACTATAAAATTAGACAATTTTGTGCTTATCATGTCCATAATTCCAACCTTTTCATTGTAAAAATTGTGGTTCCCAGCATTTTCCTCCCCAGCTATCACCAATAACCTATCTACAAGTTTCCTGACATCATCAACCCAGACAAATTCTTTAGGCAGGGTGTTGTATTGTTTGATTCCACTGCCTGTCTTAATTTGTGACCATATGGGCTTGATTAAATTGTTGTATTTTGCTCCACTGCTAGACTTGACTCTTTTTTGTGTGGGATCATTGTTCCGGTATAGAGCATCTGATTTTATTAATATTTCTTTGTAATGTTCATAATCTTGATCTGTATAGCTGCCAGGCCTTTATCTAGTCATCAGTTCCCACAATCCAGGTGTGCCAGGATATTTAACAAAACCACCTCTTTGTCCAAGATGAGATTCTGAATATACAATTATATCATCTCCCATAAATGTTACTCTGAAATTGCCAATTCTATGTATGATGCTACCATCACGCTCTGTGTCAGCATATAAGCCAAAGACCTCATCTTTGTTGTCTTTAGGTGTGCTTAAATATTTTTGAGCAAGAAGACCCAATTCAATAGGATCCAGAGTAGCTTCAATTATTCGAGGAGCAACAGGACTAGGTGTATGAATACTGGAAAGTGGGGTGATTGGATAATCTAATATGTTCCTTGCAGCTACAGGTACAAGCTCTGTGATCAAATTTTGATTTTGCTCTGTAACAGTTTTGATATTTTTACCTAATTCACTAATAGCATCAATGATAGGCTGTTCTGTTTGTTTGTGTTGTTCATAAATTCCTCGGTTCTGTGATTTCCATCCCTTAAATCTTTTTACAAGATAGTCTCTTAATTTAAGATCATCAATGATTGGCCTTTTCATGGTTATTTATATATGTTTCAATGTCTAGAAAATTGTTGATTTTATTTCTGTATTTGCCACTATTGGGTTTTCTTGTCATGTCAATTGTGACAAACCCATAACTGTCCTGGTTCCAGCACCTACTGCAAAACTTAGAAAAATCATTGTAGCTCAAGTCCCCACCTACATATTCATCATGTATGTGTTTGAGGTTGGTATGATCTTGATGAAACACACATATAAAATTGCTGTTGTCTCGAATCAGCTGCTTCGTTATTTTAGAAAAAGTCTGTGCCAGGTACAAGCAATCAATGTTTTTGTGTCGGCCCTGTGTAAAGAAATTTCTAACCTTGTTTTGATTATCCAGTATAATGTCATCAAACACAACAACAGAATTATCGAGTCATTCATGAAGTGGCTTAACAACTGATTCAAAAGTGGCAATATCCAATCCATCATATAGTTTCATCAGTTGCTGATATTTTAATTGTTCCAAGCTCTTAGAGAAAACATACAAGTGCCTGTTTTTCCAGTCTAACCAGTTGGGTGCCAATAAAAAATTATCAATCATTAGTGTAGTTTTACCACAAGCTGATGGCCCAACAATAAGACATCTAATATTTTCAGGCAGCAACTTGCCATTTCTCTTAATCTGCTGTTCAGGTTCTGGCAGCCTTTTTATAACATCCCAGGTGCTCATATTATCACTTTGTCTGCATCGATCCAGCTGTGTTCTGGAAGTTCTAGCCATTTGACAAATAACTTGTTGCCTTTTCTGCGGATGATTTTTTCTATGAGATATGTGTCAGGCTGTTCAGTTTGGCTGAGTTCTTCTTCATAGAACCGGCCTTTGAGGATTTCTCCTCGGTGGTCTTTTATTATATATGTGTTAAGGGTCCCAGGTTTAATTTGAACCACTGTATATTATTCAGTGCTCCAGTTTCTTGTAAAGCCTCTATTGAATAAGTGCTTATATTTGCTGATTCTTACTTGATCACCCACCTTGTATTTGGCCTTTCTTGTTGTTGGCTGGTATCTAGGATAATAAACAGTCCTGATCAATTTTTGCTCATCAGATGAAGTTACTTCAGAGGGTTTCATGTTGATTGTGGAATGAACCGAGATGTTATATTTATGTAGAAGTTCTGGAAGAATATTAAGCCATTTATAATTACCTTGAAGTGTAAATTGTTTATACATAAGATTTTTTAGGGTTTTGTTGAATCTCTCTACAATTGAGGCTTTGAGATCACTGTAACTCGAGTAATGTTTTATTGACTGGCTTTTAATAAATTGTTGGAACACAGAATTATAAAATTCTTTGCCATTATCTGTTTGCAAATAGCGCGGTCATCTTCCATTCTGATTGATGATTGTCCTGATGGCTTCTGTAACACATTTTCCAGTCTTGGATTTGAGTGGCACAGCCCAGGCAAATTTTGAAAATGTGTCTATTACAGTGAGTAGATACTTGTAGCCCTTGTTGATTTTGTCTAAGTTTTTCAACTGTCCACTTGCCATCTCAATCGAGTCCCCTTGCCATAAATCATCTATGCCTTTTGTGACAACTGGCAGTCTCTTATAATTATGTCTGGCTTGTCTGTGTAATTCATCAACAATAATTTGTCTAGACATAATATGAAACCAAGAATATTGCAACTATTGGGTGTTCAGCAGCTGATACTACAGGATTTTCTAAATATAATTTGTCCCCTATTTGAATTTTAAATTCCAGAGAGCCATCATCTTCAGCATAGGCTGTTTCTAATGTATTGGGATCTGTAAAATCCTCTAACTCTACACTGGTGATTTTTGGTTTGTTGCCAGCATTTGTTATTGATAAGGTGGGGTAGTGGTGTGCCTGTGGTTGAAGACAATATTTGATCTTGATTGGTCTCAGTGTGCCCCCAACAAAAAACTGGTAATAACATTGTGCAGGGGACAGCATATATATTTTGCCACCTGGTGTAAATGGTGAATCATATTCTTTGTTGGGGATGCTGTACAATTCAAGAATTACTGTGTGTTTAGGATTCTCGATTATGCCTGTTATTTCTTTTTCTGCTGTAAGCAATCTGCTTGTTACAGATTCAAGATGCTCATTGATGGTCCTAACAACATCATCATGGCCTGGCTTGATTTTTATGTCCACAACAAGTTTCTTGTATTGTTGCACAATCTCTTGAAGCTGGGTGGCAAAAACAGACAGAGCATTTGCTTGATTGGATTCCATGGTCCCTAGCTGTTGCTTGATATTAGCTACAATTTGTTGCAAATTTTCAATAACTGCCAATTTTGAATTTTGGGCAGTAAGATCATGGACCTGTCTTCTGATATCCTCAAACAGGGCATGCAGTTCATTAATATGTTGATTAGTTGGTAGAGTGGCCACTGTCTGAGTAAGTTGTTTGATCTCTGTCTGGATATTCTTGATATCTTCTGATTTCAATATGCGATTCACTGCTCTCTTAATATTTTTAAGTTCCTGTGATGTAGGCAGATTTGTTACAGTATTTTGCAAAGATTCAAGTGCCAATTTCACATTATTTAATTCAGAAGCATCAGCCACATTTTGCATAGCGTTTTGGAGCAGGGCTATATCTGCCTGAGTGGGTGTTGATTGTTGTAAAATTTCAAGTTTTGTTTGGATATCATCGATCAAGTGATGAAAATGAGATTCAGTGTTGAGGTTTTCAAGCTTTGTGATCTGTTGCTGGACACTAACAAGTGTGTCTACAATACCAGGCAGGCGGGATTCTAGAGATTCTTGTACATTTGTCAAATCACTTTGCACTGCTGCTACTGTACCCTCAAGATGAGTTATGGTACTTTGAATTTTTCCAAAATCTTCATATGTTTCAAGTTGCAGCTTAATATTGGCAACACTCCGAGTTATTGCACTCAAAGCATCGAAGATGGCAAGTTGTTCATAAAATTTTCAAGTGTCTCAATTTTTTCTTTAACCTCGGCTATGGCATTGTTCAAGGGGTCCAGATTAGGTACTTGGAGTGATTGAATCTGTTCCTTTAGAGTGGAAATCACTAGATCAAAATCTTCTTGTGATTTTATGCTTTTGACAATTGTTTGGAGCTGTGTCTGGACATTATTTATCTGCTCTTCCAATTGCTGTTTCAATTGCTCAGAGTTGGTGGCCTGGGTCTTATATTTGGCTTGAAGAGCTGCTACAGCTTCTTCTAAACTTTGAAAATTTTCCAAAGTTGCCAGATCTGTATATTTCTGAAGCAATAATTTGAGTTCAGAATCAATTTTAAGAAGAGGGTCCATGCATTGTGATTGTAAATTTGTAATTACTAATTGAAGACTGGCATTGAGTGTGGTTTGTAAAGCTTGTAAATCACTTCTTAATTTCTTGACTCTGACATCAAGCATCAGAATCTCATCACTGTGATCTTCATGTCTTGTATGGCCAAATATATCATTAGGCATTTTTGTTTTAGTGGTTATTTATTATTGAATATCTGATTCTTAATTCTATAAAAAAAGATATAAGCTTGTCATATGACCCCGGGACCTCAATATATAAGCAGTCTCCAGCAGAAACAGTATATACAGTACCAGAAATCATGTTTGAGTGCTTAATTCTATAAATATTTCTCCCTATTGAAATCTTGACATTACCCTCAGGGGTTGTAATAAATTGCAATTGACCACCTACAGGTAATTGGTAATGATTTAAATTATTGTTAAATATGTACAATGTTTTACCTGTTTCATCATCAACATCTGTAAGTATGCTGTTCAGATGAATAATTAACAAAGCACTTAGTTTAGATATCATATCAGAAGAGGGTTGTGGTGTTGGCAGATCCATAATAGCCTGTTTTTTGAACCCAAATAAGTTCATAGGCATGTTTATTTATTTCAAATCATGCTCTGTAATTGGGCATTGATTGCCATTTTTCAAATCACAATGCCCCCATGGTAGGGTATGTATGCCACATGATAAAATACATCTCTTATCATCATGTGGGTCCAGAGCCACTTTTCTTACAATATTGCTAGTCAATAAGTGATCCACACTCTGAATTCTATTTTCTGATGTTCTGATTGTGCTACATGATTTGAGACAATTTTTGTAATCCTCAAATTTAAGCTCTTTGTCAACAATTACTCTGCCAATGCCCTTGGCCTTTTTGGCAACAACACCACTACATGTTTCAAAACTGTACATCTTGGCCCTTAACCCAGCAAATGCCACAATAACATCACCAAGTGTCTCATCTTTTAACTTGCCAGGCACCTTTTTGTTGTGGGGTTTAATTTTTGAATGTTCAGTGGTATCAAAGTATTTAAACAATTCAGGTTGTGCTATATCTTGATAAACATCTTCTGTTTGAATATCAAGAACAAAACTATCTGTATCCATGTACATCAATTTTACACAATCACCATAAAAAGGTTTCAACACATTATAATACAATTTTAACATGTGTAATTTGGCCAATTCCAATATCACAGCCCCTACATAAATAGGCTTATCAAATTTAATATTTGTTTTTTTCATGTTGAAAAGTGCCATATTTTCATCATAAATTCTTCTGTAATTGAAATTAGGCTTTGTTATCATTTTTTTGCTCTGGCTGGGGTCAGTAATTATTTTAACATCGGTATGTTTTCTGACATTTTCAATTGTTTTGCCATACACTGAATTGACCATCAATTTAAACAAGGTCTTATCAAATTGGCTCATTGCAGATGTTCGAAGCTCTGTGTTTGTATCAATATATGGCTTCAACCATCTTGAGTGCCTGAACCTCAAAACTTTTCCAATTTTGGTCACTTGAACACCATGTTTCATCAGGAACTGGAGTTTTATGTAATATAAGACATAATTCTGTTTCGGCTCTAGAGTCATCATCAATTTCTTCTGTTTAGAGCCAGGTGAACACTTAACCTCAGGAATTGGGGGCAGATCAGAAAATGTGTTGTGAAAATCATCAGGAATTGTCAGATCAACCTCTAAGAACAGGCCATAGTTACTGTCATCAAAATCTTTAAGATCTTCAATATTGAAATTTTCAACCCACTCAAGCCCTGCATATGGCAGTTTATCCATCATAGCATAACCATAGAGGCTGTTGGCATCTACATACAGTATATAATTTGATGGCAGTGTTGGATCATAATCGGGAATATATTTGTTATTTGCTCTGGCATATCTCTGAGAACATTGCACCATGCCTCCTCTTATACATTGTTTCATAAACAGATACATATCTTGATCCTGGATCAGATCCAATTGCATTTTAGTGTTTAAAAACATTGCAGACCATGCTAGGCCCGGAGCACTTTAAAAATACATTGGATCCAGTTTATAATTTTGCATGGAAGATTTTCTGAATGCCTGCAGTATATCAGCTAAGAGGGTCACATCAAGTTTTAAATATGCCTTGTGATAATGACCAAATATGTGGCATTTTAAATTGTTCCACATCAACTGGGCATGGTGATAATCTTCATCAGTGATTCCAGATCCTCTGATTTTGCTGTAAAACTCTTGTTGTGGTGGCAGAGAACACTCATCAAATTTAGAAAAATCTGTAACATAATCATATGGATATACACCCTTCCGCCTAATTAATTTCAGGTCCTGATTTGGAAACAAAGCACATGTAATTTTAAATTGATCATCAGATAATTGAGTGGCCCGTGTAGCCAGGCTAGCCGATAAAATTCTGTATGAATCAAGAAATCTTAAGTGAATAGAAACACCATTAACTTTAATTATTTTGCTAATAGCTACATATTTCTCATCATTTTCTGCTAAAATATTTAAATTCTACTTGGTAAACCCCTCGTACCTGATCAAAAGATGAAAATCATAATTGGATGCACCATGGCAAAATATGGGGACAAATTTTGGTCTCTGGATCTGAATATTGCAGCTATTACAGAGGGCCATTAAGAATTTACCATCTGTATGAGAATGGTGATGAACCTAGATATTTGTATCTGAAAATTCAGAATCACATACCGGGAATTTTTCTGCATTGTTGAAATTTTCAATCTGTTTCTCTGTTAAGGGCAACATGGGTTTTGATTTTAATAAGATATTAGATGCTATGTCATGGCACTCATTTTCTATTCTATGTGCAAATTCTTTGATGGCATCTGCTCCCATGTATAAATATTCTTTACTAACCACACCACCCTGTACAACCACATAATAAAAGCTGGAAGGTTCATGTAGCTGATATGGTGTAATTGAAGATTCCTCAGGATCTGGGCTGCAGAATGCAAGGGGTTTAATGTTTGATTCAAAATCACAGACTATATATGCTGGGTGTTCCAACAAGGCTTCAAACTTTTTGAATTTTGCATTTTCACTTGGCATTGGCATAAGCATATGAACAGGTTTATGATTCCCACAGTATTTCAGATGCTCAATTAACTTGTTTTTAGCAATTTCTGCATTCACTTCCCGAACCCCATTTATTATTTTTTCACCATCAAATACAGACAAACATCTTCTACACAACTTGAATATTTTATGAGTTTTGTCTAGTTGTGTTCTGACTAAAGCTTCAAGACTGTGTATCAGAGTGTAATGATATGTGCCATCCTTTTCAATTAAGAGCAGATCAATCGGAACAGCAGAATCATCGTCAAGTGTACTGATTCTGAGAGGATCTATCAAGCAATTGCCACGGCCAGTACAACAAGTAAATACATTAATAGATAATTGTTTGCCATTGATATGCCTGGCCTTTTTTCAAATTTATCAATATTCTGAACAGACATTGGATATTCTAAACCCTCCATTGCTTCATCAAAATCATGCTCATATTGCTTATAATAAGTTATTCTCTGAGGATTCTTTAAAACTGGATACAAAGCAGCTAAAATACACCACAAAAAGCATTTCTCATCATTATTTTTTATATTAACCACGGCTTGTTTGTTTTTAATATTGGCAGGTAATGGCAGATATGTAGATCCTTGTAATGGGCTGAATTCAGAAATATTAATATATAACTTGTGTGGAGAACCGCATAGGCTCCATCCAGACTCTTTTGCTGCAAATTCAGAGTGTTTAATATTTAATTGATCTATCAAACTGCTTATTGTTTTGTCTGAATTAGCATTTGAATATACCGGTACAGTTTCTGTTATGTGGGGCTGTGTAAATTTTGTGCCATTTGGCTTCTTATATTGTGTAAACAATTTGAGGGACAGCTTATAAGAGCCAATTTGTGCATTTAGAATTGCCTGCACATCTGGATTTATACTCTTCAAAAAAGTCTTAATTCCACATCTTGGCTCTGATACAAACCGGTGATCTCTTAATTGGCCATTAAAACTGCTATGGATGGGTTCATAGCGTGGCTGCTTTGCTGCTCCAGCATTAACAGGTGCTTCATGCTTTCTTTTCAGACCAGATGTAGATGGTTGTGAGGGCAATATTGATGACTGTACATAAGAATTACACTTGTGCCATTTGTAATATGCCTTGCTTAATATTTTATGGCATCTTGGACACATTTTTGTGGCCTTTCTGCATTTCTTACGGTCACAATTAAACCGGTGCCTAGACCAATTAGAACTAGATATATTTTTTTTGCATTGATTGCAATATTTTTGATTTGGCATTTTTGTTGTTTGTTTATATATGGACAATATGCCAAAACAATTATAACAGCAATTAGTGGCTGCGCTGGTGGTTTTATACCCAAACAACAGCAATAACTAGGCTCTGGTGATCCCCAATATAAAATAGTTTTGCTCTTTTATGCTGTTGTACAACACACTTTACCAGGTTTCAAACCTCAGCTGTATATCAGCTAGCAGTAAATATTCTCAAAATCTCACGTGTGGACATATTATTTTGCCACATGTATTTCAATCTTACACATTTTACCAGGATTCAAATCCAGAGCTCTTGTTTACAAAGCAGCAATATTAACACTTTGCCATCAGGGGAGGCCTCACATTTTACCAGGATTCAAACCCAGAGCTTTTGTTTACAAAGCAACAATATTAACACTTTGCCATCAGGGGAGGCTTCACATTTTATCAGGACTCAAACCCAGAAGCCTCTTGATTACAAAGCAATAAAAGCCATGGGGCTATGCACCACACTCTACTGGGTCTCAGAACCCAGGAGTTATTGAGCTCTATATCAGCTAAATACAATTCAAAGTTGGACTTTGAAATATGGAATAAATATTTCTGTAAGTCTCTCTCGGGTAAATATTATCAGAACAAGACAAAATTTGATTCCATTTCAGGCAACATGCATAGAGGCCAATGTTCTTTTTACTAGGAATTTCCCTTGGAGTTAATGACATGAAGGCATGCATAGAGAATTTTCCCTGAAAGGGCACAGTGTAGATCTTATCTTATGCTTGCATGCATGAGATAAAATCTACCAGGCGTGCATGATTTATTGCCGGCCGGGACATGAAATATGATCAAAGATTAGAGAGAACATGAAACAATTTTCAGCCTGACCTTGTATTGTATTGATTTGTAAGTTGTAGAGGATGAGATTGACTTTTTGCCTTAGTTTTAAGTGTAGCCAAAACAATATCAAGAGGGGGGGGCATATTTTTGACAAGTTTATTGACAACAAACTGAGAGATGTCGCTTTTACACACATAGGCAAACCTGTCTGAGGGGAGTTCTACACTAGAATTCAAAATTCTTTAGATTTAAATATGTACACACAAGGCCGATTGGGCTATATGCCCCCCCTTGACATTGTTTTAAGTGTGGGCAAATCGGGGCATATGAACTCTTCTTTTCTACACTAGGATTCAAAATTCTTGAGAATTAAGAGCATATCACACTTGAAGAAATGGGGAATAAGAGGATCTTGGCATAATCTTAAGTGTGGGCAAATCGGGGCGTATGAACTCTTCTTTTCTACACTAGGATTCAAAACTCTTGAGAATTAAGAGCATATCACACTTGAAGAAATGGGGAATAAGAGGATCTTGGCATAATTTTAAGTGTGGGCAAATCGGACTGTTTAATCAAATAACCTCTTCTTTTCTACACCTATAATTGGTGCTCATCCTATTGGTTTTTATACTACTCTCGTGGACCGATTGTTGGTGATAGCCGGCGAAGAGAATGCAGGCAATCGTAATTTCTACAACGAGAAGGTTGGCATCGTGGACATGATCAGCACCAAACTTTCCAACTTCATCGTGAACGACGACAAGGGCATAGGTTACCTCATTAAAATCATCAACACGCTGCCTCCGAGATTCTGGAACGTGGCCGAAGGAAAGGGACTCGTGAACAACATCATCAACAAGTTACCTTTCGAGATGGATTTACCTGGCCACCAGTACTGCGGACCGGGTACCAAACTCGAGAAAAGATTGGAAAGCGGAGACAAGGGTGTGAATCCGTTTGACGCCGCATGCAAAGATCACGACATCGCTTACAACACCACTCGCACCGATCTGGATGCACGTCACGAAGCAGACAGAAAGTTAGAGCACGCAGCTTTCGAAAGATTCGTCAGCAGAGACGCATCGTTGGGTGAAAGAGTTGCGGCACTGGGCACCACCATCGCAATGAACACGAAACAAAAATTTGGGTGGGGTATATAAATAAATATCATACAGTAACAACATGTCTCGTATAACCGACTTACCGCCCGAACTGCTATGTAAAATATTCAAACACGCAGTAAACGGAGATGTAGGAAAACTTTTGATCATAGTAAAAACGACGCCGGCATTTCGATTCCCATGTGAAATGGCTGTCAAGGACCATCTTCGGGAGATCAGTGGCATGATGTGCGGTGATCTCGACACTCTTCTTTCGACCGCAGGGGAAAAATTAAACGATAGGTTATATGAACTGCACGAGGCGAGGCAGGGAAGAAGACGATACACGGATGATTGGCGCAAGTCTAAACAGGAGACCGAAGAAATCATCACGCACATCATCTTTTTTCGGAAGCACGAACTTTCTTCCTCTGTGAAAAAAATAATAATATATACATGTCAAAACTTGATATATAAATAACACACATCGTGAGAAAAAAATAATCTTCGATATATATAAATAACACACATTGTGAAAAAAAATTAAATTTTTCTAACACCCTGAAATTTCTCTTCGATATGAGTGAAAAAGAAATGAGTGACCTCCAAGCATTAAAACAAATGCTAAATTTGTCAGTCGAGTATGTAAAAATTCAGGAATTGGAAGTCGACAAACCTTACACGATAACTTCCGGTTCAATCGTTTCTACCCAGTATGGTCCCAAGGTGCGTCTGTTGCTCAACGGACAATACAGTCTATTTTTACCAGATCGATACGCTAATATGTTATCCGACGAGAAGCTATCTATTTTAATCGAGAACAAAACTCGAATCGTGTACAAGGGGACAAAGGAACTTCTTGGTAAGAAAACGAAGCACGTAATAGAATTTGTGTAACGGGGCTGCGCGGAGTATATAAAATAACATACCTTGAAAAAAAAATTACACGAAACAAAAAAAATCTCAGAACATTTATATATAAATAACATACCGAAAAAACATTACACGAGAGGGAAACAAAAACAATCTCAGAACATTTATATATATAAATAACATACCGTGAAAAAAATATATATAGAGCATCAACATGAAGCCCAAGGGTGTCGTGTACCAGATACCATATTCGAATCTGAAAAATCAAGGTGCCCTCGATGGGTTACTCACCAAGAAACAACGCGAGAAGAAACGTTCTTGCTTGACGAAAGGCCACGGAATGAAATTACTTCTCAGCACACCACAATTGAGACGCTTGCAGCGTTCGCGGAAACAGCAAAAGATCGGAGGTTTCATATTCAGCATCCCGGCCATCCTGGCAGCATTGGGGGCCGTTGTAAATTTGGTCGGCGGAGGCGCCGCCATCGCGAAAACCGTCATCGACTCGAAGAAGAACAAGGCGGAATTGGAAGAACAGAAACGTCACGACCTGGCCATGGAGAAGAAAGGGGGGAAGGACGTGATGAAAAAGTTTAAAAAAAAGAAACAGCCGCACTCACCAACCGAGACATTGAATCTCTGATCAAACCATTACAAATCAAACACTTCAGAGGCGTTTTCATGTCCGACTCGTTACCTTCAACCGTTAAAAGAAGAGAATGCGGAGTAGTCAACTTGGACAGTCAAGAAAATCCAGGCACGCATTGGATATGTTATCACTACGCAAATAATAAAGCATTCGTTTTCGATTCTTTCGGAGGTGTTCCACCTACAAATTTAGTTCATTATCTGAAAACGAACAATCCTATATACTACAACGACGAACGCATTCAAAATTTCGGAGACGTGAACTGCGGTCATCTTGACTCTCCGTGCTCGCGTTTCTCTCTAAAATAAGTAACCCTACGATCGAAGATTTCCAGAAAGCATTGTGGAACCTAAAACAGCATCAAGATGGGCGTGTTCCATCTCACGAGCGAATCTTCGATCTTGAAACTCACGCTGCACGACGACATCCTCTATCCTAAATCCGTAGTTCTGCGTGCGTTCTACAGCATGTACCTCATACCTAACGTCACGCAGCACAACAACAAAATTAGCGTCGGAAGCGAACATGTCGTCGTCAGTCCAGGCCAATACAATCTTTCTACTTTGCAAGCTCAATTACCCAAAGGCACGTACCTTTCTCAACATTCGGTCACGCACAGAGTGGAAATCGTGTCGGCGACGGAGACCGTGGACCTGGGCACCATAGGAGAACTTTTAGGTTTCGAGAACGACACAAAACTCGAAGCTGGCATCAAACACACGGGTGCAAACATTCCTAAATTTCTAGCCATTGAGACTCTGAACGTTCAGTGCAACGTGGCGGAAGGCATGATCACGAAATCCTCGGACGGGTTGTTACTGGGAAGTCACAAGCAGACGGGAATCATAGCCACGTTCAAACCAAGTTCCGAATTCATGGAACCGATCATCTACACACCCTCTTCGCCGATCTATTTTCCAGTATGTCGCAACCGCATAGACGACATAGAGTTGGTGGTGACGAACGAGAAAGGAGAGGTGGTGGATTTCGCAGGTGCAACGACCACTGCCGTCGTGGAGATCAACGTATAATAAATAACACACATAGTGAAAATGGAGCAAATCGAAAGTTACGAGTTGCAATCTTTCCCTCCGAACCGTCGCACGTTCGCAAATTTGAACGAAGCCCACCGGGAGATCGAATACGACGTGGACGTAGGCGACGGGTTCGTTCATCCTCACAGAGCGGACCTTTACCTTCAATTCGACGTGGTGAAGAAGGAAAGCGGAGAAGCGTTTCCGCCCAATGCCAATTTGAAACTCGTGGACAACTTCGTGCCTCACGTGTTCTCGCAGGTGGAGGTGAGAAAACACAACACCGTCATCGACAGAATCGATTATCCAGGCATCACGTCGACGGCAGTGGGAACATTGAAATTATCGAAAACGGACGCAGCATACTATCAGGCGGGAGGATTCGAAGCGGGGACGAAATATCGACGAGAAGTCACACGGTGCTCTTTCCCATGCGTCTGCTTCCGGGATTCTTCTCGGACTACAAGGAGATCATGTGGAAGGGAGAACTGAGGATCACATTTCGAAGAGCGGCCAACGACAACGACGCACTTATGCGATACACCAACTTGAACGCCGACGGCACGCCGATAGCCAACACTTTACCCGAAGCAGTGCGTCATCCGGAGCATGGAGTTGAGAATGCCGATCGTGGAATACGAAACGAATTACGCTCTCAAGTACAGAGCGGAGATATTGAAAAGTCCGCAGGTGCCGATTCACTTTCACGGTTACCAGTGCGTGCAGAAGTTAGCGTCGGGAAGTCGCATGGAATTCGACGTGACGACGCAGTTCAATAACATACAGTTCGACATGCCAGATTTCGTCGTAGTTTTCTTTCAGACCGGTCGCGATAACAATCAGGAAAAAGATTCCAGTAAATTCGACGACTGCAAGATCAAGAACGTTTATCTCAAGAATGGCAGGAACGAAGTATTCCCTCGCGAGAATTACAACCTCGACATGACAAAAGATGATTACCTAAAACTTTACGAAGCTTACACGGCTTACAAGAGGGTGTCGGAGGGAAGCGTGGACATGTACTACACTCCCAGCGAATTCAAAATCCGCAGGCCGATGTTCGTCATCAACACGACGAAGAGGAAGCAGGTGGTGGTCAACGATCGCACCAACATCAAGATCGTCTGCGAGTTCCACGACGCACTGCCTGCCGATACTCTGTGCAGCGTCATCCTGATTGCAGAGAAGTCCTTCGCGTACGACGTGAAGAACGAGAGGGTGACGGAACAGTTTTAAAATATTCGTAACAAAAATTGCCACACAACATCCAACACATTTTAGGTTATATAAAATTTGCGAAAACCTTAAAATACTGAAATATTAAAACAAACAGAATCCCTTGTAGGTTAGTTCGGTGCGTAAATAAAAAAAATGATAGGTTAAGTTATATCACTTAGGATCGTAAAAAAAATTAAAAAATCGTAAGAAAAAAAGATAGGTTAAGTTATATCACTTAAGATCGTGATATACCTACCAAGTACGAGTGGGAAAAAAGGGAAATTTTACTAAAACATCGCTAAACGCTAAAACATCGACAAAAAATTGTCAAAATATGTCAAAAACTGATATTCAATTGATAAAAAAAGAGGCTAAAAGACGATACCTACTAAGTTCTATTTTGAAACAATCAATTAGCACTACTATAGAATGTAACTTAAAAAGGACAATAGTTGTAATTATAATAATTTTTTTCAGCTCTGGTATTTATATATACATTTTCTCGGAAAAAAATACAAAATTCAATACAAATACAAATTCATACAAATTCAATCTGTGAAAAAACGACTTGAACCAACCTCAAAATAACATAATTTTAGCTAATACGATAATATTTTCAGCTATGTTATTTATACAGAATTTCCGGAGACAACAAGTAACATCTGATCACTTCAACACTTAAGCGGATCGAAATAAATATGAGCTATGTAGCTTTAAAATAAATTAATTACTTAATTTTTAACAAAAATATATGAGCAGCACTGCAACAACACGTCCGCACTCTTCAAACACTCTCACGATACTGACTGACTTGTAATGTTTTCGCATTTAAATAACCTAAGCGCGGACCGCGTTGAAAACATCAGAAACAGTGAGCCAATCATAAGACACCTATAACATCATTATCCAACCAATCAGAAAACACCACGTCATCGCATTACGTCATAACCAATCAATGAGGAAACACTACGTCAGATAAAGTGTCATCATAATATTGCGTAATAACTTTTTGCTCAACATGATGCAATAGTTTACCCTTACGAGCTATCGCAATGTAGCATAATAACTTGTTGTTCAACATAATGCAATAGAAGTAGAACGGAAGTAGACCGAAAGTAAATTTGCATGGGTGTGCGTGAATGTGCGTGGGTGGGTGTGCGTGGGTGGGCGTGGGTGGATGTGGATGTAGGTGTAGGTGTGCGTGGGTGGGTGTGCGTGGGTGGGTGGGTACGGAGATATATTTTTGTTGGGACCGGCGTATGTTTAAACACCTTTCTTAATGGGACCAAAAAATGTTGGGACTTTTTGCCGGTCCCAACAAGGAAAAGGCCATTTCGAGACTCCTGAGACCCCTTGCGACCTGTACGCGAAGTATTTCGATAAAGGTAAAAAGGTAAAGGTAAAGTGTTCCCCTGTGCATAGCACCACGCCATGAAGGCGTATAGGGGGTGTGGGGGTAACGCCCCACACTTTCTTGATCCGGTCGTGAGTGGGGTGATGTGATCAGCATCACGCCCCTGACCGCCTTTACACCCAGGGTTTCCCCCAGGTACCCATGTTATTCGACGCTGGGTGGGCGCCGGAGCCGCTTCCAACGTTAGAAAATTTCCCCGATTTGAACCGGCCGGGGATCGAACCCGGGACCTTGAGCATGGTAGCCAGACGCGTTACCGACTGAACCACCGCAAGGTACCAAAAAGTTCTTATTTGTTGCATTAGTGTTTATATGGCTGTGTTACACTCTGCCACCTGCTGGTGAAACCTAGTACCTTCAAGGCTGTGTAAAACTGTGGTGTTTAATCGCTTCTCTTGGGACCGTGAAGTGTGGGTGTGTAAAATCTTGGATCTATTTCGCATGTATTGGTACCGAACATCTCAGGGGGTTGAGGGGCAAGGAAAGGTTCATTCGACAGCCAACGGGATTCCCCGCTCGCCTCGCCGTCCTGTTGCTCCTGAGCTGTCAATGTTACCAACTTAATACTTTGGAACCAAATCTGGTTTTCTATTATACTTTATTTCTATACTCAAAAAATATTCTACAAGATAATTTCTTCTTCCAAAAGTAGTGTAATTGGAGCGTTTCTAAGTCATACCTAGTAGGTATGCATTTGTAGTCTCTTTTTTTTATCAATTGAATATCAGTTTTTGACATATTTTGACAATTTTTTGTCGATGTTTTAGCGTTTAGCGATGTTTTAGTAAAATTTCCCTTTTTTCCCACTCATACTTGGTAGGTATGTATTTGTATCCTCTTTTTTTATCAATTGAATATCAGTTTTTGACATATTTTGACAATTTTTTGTCGATGTTTTAGCGTTTAGCGATGTTTTAGTAAAATTTCACTTTTTTTCACACTCGCATTTGTAGGTATACCACAATCTTACGTGATATAACTTAACCTATTTATTTTTTTTTGTGCTAAACTACACGAGAGCCTCTACCTGACCTACTTTAGAGTAGACCCAAATAGACAGTTCACCAACATCAAGTGGGGTTCACCAAAACCTCAAAAACTCACTTTCTCTCCACGTTCCGCGCCTCATTTATTGCGCTGACGATGTTTCACAGCGACGAAAATAGCACAAAAATATCAAAAACTCACTTTACTCATTTGGGGTTCACCAAAACCTCAAAAACTCATTTTTATTAATTAAGGTTCACCAAAACCTCAAAAACTCACTTTCTCTCATTTATTGCGCTGATGACGTTTCACAGCGAAGAAAACAGCACCAAAACATAAAAAAAACTCACTTTCTCTTATTTATTGCGCTGACACAGCGTGATGAGTAAATGAATTCTCTCATTCTTGAAGGATGAATGCACCTTATCGTAATTTTCCATCTCCGGCAATGTTTATATATCGTGACCTTTGTAAACCTCTCTCGGAACGATGTGCCACACACACGCGCGCGCGCGCCTATATTGTGACGCAAGCAAACAAACAAATAATTTATTTTTTATTTCTTTTAACATTCCTGGCCCCTAACCCCACTTCCGGTCGCCATTTTGGATTTCCGATCATAGCTTCTATTCATACTTTTTCTCACATATAGGTGTATATGATGAATCCCCAAACAGATTTTTCCTAAGTCTTACCGTTTCCAAGATAACCCCACTTCCGGTCGCCATTTTGGATTTCCGAGCATAGGTTCTATTCATATTTTACTTACATATAGGCGTACATGATGAATCCGCAAACAGATTTCTCCTAAGTCTTACCGTTTCCAAGATAACCCCACTTCCGGTCGCCATTTTGGATTTCCGATCATAGCTTCTATTCATACTTTTTCTCACATATAGGTGTACATGATGAATCACCAAACAGATTTTTCCTAAGTCTTACCGTTTCCAAGATAACCCCACTTCCGGTCGCCATTTTGGATTTTCGAGCATAGGTTCTATTCATATTTTACTTACATATAGGCGTACATGATGAATCCGCAAACAGATTTTTCCTAAGTCTTACCTTTTCCAAGATAACCCCACTTCCGGTCGCCATTTTGGATTTCCGAGCATAAGTTTTATTCATATTTTACTTACATATAGGCGTGCATGATGAATCCGCAAACAGATTTTTCCTAAGTCTTACCGTTTCCAAGATAACCCCACTTCCGGTCGCCATTTTGGATTTTCGAGCATAGGTTCTATTCATATTTTACTTACATATAGGCGTACATGATGAATCCGCAAACAGATTTTTCCTAAGTCTTACCTTTTCCAAGATAACCCCACTTCCGGTCGCCATTTTGGATTTCCGAGCATAAGTTTTATTCATATTTTACTTACATATAGGCGTGCATGATGAATCCGCAAACAGATTTTTCCTAAGTCTTACCTTTTCCAAGATAACCCCACTTCCGTTCGCCATTTTGGATTTCCGAGCATAGGTTCTATTCATACTTTTTCTCACATATAGGCGTACGTGATGAATCCGCAAACAGATTTTTCCTAAGTCTTACAGATTCCAAGATAACCCCACTTCCGGTCGCCATTTTGGATTTCCGATCATAGCTTCTATTCATACTTTTTCTCACGTATAGGTGTACATGATGAATCAGCAAACAGATTTTTTCTGTCTTACCGTTTCCAAGATAACCCCACTTCCGGTTGCTATTTTGAATTCCCGAACATAGGTTATATTCATATTTTACATTCATATAGGCGTACGTGATGAATCAGCAAACAGATTTTTCCTAAGTCTTACCGTTTCCAAGATAATCCCACTTCCGGTCGCCATTTTGGATTTCCGAACATAGGTTCTATTCACATTTTACTCACGTATAGGCGTACGTGATGAATCCGCAAACAGATTTTTCCTAAGTCATGAATTGGAGTGTTCTATGGCAACCTATATTAATTCTCGTAAGAGAACACAAAACACAAAAAAAAAAACAATACTGTGGTCACTACAACAAATTGTCTTCTTCAAACCCTATCCAACAAACCAAAAAAATCATCATCCTAACTAGAACCATGTAACTTACATTGTGATGACTTATATTAAGCACCCCTTAATTGTATTACTTATAAGGGTATACTATTGCACAACGTTTTTGCAACAAGTTTGCAACATTGTGATGACTCATATCTATTGCCCTTCGTTGTATTAAGTATAAGGGAGTAAACTATTACACAACATGTTGCAACAAGTTATGACGTAATGTGATGAGTCATATCTAACGTGGCGTCTTCTGATTGGTTAATTATTACAGGTGTTTTCAATACGGTCCGCGCTTTTATTATATAAGACGGCATACACTGCAGATCAGTCAGTCTCGTGAGAGCAGCCGAAGAGTACGGACGTCCTGTTGCAGCGCTCCTCGTTTTTGTAAAAAAAAAATAGGTATTTAACTTTCTTTGAAGCTACATACCATCTATTATTTCAAGTTCAAAGGTGTTTCACGTGGTTTTTCATAGTAATTTCGACCAGATTGAATTTTGACGTGATCGTGCATTTTCTATTTCACCTCAAGAAATTCTATATAAATAACATACCTGAAAATTGTATCGCTATATACTAGACTTTTTGATTTCTGTGATTTTCGAAAAAGCAATGGCATCCACCACCAGTTTCAATCGTAAAAATGATAAAACTGAATGTGTTACTTGTGGGAAGCTAATCTCAAGGAACAATTTATCGGTACACGGGGCAAGATGTAGCGAAACAGTTTCGAGAATTAATCGTTCGTTACCTTCTAAGCCCTGTGCTCGATGCGGAAAAATGATCAGCATTGCAAATTTAAGTAAACACCTCAAAATTTGCAAACCATCGACCGGACAAGCATCGAAAAGGAAAATCGATAATTCAGAAACGGAAGCTTCCACTTCCAAGCAAATTAAATTATCTAATGAACGCAAACCAATCAGATCTGCATTCAACGACCAACTCCAGGATTTTTCAATTAAGTCAGAACCAGGCCGTGACATCCTTAGTTTCTTGGATGAAACGAAAACATCTGTACTAAATATTTTGAAAGATAAACTTGAAAACAACTCTATAAAAGTATACGTTGTTCTGTTTTCTTAATACGAGAAAGTTGATGGCACAACGAGTATTTTTTATCATCGTACAAAAAACCAGACTCTTCATTTGGCGGACGTCGAAAATTTAGACAACTTCTATTATAAAGTTACCAATGAGCTGGTTAAGAAACATGACGATTTCGAGGCTAAAGGGTCGGGATGGTCTCTGTTTGGAAGTCCTCACACGTTAACCGTTTACGTGAACCGATTCTCGCCTCTTCGCGCTTCCAGCTACGTTCCTCTTCCACCGAACATTCAACACAAGAGGGCTGTGTTAAATATACAGAACAGCGATAACAAGTGTTTTCTTTGGTGTGTGTTGGCGGAACTTCACCCGATTCATTGGTCAAATAATCCAGAACGGGTTTATCATTACAAGCAATACGAGTCCGAGTTTGAAAGTGTAATGTCTGACATCGAATACCCGGTGACGTTGTCGGTTATAACAAAGTTCGAAAATCGTGCAGGAAAACGCATTGCTATTAATGTATATTCCTTCACGTCAGATAAATATCTCGTGCATCCCGTCAGGATAAGCGATATCGACGATGACGATGCTCGTGTGATTAATCTTCTTCTAATTTCCAACGAGGATGTTCATCACTACACGCTAATTAGTTCTCTATCACGTTTGGTCAGAAGTCAAACTACCAAGTATGAACATTACATCGAAGTTTGCCCGAGATGCCTAACCACGTTCGACGATCGTGACCGACGTGATCATCAAAATCTTCATAGTAGTCAAATTGCTATCGAGAAACGTGCCGAACATAAAATTTATTGCGGTGACAACAGACGGGCTAGAATGTTGATGCCCGAAACGAACAAAGTCGAAGAATTCCAAATGCACAAGGCGTTGTTAGAACATCCCGCAATCATCATCGCAGATTTCGAGTCTTTCCTGAAACCAGTCTCCTATTGCGAACCGGATCCTGAAATTTCCTCCACAACGCCGTACCAGATTCATCAACCTAATAGTTTCGGCTATGTTGTTGTGCGACGTGATAAAATAAATGAAGCATATATATACCGCGGGCCAAATGTAATCGAACACTTCCTGGATAAAATGGTGGAGGAGGTTGAGGTAATTGGTAGCGTACTGCTTACATCAAAACCGATGGCACCTTTAACTGAAAATGAACTTCAAAATTACAATTCCACTGAGGTGTGTCCGGTATGTGATCAAAGTTTCACTGATGAGAACAAAAAAATATTCCACCACGATCATTTCAGCGGAAACTACATAGGTGGAATTTGCAACACGTGCAATCTTAAAATCCAGAAACCTAAATTCATCCCCATATTATTTCACAACGGAAGCGGATATGATTTTCACCACCTGGTGAGACATCTTGGCTACGATCCGAAACGTATAGGTGTCTTGGCCGAGAATGAAGAACGCTACATTAGTCTCAGCAAGCAAGTGTCGATTACGGGAACGAAAAATACCATCGAGGTGCGCTTCCTGGATTCGTATAGATTTCTCTCTGCAAGTCTGGATGCTTTAGCGAACAAACTCACCGACGATCAATTTAAAATAACTAGAGCTAGTTTTCCCAACGTGGACATAGATCTCGTTAGACGTAAACGGGTTTATCCTTACGAATATGTTAGTGATGGTTCTAAATTTAACGACGACGCTCTTCCACTTCCAAGAGAATTTTACAGCAGACTCAGAGAGAAAGGAATCACGGACGAAGAATACCAACACGCGCAACTCATGTGGGAGAAATTAGAATGTAGGACACTCGGAGACTACAACGACGCATACTTAAAATTAGACGTAACGATATTCGCGGATGTTTTTCAAGCGTTCAGGAAAACGGCAACGAATATCGGACGTTGACATGTTGCTATTTATCGAAAGAGGGATACGAGGTGGAATGGTGCAATGCGTAGAGAGACATGCAAAAGCTAATAACGTACACATGAAAGAAGATTACGATTCAAATCGAGCATCGAATTACATCTTCTACGCCGACGTTAATAATCTCTACGGACATGCCATGGTTCAGAAACTTCCTTACGGGGGATTCGACTGGTTAGATCCCGCTTCGATAAACATTATTCATTTCGACGATAGCGAGTGTGGTTTCTTCGCAGAGGTAGATCTCCAATTCTCCGACCACCTGCACGACACGTTTTCGGATTTGCCTCCGACTCCTGAAATCAAATGTCCACCCGACTCGGTTCAAGACAAGCTTTTGTTAACATTGGACCCTAAACAGAGATACGTCGTCCACTACAAGAATCTCCGGTTTTTGATTGGGAAGGGTGTTTAGATAGTAAATGTTAGAAGAATACTAAAGTTTAAATATTCCACGTGGAAAAGACCTTACATAGAAACTAACACACAACATAGAACAGCTGCCACTTCCGATTTAGACAAGGACTTCTTTAAATTAATGAACAATGCGGTGTACGGAAAGACCATGGAGAATGTTAGAAAGCACGTAGACGTGAAATTAATTTCCGATAAGAATAAATGTCGAAAGTGGAAAGCCGATCCTAGATTCAAGTCGAGAAAAATCTACAACGAGAATTTGGCACTTTTCAATCTAGAAATAAAATTGATGAAATTCAGAAAACCAATTTACGTTGGCGCAAACGTTTCTCGACTTGTCGAAACTTTACATGTTCGAATTTCATTATGACGTGATGAAACCCTTCTACAATGATAAAATATCACTTTTGTACACGGACACCGACAGCTTTATTTACAGCATACAAACACCTAACCTATACGAAGACATAAAAAATCCTTCCATGCTTGAGTATTTCGATACTTCTGCGTATCCTCAACCCAACAGATTTGGAATTCCTTCCCTCAACAAAAAAGTCCTAGGTAAACTGAAAGATGAATGTAACGGTGATATTATTGTCGAGTTCGCGGGTTTGCGTTCGAAGATGTATGCCATGAGAACAGAGAGTAGCGTCACGAAGAAAGCAAAAGGTGTGGGCAAGAATACGGTGGAGAACAAACTCACCTTCCACGATTACATCGATTGCCTTTACTCACAATCGACGATACTAAGTATAGAACAAAGAATCCAAAGTGTAGACCATGTGATTACAACAAACGAAGTTAGGAAAGTAGCATTAGATCCGCATGACGATAAAAGATGTATTTTGTCTTGTGGAATCCACACGTTGCCTTGGGAACACTATCGTTTAGAAATTAGTAAAAATTGTAGGCAATGCAAATGAAAAAAAAACTTAAATAACTATAACTAAAATAAAAAAAACTTTAACTGTCTCAAATTATCACATACACAATAAATAACTAGCAAGGACAATGAATCTCTTTGGTTTCCGAAAGCAAACAATGGAGACTGTACACCGCACGGCAGATCATGAATTTCTACCTTCCATGTTATCTGAACTCAACGGCCTGTTGATCAATCAATTTTCGGAACGCTGCTCTTCTTGCTGGAACAGTGACGATTTCGGATTCGCGACGATCGACATGACGAGGAAACCCAACGACGGAAAATACAGAAACAAAATAAAACGACTTTCTAAACGTTCCAACGTTGTGAACGATGATTGCGGGATGTTCTAACAACGCCTTGTGCATTTTGAATTCTTCGACTTTGTTCGTTTCGGGCATCAACATTCTAGCCGGTCCGTTGTCACCGCAATAAATGTTATGTTCGGCAAGTTTCTCGATAGCAATTTGACTACTATGAAGATTTTGATGATCACGTCGGTCACGATCGTCGAACGTGGTTAGGCATCTCGGGCAAACTTCGATGTAATGTTCATACTTGGTAGTTTGACTTCTGACCAAACGTGATAGAGAACGAATTAGCGTGAAGTGATGAACATCCTCGTTGGCAATTAGATGAAGATTAATCACAAGAGCATCGTCATCGTCGATATCGCTTATCCTGACGGGATGCACGATATATTTATCTGACGTGAAGGAATATACATTAATAGCGATGCGTTTTCCTGCACGATTTTCGAACTTTGTTATATCCGACAATGTCACCGGGTATTCGATGTCAGACATTACACTTTCAAACTCGGACTCGTATTGCTTGTAATGATAAACCCGTTCTGGATTATTTGACCAATGAATCGGGTGAAGTTCCGCCAACACACACCAAAGAAAACACTTGTTATCGCTGTTCTGTATATTTAACACAGCCCTCTTGTGTTGAATGTTCGGTGGAAGAGGAACGTAGCTGGAAGCGCGAAGAGGCGAGAATCGGTTCACGTAAACGGTTAACGTGTGAGGACTTCCACACAGAGACCATCCCGACCCATTAGCCTCGAAATCGTCATGTTTCTTAACCAGCTCATTGGTAACTTTATAATAGAAGTTGTCTAAATTTTCGACGTCCGCCAAATGAAGAGTCTGGTTTTTTGTACGATGATAAAAAATACTCGTTGTGCCATCAACTTTCTCGTATTCAGAAAACAGAACAACGTATACTTTTATAGAGTTGTTTTCAAGTTTATCTTTCAAAATATTTAGTACAGATGTTTTCGTTTCATCCAAGAAACTAAGGATGTCACGGCCTGGTTCTGACTTAATTGAAAAATCCTGGAGTTGGTCGTTGAATGCAGATCTGATTGGTTTGCGTTCATTAGATAATTTAATTTGCTTGGAAGTGGAAGCTTCCGTTTCTGAATTATCGATTTTCCTTTTCGATGCTTGTCCGGTCGATGGTTTGCAAATTTTGAGGTGTTTACTTAAATTTGCAATGCTGATCATTTTTCCGCATCGAGCACAGGGCTTAGAAGGTAACGAACGATTAATTCTCGAACCTGTTTCGCTACATCTTGCCCCGTGTACCGATAAATTGTTCCTTGAGATTAGCTTCCCACAAGTAACACATTCAGTTTTATCATTTTTACGATTGAAACTGGTGGTGGATGCCATTGCTTTTTCGAAAATCACAGAAATCAAAAAGTCTAGTATATAGCGATACAATTTTCAGGTATGTTATTTATATAGAATTTCTTGAGGTGAAATAGAAAATGCACGATCACGTCAAAATTCAATCTGGTCGAAATTACTATGAAAAACCACGTGAAACACCTTTGAACTTAAAATAATAGATGGTATGTAGCTTCAAAGAAAGTTAAATACCTATTTTTTTTTACAAAAACGAGGAGCGCTGCAACAGGACGTCCGTACTCTTCGGCTGCTCTCACGAGACTGACTGATCTGCAGTGTATGCCGTCTTATATAATAAAAGCGCGGACCGTATTGAAAGCACCTGTAATAATTAATCAATCAGAAGACGCCACGTTAGATATGACTCATCACATTACGTCATAACTTGTTGCAACATGTTGTGTAATAGTTTACTCCCTTGTAGTTAATACAACGAAGGGCATTAGATATGAGTCATCACAATGTTACGTAATAACTTGTTGCAAAAACGTTGTGCAATAGTATACCCTTATAAGTAATACAATTAAGGGGTGCTTAATATGAGTCATCACAATGTTAGTTACATGGTTCTAGTTAGGATGATGATTTTTTTGGTTTGTTGGATAGGGTTTGAAGAAGACTATTTGTTGTAGTGACCACAGTATTGTTTTTTTTTTGTGTTTTGTGTTCTCTTACGAGAATTAATATAGGTTGCCATAGAACCCTCCAATTCATGACTTAGGAAAAATCTGTTTGCGGATTCATCACGTACGCCTATACGTGAGTAAAATGTGAATAGAACCTATGTTCGGAAATCCAAAATGGCGACCGGAAGTGGGATTATCTTGGAAACGGTAAGACTTAGGAAAAATCTGTTTGCTGATTCATCACGTACGCCTATATGTAAGTAAAATATGAAAAGAACCTATGTTCGGAAATTCAAAATAGCAACCGGAAGTGGGGTTATCTTGGAAACGGTAAGACTTAGAAAAAATCTGTTTGCTGATTCATCATGTACACCTATACTTGAGAAAAAGTTTGAATAAAAGCTATGATCGGAAATCCAAAATGGCGACCGGAAGTGGGGTTATCTTGGAAACTGTAAGACTTAGGAAAAATCTGTTTGCGGATTCATCACGTACGCCTATATGTGAGAAAAAGTATGAATAGAACCTATGCTCGGAAATCCAAAATGGCGACCGGAAGTGGGGTTATCTTGGAAAAGGTAAGACTTAGGAAAAATCTGTTTGCGGATTCATCATGTACGCCAATATGTAAGTAAAATATGAATAAAACCTATGCTCGGAAATCCAAAATGGCGACCGGAAGTGGGGTTATCTTGGAAACGGTAAGACTTAGGAAAAATCTGTTTGGTGATTCATCATGTACACCCATATGTGAGAAAAAGTATGAATAGAAGCTATGATCGGAAATCCAAAATGGCGACCGGAAGTGGGGTTATCTTGGAAACGGTAAGACTTAGGAGAAATCTGTTTGCGGATTCATCATGTACGCCTATATGTAAATAAAATATGAATAGAACCTATGCTCGGAAATCCAAAATGGCGACCGGAAGTGGGGTTATCTTGGAAACGGTAAGACTTAGGAAAAATCTGTTTGGTGATTCATCATGTACACCTATATGTGAGAAAAAGTATGAATAGAAGCTATGATCGGAAATCCAAAATGGCGACCGGAAGTGGGGTTAGGGGCCAGGAATCTTAAAAAAATAAAAATAATAAATTATTTGTTTGTTTGCTTGCGTCACAATATAGGCGCGCGCGCGCGCGTGTGTGGCACATCGTTCCGAGAGAGGTTTACAAATAACACGATATATAAACATTGCCGGAGTTGGAAAATTACGATAAGGTGCATTCATCCTTCAAGAATAAGAGAATTCATTTACTCATCACGCTGTGTCAGCGCAATAAATAAGAGAAAGTGAGTCTTTTTTTTAGGTTTTGGTGCTGTTTTCTTCGCTGTGAAACATCATCAGCGCAGTAAATGAGAGAAAGTGAGTTTTTGAGGTTTTGGTGAACCTCAATTAATAAAAATGAGTTTTTGAGGTTTTGGTGAACCCCAAATGAGTAAAGTGAGTTTTTGATGTTTTGGTGCTGTTTTCTTCGCTGTGAAACATCGTCAGCGCAATAAATGAGGCGCGGAACGTGTAGAGAAAGTTAGTTTTTTAGGTTTTGGTGAACCCCACTTGATGTTGGTGAACTGTCTATTTGGGGCTACTCTAAAGTAGGTCAGGTAGAGGCCTCGTGTAGTTTAGCACGAAAAAAAATAAATAGGTTAAGTTATATCACGTAAGATTGTGGTATACCTACAATTGCAAGTGGGAAAAAAAGTGAAATTTTACTAAAACATCGCTAAACGCTAATACATCGACAAAAAATTGTCAAAATATGTCAAAAACTGATATTCAATTGATAAAAAAAGAGGATACAAATACATACCTACCAAGTATGAGTGGGAATAAAGGGAAATTTTACTAAAACATCGCTAAACGCTAAAACATCGACAAAAAATTGTCAAAATATGTCAAAAACTGATATTCAATTGATAAAAAAAAGAGGCTACAAATGCATGCCTGCTAAGTATGACTTAGAAACGCTCCAATTACACTACTTCCAAATGTGACCTTTTTATGTACCCATAACAAATTATCAGTTGATTTTAATATAACACTGGTAAATGCACTATAAATGCATCTCTATAGCACATTTTCTTCTTTTCAAGAAACTAATAGCAGAGTTTTCAGACTTTATTGATAACATCTCATTACTTGTTTCGGTCATGCTGAAGAAAAATTAATTGAAAACGAAAAATTAATAATTATTTTTTATTAAATAAAAATAAGAAAGGATATTTCTGTCCAAAAGTGACAACCGACGGGGCAATAAGGGGGGGTGTTATATCGAAGTGACAAGTGACACAGGTACCTTGGTCTATATGCAAGACTTCTTCTCACATCCGCAAACAACAGACCAAGACGACATGATGCATAACATTCATGGAACTTTCAGACCGAAGTAGAAGGCGACAAGTGACACGTATCGCTTTGAGACAATTGCAACACTAATGAATTCAACATTTCGAAACGAAGCAATGTGACAAGTTGCACGTCTCGCTTATTGCTCCCGTGTTGCACAGAATGGGCAGTTTTCTAAATATCGTGAATTATGTCGCATCGGTCTGGTGTTCGGGCTTTCGCATTTTAATGCTTTCTTATAGACTAAAGTGACCCGTGTGTCTTGTCACTTGTCACTTCGTTGTGAACCTTAATTGTCACTTGCCGCCGTTCTGTCATACTTGTTGCCTGCAGCTTCGGTTTGAAGTCTCTCCGTAAGAAACCATTCAACTCGTGGTCACGACCCCAGACGGGAGAAACACGGCAACGCTCATTGCGAGAGACACGTAAGCGACACGTGTTGTTTGTGGTGTCGCATTGGTTCGAAAACGACGCCAGGGGTCCCGGGTTCGAATCCTGGCCTGGGTATAGATGTTTGTGAGTGTTCATTCATCATGTCATCAGTCATCCTCATCTTCGCAAATTAGCCAAAAGTGGCACAAAAAGCGAGTAAAATATAGCAAAATAGCATTGGTTCGAATGTTTCATTTATGTTTCATCGAATATTTCATATATATAGACGCTCATACTAAGATTAACAGTGTGTACATAGTAAAGGATTCATACTGAATTAACAAGCAACACGCACCGCTTAAGAATATAAGCAATCATTCAGTGTAGCTGCGCTACCAGAAGACGCCACCAAACTAGAACGACGCGATGCGACGCGACATGTGCACCTTTTCATGTCACTTCGAAAAGTCACATATACTTTTGAGTGTTTGTTTCCAAGTTATAAGCTTCGCTTCTCGCTTTGGTTTGGAAGCTCCCTAAACTCGTACAGGATTCAAACACAGAATCCCCAGTCGTGGAGTACGGAGACAAATGTTCATACTTCTAAAAGCTAACTGCTTCATCTGAGTCCTTAACTTCAATGTAGTTCTTTTTCTAACGACCGTGTTTGGAAACACTGTTGTTTTATGCGATCCACCTCTGCGGCCACTGCGCCGTGCATGGGTTGTTTTGCTACGTTGCCACACTTTTTGGCGTCTTCACTTCCCGCCCTCTATGCTTAAAGTGCGACTTGAAAAGTTGAGAAGCTCCACACCTGACAACGTCGCAGGGGAACACAAGCCCGCTCCCCTCTTGCAGAAAACGATCACCGCGACTTGCCAAGCTGCCTGTTTTCACGTTCATCTCTCCATTGCGTATCAGCTTCAGAAAGCAGGAAAAACATCATTTCCTATGTTGAACTTGAAACAATTCCATTTAAGTTACATTCTGTGTCCTGCTCTTGTTGTCGTATTGTTTATGTGCGTGTATTCAAGAGAAAATTCAAAAGATAACATACAAATTCTTACGCAGGGATATTCGAATTATTATATGCGTATCATCCTTAATGCATTTTCCTACTTATGTAAAACAAAGGACAATGAAATCAAGGTATCTTTGCTAATATTCCCCAACAGAAAACTATGGGGAAAGGGGAAAACCTCGAGTAGAAAACATTGATTTTATTCCTTTATGATAAATTATGACTGGAAACTACAAGTACTTACCATCTACGATCATATAGAAAATATTAATTCCATTAATTTTGAAATTACAAAGTAAAATATAAACAATATAAATACTCTTCCCGTTTCTAAACGTGAATAATATTTAGCTGTATATTTTATTGAAATTAAAACAAATTATGTAATAAAGTAAAGGGCCAAAATAAAATTTAGGTTTAGTAAAAGGAAGCGTGTTCATTTCATGTGGCTTTATTAAGACGACGTTTACAAAGTTTACAAGCAAATGTACTTAGAGGAACAGCGAAGCCCTAGGCAGACGTTATGCCATTATAATGTGAGTTGGCGAGTGCTAAAAAAGGTAATGTTCTTCCTTGTGCATTTTACGGTGCTATCTTTCAAGCAGAATATATAGTTCCACACATTCTCGATCTCCGCCGTACTGTGGGTGGTATTATCAAGAGCACGCTCCGGTGAAGGGATATTAAAAAAAGAAAGCTAAGTACGTAGTTCCACTTCCCCATAAAACGAATGCGTATAAACGGTGGAGACACATAGTTGTTCGGAACGCAGTTTAAACTGAAGGTCCAGTTCCGATTAGCTTAACTGTGCATTAAGTGGACTTAAAACACCAAATTAATCAATCAATGCGTATATGTTCTCATTCAGTAAATTAGCCGGACCCTGTGGCCGAGTGGTTAGCATCGCGCTGCAACGCCAAGAGTCTCGGGTCAGAATCCCGCTCGGTCTTGGTTGTTTGTGAATGTCCATTCGTCAATATCATCATTTCATCACTCATCCCCATCTTCGCAAATTAGCCAAGAGCCACAAAACGCGAAGTAAAAGAACTAAATCAATCAATAATTCAGTAAATTCGACTCTATTGCAGTTACTTGCCCCCATGGCGGAGTGGTTACCACATCGTGCTACGTCACCAGGGGCCCGGGTTCGAATCCCGGCCTTGGCATGGATGTTTGCGAGTGCCCATTCATCAATTTGATCATATCATTATCATCCACATTGTCGAAAATTTACCAAAAGTGACACAAAGGGAAGTAAGATAAAGTAAATCAATCCATCAATCTATTGCAGCTGACCTTCGTGGCGGAAAGGTTAGCACAACGCATTACGACGCTACTTCGGTGTTCCTTTGTAGATTCTCCTCATCAATTTTATCGTATCATTACTAATCCCCATAGTTTCGTCTAGCCAAAAGGGGAAGAAAAGCGACGCTACATAATAATAATCTAGTCAAATCAACTGTATTTTATTCATATGTTTTATCTTGCTGCCTCCAGGAAGAAGTGGTACGAAGCCAGAAGTCCTAATTTAGAATCCTGAGAAAGGCATGGATATGCCATTGTGTTCGTTTTACCATTTATTTCTGCATTCCTTCATCAATGCTCATTAACGATTAACTAAAGAAAAGCGACTCAGATTAACGTTAATAGGCTATACGTTGAATTTTTCTGTCGCTTCATTAATGTGGATCATTTCACTATCCTAGGGGAAAATGTTAGTTGAGCAACGTAAGGAAAATTTGCATTCGAAACAATGCAAGGCATGGGAGGGGGATTACTAAATTAAAAATACCATCTTTCGAAGCGTAACATATATTTTATGCAGTTTATGCTACACTAAGAGCAGCATTTTATTGTTAGTTCATTTTGTTTTTTTACGTCGCATTTCTACCATTTCTTGCTAATTACGAGGATGCAAATGAATGTTACAAATGGAGAAGGGACAATCACAAACATATAACGAAAACCCCACAGAGGATTATACTGACTGTGAATGCATGCGCAAGTACCTCGCTCTTCTGCAAAATGTATCGAGGCTGATCTACGTGGAAGAGAGACTGAAATATGATGTATTCAACATATTATTGTATTATAAATGTCAGATATACAATGTTACAAAGTAACAAACTGTTTCTCGGGAACTGTAATACATATCAAGAGACAGCCGCTCAGGATCACGTGATCATAAAAATACGCTGACAGCACTAAAAGTAACAATTGTTAGAAAACAGGATTTTTCGATGGTTGTATGATTATGTATGGCAGTTGGCAGTGGCTGAGAACAAAAATAAAGTATTTAAATTTTTCCTTCCGAATTTTTATGTGCTGTTTTATGTGCATGCATTACATTTCAAGCTCTTCTTGGTGATTCTGTTTTTCTTCCGCCTTGAATTTCTTTGGCCGTTATCTCTTTGTATCGATTAGGGATGGCCAGATCCGGATCCAGAATTTTCGGATCCGGATCCGTTTTGCCATCCCACATGCGCTTCTTTGGAAAGTAAGAATGTGCTTATAACATATTGTTACCTGCTAATATACATATATACCAGGTGGTTATAATTAAAGTGACGGTGTTCAGAGTGGTACAGCACGGGCTGTAATGAGAGTAGCAGTCTGAAACTTCGTAGATATGCTAATGAAGCAATGCGCTCGCGAATTATGCCAAAAAAAAAAATAGTTCCAATTCTCGCCACCAGGGTAAAAAACGGCGCTGTAAGCAGTCAAAACGTGGAATTTTCCATAACTCTGACGTCAAAGTCGGTGAAATTGCCTAACCATTGTGTGAGCTCCCTGTTTTTTGTTGGTGACGCTTGTTGCTTTTTCCTTTAGTAATGTTCATGTAATTCGAATAGTGAAATTGTAGCGATATTTTATTACAAAGAGTATTGTTTTCTGCGATTTATAATGTTTTTCCTGTAAATATACCAAGTTTTGACTGCTTACAGCGCCATTTTTTACCCTGGTGGCGAGAATTGGAACTATTTTATTTTTTTTTCATAATTCGCGAGCGCATTGCTTCATTAGCATATCTACGAAGTTTCAGACTGCTACTCTCATTACAGCCCGTGCTGTACCACTCTGAACACCGTCACTTTAATTATAACCACCTGATATATATAATATACATACATACACATATTTATATAGTGTGTGTACGTGCGTGCGCGATTTGTAATTAACTAATACACTTACAAGGGAGATCTAAGTCTCCCCCTCCGATTTTCATGAAACTTTGCAGTTGTATAGAGGCCCCCCCCTCAAATGTCAAGATGAGTAGAAATTGAAGTGGGGATCTGACCCCGAAACCACGTAAATATGGCATAGGAAGAAACAGGGGCATAGGGCCTCTCTATACACCTGTCAAATTCCATGGAAATCGGAGGGGGACACAGGGGTCAGATGATCCACACGTCAATTTGTACTCATCTTGATATTTGAGGCTGGTTTTGCCCCCTAAAACAGTTTTTTTAGCCGAAAAAAGCACGTATTTCTTCCTTTGCGCCCCTCTATACACCTAACACGTTTCATGGAAATCGGAAGGGAACACAGGGGTCAGATCCCCACTTCAATTTGTCCTCATCTTGACATTTCAGGCGAGGTTGCCCCCTAGAACAGATTTTTAGCCCAATCAAAGAAAACACGTATTTCTTCATTTGGGTCCGTTTATACACACACCTGCCAAGTTTCATGGAAATCGGAGGGGGACACAGGGGTCAGATCTGCATTTCAATTTGTCCTCATCTTGACAATTGAGTGAGTTTTGCCCTGTAAAACTGTTTTTCAGCTGAAACAAAAAAACACGTATTTCTTCCATGGGCCCCACTATACACCTGCCAAGTTTCATGGAAATCGGAGGGGGACACATAGGTCAAATGCACACTTCAATTTGTCCTCATCTTGACATTTGAGGGGAGGTTGGCCCCTAGAACAGTTTTTTAGCTGAAACAAAAAAAACACTTATTTCTTCCTTTGGGTTCCACTATACGCCTGCCCAGTTTCATGGAAATCGGAGGGGGACACTTAGATAACCTCCCTTGTTAGTCTTACACTTTGTAATTATATTACACTGTATATATTATAATGTTTTATTTTAATTTGTAAAACTGTAACTGTAGAACAATTGTATAATTTTTGTATAACATTTCTATCTTGTTATATGTGTTAAAGGTTTCATCCTGGAATGGAATGTCTCACATTTATGTGTGTTTCCATTTCCAATACATTCGAATGAATACATATTCGTTTCAATGGCATTTACAAAATCACCTCTGACATTTTATGTTAAACAAGTAAGATTATTTTTGTGCACGTGTGTGTCAGCCGATGCGTAGCAAAGTGTTTTAGGAACAACACTTGGAAAAAATTATTGTAGGACTAACTAATGATAAATTTCTGTGTAATCGAAGATATAATACCTTTTAAGGTGTGGTAATATTATAATGGAATGGATCCGGATTTTTCGGATCCGGATCCGTTTGGCCATCCCTAGTATCGATGTCACGGACTCAAACAGCACAGGTAACGTCACGGGAAGGACAGTAGTGCGTCCCAAATTGCGAAACGATAGCGTAATACGTCAACATATTATGCGCCGCTCAGTGTTCTGTTTTCTAGCCTATACGCCGAACAACCGATTGAGAATTTTAGGTTGAAAATTAAAACCTTAACCTCGAAAAGTATCATATTAATATGAAAGATTAATCTTAGAACATGAAACAAACTCTTCAACAAATTTTTAAAATATATAATTGTAGTTATAAAAACCTATCGATTAAATTATATTCTTACACCTATATGGATATTTTGAAACAGATATTTTTATAGAAAGAAATTACGGCTTTTCAACAACATTTTTAATGTCAGTTAAAATATATTCATATTTTCGATCACTGATTGACGCATAGTCGTAATGTAATTTCCTGAGAAATATGGTGTGAAAAGATGAATTCCCCCACTTCCAAAAGTTCGACTCTGTTGTTGAGTGCGTTGGGTGATCGTACACTCCGGGTTCGAGTCCCGTCAGCCTGGACGAGGCTGTTTTGTGAGTGTCTCTCTTCATCCATTTAACATAATCAGGATTCATCGTCGTGAATTGCCAAAAGTGGAAGAAAAGCGACGTAAAATAAATAATAAATATCAAATACAAATGACTTCTAAAAAACACTGGCCTGGCAGACGACAAAGCTTCGTACTGTCCATAACTGCACAATTAACCCAACAGTCCATAACTCCCCCCCCCCACGTCCCTTTTGAACAGGGAATCATTTCGTGGGCTTATAACTGAACAAAATATAAGACATAAAAAAGAACAAAGTAGGTTTCAGGGGTGACCAGTGGCATAGCAGCAGCTCCCTCAATGTAGGGAAGGGGGAAGCTAGGGACCTGTCTATGCAGTAAAGGTACAGCTGTTCCCTGTTCATTGCGCCATGACTGAATTTCATGGGAGTTTGGACTGTGGAGTTATGGGGCATAATATGATAACATGACCTGATTACTGCAACAATTCTATGCTGTGTCTCTTCATCCGAAAAATATACGCAATGTTTGGTATAGGTGACTTCGCACTCACCGCACTGCGAGAGGAGGTGGGCCAAGCTTCAAGACTCCATTCTGAGACCGGAAAGTGAAGGATAGAAAATAATTATGATGATAAATTGAATTCTTCAAGTTTCTCCGATTTGAAACACAATTTAGTAAATAGTTTTGAATTTTATGTACGTGTTATGTGTGCCCATATTTATATTATTCATTTAAATTATGAAACTAATTAGTATGTTAATACCTGCTATTTATATATCAAGTTAAAACATCATGACACTTTGCTGAATGAGTTGAAAGGTGCTTAAACTTAAAATGTGCTAAGGTGACAGAAAACAGGCGATTGGTTCACAAGCCGTTAACATGTTCTGTTTACGAACAGGGATATCTCTTTATATCTAATCATCACGATCCCTCGCACAAACACTGCGTCATAAATGAAACAATAAAGAAAGATTCCGACGAACTACTGTCGAATTAAAAATTATGGCTACTCGGTTTGCACTAGAATTAAAAGTTAACCAGTTAAATTATTGAATTCTGAGTTAACCTGTATTAACTAATTTTCTTTCAAGTATGCTTTCAATTTGTTATCGTCGTGAGAACAAAAAAAAATTGCCGCTTATGTGGTGTTTTTCAAACTACGCTCTCTTTGAATCTCTCTATAATTAAAAAACGTGTGGTTCAATCGTAACGAAATTTAAATACGTAGCTCTACTGGTTAATTTTTTAATTGGAGTTAAACTCGAGTCTCCATAATGTTTAATCCGACTGTAGACAATCATTTGCTTTCAGGTCAATTGCCCTGAAGTAGTACCAACACAGAGAAAACAGGAATGGCATAGTCTCACTTCTGTCCGTACTTTCAAGCGGCAACCTTGGAATCAGCCACGAACGGCGTCACCAACCCCCTCCCCTCCCTTGACGTCCCCTCGCACTCAAGCAAGAAGCACAGTGTCGGAGGTCAATGTGCACATGGGACAATCTTGAGGGTCTCAAACAATTACCAAAATTCTGCTTTGAAAGATTGCGTTAATACTTTTTCACAATTTTCGGTGGTGTAACTAAATCTAAAGAATAAACGCGATAATATGGAGTCATGGTTATCGTGTTTGTACCTTCATCATTTTATAATTCCACCTCATTGTTTCGATTCACCCACGAAATAGACCAGCGACGTAAAATAAACAATATAGAAATAGCTATGTAGGGAACATTTTAATTGAATAGGTCGCCTATTCTTTCAAAATAATGTGACGTGTAGAAACGTTTATATTACAATCGAAGCAAGCAAGAAATATTTTTTGCAAAATTGAGGGAAAACCCGGCAATTTTGACCAAATATTTAGTCTAAAATTTCTACTAAAGTAAAAAGTTGTTAACCGTAAGTGGCTGCTGGGAGGTCAGAATGTAATGTTGATTTATTTGGGAGAGGCAGAAAGCGCATCGTCTGACCACCCACTTCCCCCAAGCACAAAGTGTGCCTATATAAAATGAGTAGGCATAACAGTCCTTCCATTAATACTGGCCATGGTTTGATTGCACATATCTTTCAGACATCTGTATTTAAACTGACTTGCTAAAGCGTTTTAGCATGATTTTTCTTTTACATTTGTTGAACAAAGAAAACTGGGAAACATTGTTAACTGTTCGACCATTTCTTACATTAATATAACGCAAATGCGCGTAGGCGTGGAACTAAAAATACTTGCAATCACACGTGTAGGTACTTTAACTTTGTTTCGGGCGGGATATAATACAAAGAAACTCAATAACATACATAGACGTATTGCATTCTCCTTACCTTGTGGGGTGACGCATCCCTCTCCCCTCCGCCGCGGCTAAAGGCGCCAGCAATCTTCCATCCTCTGCATTGAACACTTGTCGTAGCCAAGATGAAGGAAAGGCGATGTGGCAACAACCGAAGATATTTGAATGTGAAAACAAGCACAAATGCAGAAGCAGTGCCCTCGTTATCAAAATAAAATTTTACTTCATGAAATCCACTTCAGAGTTAGAGGTAGGAATAGATATCGGAAATTTGATATCGCGATATTATCAAGAAAACATCATCACAGACGATACGATATTTTTACGTATCATGATAACGGTGATATATCGATTTCCTTTATTTTCGAAAATTGGGATATAATTGAAGACTAAAATTGGTAAACGCTGTAAGTACCACAATACTTCAAACACCGTTTTCCACCTTAAACTGTGAAAGGTGCCATGCTTTATAATGTGCTAAACGTGAAATGTGGCTGGTAGCTCTCTAAGTAGTTCAAAAGGCGTGTAAAGAGGTCACTAGCGTGCACGTTCTTACGGCTGATGTGCGGAACGATGCGATTTCGCTTTTGACACTTACAACGTTTACCACTTTCTGTCCTTATATTGATAAATGAACACAGAAACATCCATGCCTAGGCTGCACTCGAAACTGGTACCCGTAGTGTCGTAGCGCGATGTGCTAACCAGTCCTCCACGGGGGCCTGCCGCGGCGATATATCGTCTTCACGATATATATCGCCAAATGTCGTGACGATATATCGCTGACACCATATATGTCGCCAAATATCGTGACATTATATCGCTGACACGATAGATGTTGTAAAGTTTATTGATGATATATTGCGCAACACTAGTAAGAACTAATAACCTGGAAGTTAAATTGGAAGTTTAATTCGAAAATAAACGAAAGAAGGCAAGGAGAGGAGATTTAAAATTAGAAACAGATTTAATAAAGGATTCAAAGGTTCGTAGGTAAGCGAAGATGTGTAGCCCGGAGAAGAGTGAGTTTACACAGGATATAAAGCAAAGCAAACAGCCCGACTATTTCTTAAAAGTTCTTGAAAGAATTGGGCCGGAGGAAACAGGCCATCCCTTTGGGCGGTCGCAAATCCGTTAACCATTTTTCAGGACCAAACTTGAAGCCTTGAAAACTGGCAGTTTCTGGATCCGCGCATCTTTCAAATCTCCATTGCCGAAGTTGAAATTAAAAGATTGTCCAAGGGAATTTAGGAACACTTTATGTTTTGAAACATAAAAATAAACAAAACAAACTTTGCACTTTTTTAGCGCATCGAACCGTACTCTTGGTTATTTGTTAGTTTGACTTTCGCAAGTAATCCTCTGCTCCAACACACCACACACGTACCTGGGGCCTCTCCGATGGTGTAGTGGCAACGTTGTCGATTTGCCAAGAGGTCCTGGCACATAGTGCAGTGGTTCGGATCCCACTATAAACTGTAGGTCCCGTTACGATTAGCCTATCTGTGCATAAAGTGGACTTTATTAACAAATGAAATCAACAATGTGCCGGACCTGCGCTTGACACACACAGCTAGAAATCTCCCTGTGCCTAACCTATTTCTTTCATGACCAAGATAACTCCTTTACATTTTGTAGGGGGTATTAAAGGACTTTTGACTCGTCGTAGTTCGTGTAATAAGGCTTTTATCAGTCACATAGTTAAGCATATTATTTTGTATCTACTGATCCCATGACAGTCCCAGAGTAATTTTTTGATATGTTTTAGAGTATGGCATGAGGGACTAAATATATTTTTTTCTTGATTTTTGGTGATGACATGTTTTGAGATATTCAAGGTCAAATGTCAAGGTCACGTGACAAAATTATATTTTTATCCAAAGGTAGACCTGTTATATATCTCTGGAAAGCTTGTTCAATTCCATGTACAATAAGCTTTATTTGAGCTTCCTAGGTGAAATAGAGGCGGAGTTACAGCACGTTTAGTATAGCTAAGCGGGCTCAAAAAGGGCAATTTAATAATTTAACAATTGTAAGACGCACGAGACTCAAAATTTTCATAGTTACTAAGTTCCATGCATAGTTTCAAGTCGCCAAATTTCATGAAAATCAGAGTTGGTCAGGTTGTGGGCTGTGTTGATTTCATATGGAATGACTCTTCAGTGCTTTGGTTAGCGTAACTTGCATTGGATACCAAACTCTAGATTGAATTATTCTTCTAATAAATTGTTAAATATCAGCCAAGACATCAGAAAAGCGTCTTTGTCGTATTATAACTTTCCTAATTTTACGTCTCCTCTCTGACACTTTTAATTGATTGCGACGATGAGAACAAATGATGAAGACACGAAATGACAAAACAATATTTAAAACTTTGTTTTAAGTCAACCTCTTGCAAAGATCGGACTTACAGTTTAAAGAGGCACTCCACAATGTGCCTCCAAAGGGAATAGAACCTGGAACCCCTTGATTACAATGCAACAGTGTTACCCACTGCACGATACACTACAAAAAAATAAAACACTCATTCCCAAACAAGGGATGTATGCTTTATGTGAATAAAGTGGCTTTAAATTAAAACAAAAACTAAAAAAAAAGAAAGAAAGAAAGAAAGCAGAAATAAACTCAAAAGGTTCAACCTTCAACCGTTGATGGTGATATCTACATTCTGTCATTTGACATCAGGAACCTTTAGTCGGTTTCCGTTGTTGAGTAAACGGCGTAACGCGCCTCAGGTTCCTACGTACCTGGTCAGGCGTGGATGTATCATTGTGTGATCCATCACCATTTCATCGGTTCGTCATTTATCCTCAACGTCTCGATTAACATGAAAGGTAGAAAATGGGTGTAAAATAGAAATACACTGGAACCCTTAGTTTAGTGTTGATATTGGCGATGCATGGCAACTGTAAGCACAAACATTCGTGTATTAGACGACCAAGATTTGAAACTTGTGCTCCTTCTCTAAGAATTTAATTGCCACTTTATGCACAGAAAGGCTATTCGAGACTGAACCGACAGTCTAAAGTGGAAACGGAACCACTGTACCACGACCCCTTGACGCTATCGTTTTCGAAGACCATAGCAAAACGTCCTTTTCCTATATACAGTCAACTGCAAACACTATAGCAGGCACGATATCCATAGTTTTTTTCCATTATTTTATTTTATTTCCCAGACAGGCCTTTTTTTTAAGAGGCTGGGGTGTAAGGGGTGACCTTCCACGTAGTGCACCCAAATGTCAACATCACTTCCACGTTAGTACACCCTGGACTGAAGACTAACGAGGCTCTGGCGACTGGCCCCATGGCCAGTATAATTTTGTTTGTGTTGTCCTGTGTTTCGTCCTTATTTGTGCTGAGTGTTCTTTGCAACCTCGACTTTTAACGAAAGTCAGAACATTTTACACATAACATCTAAAAACAACGCCTAATGGTTTTCCCCCATCCCTTGTCTGCGAGGGTGAAGGACTTAGTGGGCATGGTTGCCACTGCCTCAGATACAAATGTGTGGGAAGAGAGAGAACTAAGAACGCTCACTCCCGTGTTCTCTCAGCATTGTTTCAGGAAACGTGTAACAGAAATATTCTCAATTTAAAATGTGTAAACCAGCTTTATGTTTTAATGTTGAAAAAAGAATTATTTAAAAGCAGCTAAGTTAAGCATAAAAAATGAGTGTCTGGCAACCTTAGATACCGATAGCAGAGAAACAAGATCGCCTGCTTGACAGTAAGGTTGTCCTGTCTCCTGGTTGCAACGTCATACGTTGCAAACGCAAGCTGCAGAAAATGCAAGCTATTCGGAAAAAGTTTAGAAAACACTTGTTTTTTATATAATCAATCGTTCTACAAACCGAAGGCAATAGCAATTGAATATAATGGCCATATTTCCACGCTACAACTTTACTTTTTACTCTACATTTTTTTTTGTCTGAGAGAGTACCGGGGGTGGGGGGTGGGGTCTGTAGACTCCCCTAATACATGAGCAATATTCAAAGAAATTAATTGCAGTATTCATTCATTCATTCAGTATAGGTTATATACGCGTGACTTACAAAGTACGAAATTAACCTGAAATATAATTTTGTTGTGGATTTGTCTCATTTTACCTTGTTATAACAATTTTCTTCTGCGATAAACAAGTGCTTAGCTTTCCTTAAGCTGTCATTGAATATAAGTCAACTAAGAGGAAAACTGAAATCCTCAGCATTGTACCAACATGTGACACTGGCGACACCACACAAGATTAGATAAACTTCATAATACAACGACCTCGTACTCTAAACCAAACCAATGCAATGGTCAGGTTATAATACCAATAATATGGCTACCGTTCCAAGTATTTTTTTTTTGTGAAAGTATTGTGGATTGTGTGGAACGTAACTAATTTGTACCGTGTGGTTAACCACAACGCGGATATGAGAGGGCGTGCAGAATGGAAGAAACGGGATGTTTCCTGCAAGTTATCAAAGGTTCTGTTCAAATAATCGTCTGCAATAAGTGAGAAATAATTTTCCAAAAGGCGGAATCACAGCCTCATTTACTGAAATTGATGTTCTCTGTTTGCTTTCCTACTCAATAACATGCAACTCACTATCACTACAATTCACGAATGTTGAAGAAAATAAGATTTAAATGAGATAAGGCATTTTCCACCCCAAACTAGTGCACCCGAAGGTCCGTGCTGAGAAGTTAACTTTAGGTCCAGCCCTGAGTTACTGAACGTAAAACTAAAATCACAGTCAAAATAAATGCATTAAATGAAGGGCTCGGGTGTAAAACATGGTAAGTGACATCTTACCATGTACATCTTACCCGTACCATCTTACCAAAATGATCAAAACGTCACAAACAGTTCAATCTGTTCTTTATACTTGATTTTTTGTGATTTTCTTGTCACCTGAAGTGAAATGAAGGAAGGTTTTTTCACCGTAACACTGGATTGCTCAATATCCCTCGAAACGATCTCCTCTCAACGGATGATAGTGCATGAGAACTATTGGGAGTGGAGAGGTCCAAGGGCAAGGTGCAACGGGGGTATTTCCCCAACAATCTCTCTTTCAAACGATCATTAACAGATCTGCAGCAATAGCAACGTATTCACAATTAATGTGAAACAAGAAAGGACAATAAATATAAGAATGAAAACCAATTGATTTATATTAATAGAAAAACTAAACACAATGTTTCAAGTATTATGCCGACATCCGTGGAGGAGTTGTTAGCATAGCGTGCTACGACACCTGAGGTTCCGGTTTCGAATCCCGGCCTGGGCATGGGTATTTGTGAGTGTCCCTTCATCGGTTTCATTGTACATCAGCCATTTCCATCTTCGCGATTAGCCAAAAGTGGCAGAAAAGCGAAGTAAAAAAAACAATTCAATCAATCAATCTTTCAGCTGTTCCATAATAAAATAATTTCAACAATTTTCAAATTAATTGACATCATTAACCACTTAGTAAAGAAATCAGTTTGCTACTTTATGCAAATCTGATATTCATAAAAGTAAAAAAATCCTTTAAATGTATTTAATAATGTTATTTTTAAATATTTAGTGATTTAGTAATTAGTAATGTTGTATTTAAAATACGTATACATATTAGCGCGCACGTACGTGTAGATTAAGATCTTTATAAACCTCAACCAGTGATTTCACACCATGTACACGATTGATTGAGTTGGTGTTTTAAGTCCACTTTATGCACAGTAATGCTAATCGGAACTGGACCTGCAGTTTAAAGTGGGATCCGAACCACTATGTGCCTCCACCGGGCATCGAACCCGGGACCCCTTGATTACAAGGCAACGACGAAGAGTCGGTATGATGATGTTACACCCATATTCTGCCTACCGTTTCAAAGATAAGGGCCTCCCTGATTGTTTCATGCCCAACGCTGTCGCTTTGTAATCAAGGGATTCCGAGATCGAACTTTCATGCCTGTTTGGTGCAGATTGATCAGAGGCTCGAATCCCACTTTAAACTGTAGGTCCTTCCCGATTAGCCTATCATGCAAAACGTGGACTCAAAACAAAGTTAAACCACAGATAAGCGTGGTTTGACCAAAGTTTTGCTTTGACACGTATATTAAGTAAACGAAGGAACAACATTGACCCCCCACCCTTACACTCATTCGTTTTGCTTTGTAGTTCGCATGTATTGACTTCAGTTATATCCTTCTTAAGTGGATGATGGGCAAAGTTTGATGTACAGATATTACCAACGATGGGAAAAACGAAGTACGTAGTGACTAGCAGCGAATGCAAACGCAATTTTGCGTCTGTAGCTTTTCCGAACGCGGGATGAGACTTCTTGGCGCCATTCTTTACTCAGCTGACGCTTCCAGCAAGGGAGGTCAAGAAGCAAGTTGCACAGAATTAGTTATTGCTTGTGGCGTTCTGAAAGCCCACTGTGGAAAATAAGGGAACCCACCAAAGAGTGTTTTCGTTTTACTTTGTACAGTCAACGGCAAAGAAATGGTAGGCAAATTGTCCATTGCTATTTTCATTACTTTTCATTCTACATCCTGTGTTGTTTTAGGGAATGACACTCTGCTGGTTCGAAGCAGGCATTGCCCTCTTCATATTGACGTCATTATTTCAATTCAGTTTCATCACATTGTGTAATACAGACTGAATGAAAATGGTGGTGGACAATTCGCCTACTGTTTCTTTCGCCGCTGAGTGTACAGCAGAACTGTTAATTACATTTATAAAATTATCAGAAAATACTTTAAATAACTTTAAATGAATTCGTATTTTCTTTTAAAAAATTCAGCCTGAGGCTATCCAACTAATCTTATTTAGCCAACATATTTAAAGCATGAAGCTTGTACAAAAATTATGTAACGAGATTGCTAATTTGAAGCAAGTATATATGATAAAATATTTTGAGACTCTTTTTAATCAACGCAAAGCAATGTCCATTATCTGCAGCGACCAGTTTTTTCGTCCAACAAACTTATGTAAGTTAATTAGATAACTGACCACTTCTACTTGTTCCTTTGGGCAGGCCCCAGAAGGCAGAGTGGTTAGCACATCGCGCTACGACGCTAGGGGTCCCGGGTTCGAATTTTGGCCTGGGCATCGATGTTTGTGAGTGTCTATTCATCAATTTCATCATATCATCACTCATCCTCATCTTCGCAAATTAGCCAAGAGTGGCACGAGAAGAGAAGTAAAGTAAAGCAATATAATCAATCAATCGTTACTTTGGGGCAGGTAGGAGATTCAGTTCAGACGCGATAGAGTAATGTGGTACTGTTTCACCCCTAAATAGAACCGAGACGCAGTGCGATAATATTTTCTTTTTCCGTTCTCCTTCTTAGATGTTCGACTATTCAATATGGCAATTGGCAGTGAGTCACTGATAAAGTAAAATCATATAAATGTGAAGGATAATAGCAGGTTGACGTGTGAATATACAACATTATTGCTTAGGAGTATCAAAATGTAAAATCGTCGCGATTAAGAAAACAGGAAGAAAAGCCACGTAAAATATACAGTGCGTTCAATTTAAAATTGAACCCACCGGAAAAGCATCATGAGAGTAAGTATTAATTTCCTTGCCTCTTCGTTCCACACCAAGCTACGTGACTATTCAGCCGTCGTGTTACCATTACAAACAAAAAAAATGCATTGCGTTAGGTATTCGTAAATGGGCGGACTGCGGTAGAATTTTAAATTGAACGAGCTGTAAATAACAGAGTATAAATAGTTGTTTATTAACTTTGGATATTCCTTTTATGTTGCTTACGAATTTAGAAACGGTACCTGAATACTTTCTTCCGAAAGAAGCACTGCACAGGCACACAGCCTCCACATGTGTGCATATGTATAAATGTGTGATTAGAAAATAAATATGAATGATAAGAAACGTTATACTTTTTAAAGATGGTGGAGTTATTGATTTACCGTTACTTGAAAATACCAGAATCTCAGGTATTGACAACACCGAAATATCGATATATCGTGCAACGTCCCCCGGTTGGACACCAGTCATCACAAAGTTAGTCCGCTACTCCTTTAGTTGGGAACATGAGAATCTGCAAATCAACAGGGCTTGCTGGGTAGAAAAGAAACACAACACTGTTTTCAAAGTTAAAACGCAGTTTTATAAACGCGTATATTTCATAATCACTTACCAGTACAACACTAGAACATTCACTACTAACGTTGGTATATTCCTTCACATAAAGCGAAAGTCAAAGAACATAATTAATTGTTTACTTTCAACTTATCGGCAAGAAGAAAACTCGGAAAACCAAAAACTATACTTCAATTCTCTCCGTTTCCAAGTTCTTATTATTCTTCACCTTCAATTGTTTTTCAAACTCAGTCTGTCGTCAGGTGAGAAACATTCAGGTTAGTTCAATTCCTCGGCTGAGATTAGAAAGTGACGTCAACACGAACAGATTTTGACGTATTTATAAACATATATAAAAGTTCCAACTACAACTGTATCAGTCTAACTATAATTATCTGTGACAACTTGCACATTATTTGAAATAACAAACATTTTAAAAATCTTAACTTCTTATAAATATAAAATCTTAAACTCTCAGGTTCGTTACAATTGCCCCTCGTCTGGGGAAAATTTTTGAAGAAATTGTAATTTACAAGTTCTGAAAAAATTTTGAGTACATAAAGAACATTGAATTATAGTTTATATTGACAATTGAATGACTCAATCTTGGCTTCTCTTCATTTGACAAGAGCTCAGAAGGGACGTAGTTTACAGTATCGAAAACAGAATGTAATCCAGGATAGTTAATCAGCCAATAAGCAGTGAATTCAGGCAATGATTGATTCCATATATTTATTTTCTTCTCCAGAAAGACTTTGTAGAAAACTGTATAGGTTTCGATAAGCAATGAACTGAATCAGTACTTTTCCATAGCACTTCAAACTCAACACTCTTCTTGTTTCTGTGCTTCTAGAATAATGCCTTAAAATTCCACACCAGCAATATAATAACTCCTGCTTATAGGAATCAATCCAAATATTTACTATATGAACCTTCTCTGAGAGGTCTACGGATTTATACATCCCGATTCTATCCTCATCTTGGACCTTTTCGGATGTACCGCACTAAATATATATCTGGAAAATCCTCCTTCATTTGAACAGGAGTGGTAACAAACAACACATCAACTGCCTTTTTCTTAATACTTATTTCTGCCTGGTGCAGGAAAAAGCATTCGCCATAGGAAGTCAGAACCAAAACCTTAGTGCTAAAATTCATGCCACTAATATCATGTTCTACTTTTCTACCACCTAGCACTATCTTCTTAAGGCTTCCGGAAAATCTATACCAGTTTTGTATTCGGAACCTTTTGCACTTGACTGCCAGAAAATACATTTTCGGTCAGCAAAAATAATCTACATATAATTCTTGTATTTTACGTCCCTGAGAGTTCACTTGCCTAAACGAAGAGGAGGCACTTAGAAAAGGTCGACGTTTGTTTGACTTGATTGAGATCGCTGGTTGTGCAAAAACTCTCTAGTAGTCTCCACTGCTTCTTCTTGCTCGGAGGCAACGTCATGTCTTGGTGAGAAAGAACCACAATTATCGCCTCTACGTCGTGGAGAGTACCGTCGGAGCGGACTACGGCTACGTCGTTCTTCGTAACGCCATCTGCCTGGAGAGCTTTGCCCTTGTTCTGGACGAGGCCTGTACGAGTTCCTCTGTCTTTCGTTCTGATCTCGGTTGAAGCCTCTCCTGCCTGATCCTCTGTTGAATCTTCGAGGTCGTGAGAAATTTCCTCCTCGACTCTCTGAATTCGTCTGGATATTCCGGATCTTAAAACTTTTATTGCCTGCTGCCTCTTTATTCTTGGAGTCGTCTTTATTCTTCCAGGCATCAGGGTCATCATAAATATCGAAGTCTTTTAAGAAGTGTGTCAATTCATCCACACTTCGTGGAGCATGCGCCAGACAAAGATTCCGAATGCGATACGGCAACTGTCCAATGATCAAATTAAGAACTTCACTCTCATTAAAATTGTCAGCCAGGTTTCTATACGCTGCGTAGACACTCCAGGCAAAACTCTCTAAGTTGTCGTGGGCGAGGCGAGAATACCTTCGGTTCCTCACAGCCGCTAGTTGTCTTTGTTTCGCCTTTTCTGATGCAAATTCATCCTTAAAGCGTGCGCAGAAATCAGCATAATTCACAAAGTTGTCCATATTACCAGCTAACCAATGCTCAGCCTTGCCGGTGAAAACCCGAGGTAATAATTCCAATCTATAGTGCTCTGGCACTTGCATTAAGTCGAAACTGACATTTAATTCACGCAGATATCTTTCGGCAGATTGAGCTTCGATATCGCCTTTAAACTTCGGAATGTTCGCGATATCAGCCATTCTGGGCATCTTAAACTCTGTTCTGCGTCGAGGAGAAAAACTGTCATTACTATCCTTTTCTCTAGGCCTCTTGCATCTATCAGAAGTTGTGGTATTACCGGGGAAGAAAGGGTTTGGAAGTACAACTGGAGGTTCATAGGAAGTAGCTTCTGGGTTCAGTCCTCGGATTGGATCAGGCAGTATATCGGAAGAGGTTACTGGTCGAATCTGTAAATTATGGATCTTTTCCTGCAGTTCACTGACCCTACTTAGAATTGTAACTGTCTGTTCCTGAATTTCTTGGCGAAGAGATACTTCCATCTTTTTAGCCTTCTCATGGAGAAAATTAACCTTTTCTCCAGCTTCCTTTATTTCAACTTTCTGTTCTTGCACTATATTTTCTATGAGTTCTGTTCGTTCACCAAAGGTTTTTAGTGCTACATTAATAGACTCTACAGAACTCTTTAATTCTTGAACTCTCTCTGGAGGGTCACATTCAGATTCTCTTCCAGACTGGACAATTTCAAGGCAGGTTTCCATATTCTTCTTCAATTGATCCTGTTCCTTCTCTATCCGTCCTTGCCGAACTGTTAAGAACTCTAGCTGCTCTTCCACAATTTCCTTTACCCTTTCGTCCACCTTTTCAGTGACTTTACTACTAAGCTTTTCTATCTCTCCTCTGATGCTCTGTACCTGTTCAAGTTTATGTTGAGAGAATAGAGCCTGTAGCTCTGACCTTAGTTTTATATCTTCCTGTATCCTCCTTTATTCCTGGTTTTCAATCAATGAACGGAAAATATCTAAGTCTTCTTTTCTCTTTCTCTCTTCCTCCTCTTTCTCTTTCCTTCTATTTTCTTCTTCCTCTTCTTTTTCCTTTTTTCTCCTTTCCTCTTCCTCCTCTTTCTCTTTCCTTCTCTTTTCTTCTTCCTCTTCTTTTTCCTTCTTTCTCCTTTCCTCTTCCTCTTCTTTCTCTTTCCTTCTCTTTTCTTCTATAGACTCAACCATGAGTTTAAAATCCATCATCTCCTTCTTTCGAACTTTCTCTATCTGAGCCATCTCTTTCTTACGCTGTTTCTCCTCCTCTATTCTTTCCTTCTGTCTCCGCTCCTCATCCTTCTGTCTACGCTCTTCATCCTCCTTTTCTTTCTGTTTTCGCTCTGCTTTATCTTTCATCAACCAATCAAGTAGCCAGTGATCTGATGAGGGTTTGGTAGGAACGCTCAGTTCTGGTTCTGGTGCTGACAAGCATGATGTGCATCGCATCTCTTTATTTGATGCCAACGTTACTTCCTGCCCATCACAACTACTATGAAACCTCTGCAAACATTGGCAACACTGGAAGAATTCCCTGTCATTGGTAAGATCATCACAGCATCCAAACTTGGTTTCTGCATCCATTGTCGTTCTTCCTCTGCTTCGCAGATTCATTCCTGTCGCGTCTTTCTCCATTCTACTACACCGTCTATGGCTCTTACCAGTTAATACCTTCACTTCACTATCACACTTTTACCTTCGTGAATTCCAAGGACTTTCACTATCACCTTCGTGAATTCTATGCACGAGCACTTTCAGTATTCACTAAATCGGGTATTACGTTTTAATTGCTGAAATAACTTTGCACTCAAGCCCCACGATTGTACCAAAATAACTATGCACTCGAGCCCCGCGTTGGTGTGCCAAAATAACTATGCAACGTCCCCCGGTTGGACACCAGTCATCACAAAGTTAGTCCGCTACTCCTTTAGTCGGGAACATGAGAATCTGCAAATCAACAGGGCTTGCTGGGTAGAAAAGAAACACAACACTGTTTTCAAAGTTAAAACGCAGTTTTATAAACGCGTATATTTCATAATCACTTACCAGTACAACACTAGAACATTCACTACTAACGTTGGTATATTCCTTCACATAAAGCGAAAGTCAAAGAACATAATTAATTGTTTACTTTCAACTTATCGGCAAGAAGAAAACTCGGAAAACCAAAAACTATACTTCAATTCTCTCCGTTTCCAAGTTCTTATTATTCTTCACCTTCAATTGTTTTTCAAACTCAGTCTGTCGTCAGGTGAGAAACATTCAGGTTAGTTCACTTCCTCGGCTGAGATTAGAAAGTGACGTCAACACGAACAGATTTTGACGTATTTATAAACATATATAAAAGTTCCAACTACAACTGTATCAGTCTAACTATAATTATCTGTGACAACTTGCACATTATTTGAAATAACAAACATTTTAAAAATCTTAACTTCTTATAAATATAAAATCTTAAACTCTCAGGTTCGTTACAATCGAAACGGTACCTTCGCTATTTTCCGGTACTTTCTGCATCTCCGATGTAACCTGTAGTTCGAGTTATTGAACCAGGGTATCTAAAACTCACTCTGTACTCGTAATATTCTGAGGCTGACACTAGCAAGGTATACGTTTACTCTCCAGCACTTGAAATGAGAACGGAAAGGAAGAGGGGGGGGGGGATTTATCGCACCCATAAGGAAAGATGAAGACATGGGACTGGATCGCAATTCTGCCATTCATTGCAACAACTAGGGTGATGTTTTAGCCCCTTTTAGCTCTAAATGAGTATCACCTCACTTCACGTCACGAAGTCTCCGAGGTGTCACTTCGCGAGGTTTTCTTTCTCCTGATAGGAGAGGGAGCTCCTTTTTTAGTTTTACCTTGAGACGGGGCAAAACGAGCCGACATCTGGACAAAGCATGCCAGGCTGTTGATCACGTGACATTGTGTTCGAATCGGGAACGTCTCCCAACCATTACGTTGCAGAGAAACGAATGGCAAATGGTCGCGGTAGGAAGAGAACCAACAAAACGCACGCATTCATGTAATGAAAAGATTTTCATCTAAAACGTACGTTGTTAAATGTTTAAAAACTCATACTTGACTCATCGAAATGAAATTATTTCAAGGATGGGGTCGACTTCTCACCTGATCACTTTTTTTGGTTTGCCTCAGTAGTGTAATTGGATTGTTTCAAAGTCATACTTAGTAGGTATTGTTTTTTTTTATCAATTGAATATTATTTTTTGACATATTTTGACAATTTTTTGTCGATGTTTTAGCGTTTGACGATTTTTCAGTGCAATTTTCACCGCTCCTCATTTTTTTCCCACTCATACTTGGTAGGTATGTATTTGTAGCTTTTTTTTATCAATTGAAAATCAGTTTTTGACATATTTTGACAAATTTTTGTCGATGTTTTAGCGTTTAGCGATGTTTTTGTAAAATTTCCTATTTTTTTTTTCCCACTCGTACTTGGTACGAATGCCACGATCTTACGTGATATAACTTAACCTATTTATTTTTTTTTGTGCTAAACTACACGAGAGCCTCTACGTGCTTTGGCCTACTTTAGAGTAGAACCATAAAGACAGAGCTGCAACCGAAAGTGAGGCTCGAAGTGAGGCTTGGTGAGGCTGGACTTAATAGTTTGCTCTTGTAAGACATAAGCCTTATTTTCTCGCAGTGTTGCCAACATTTTACTCGAAATAAAATCACCAAGGTTTTTTTCTTGGTCTAACCTATGTTATTGAACTGCGTCGTCACGTCCAAACCTGCATGACTTCCGAACACTATTGGTTTTATTTATATTTTTTCTTACGTATAGGTGTATATGATGAATCCCCAAACAGATTTTTCCTAAGTCTTACTGTTTCCAAGATAACCCCACTTCCGGTTGCTATTTTGGATTTCTGAACATAGGTTCTATTCATATTTTTTCTCACGTATAGGTGTACCTGATGAATCTGCAAACAGATTTTTCCTAAGTCTTACAGTTTCCAAGATAACCCCACTTCCGGTCGCCATTTTGGATTTCTGAACATAGGTTCTATTCATATTTTTTCTCACGTATAGGTGTACCTGATGAATCTGCAAACAGATTTTTCCTAAGTCTTACAGTTTCCAAGATAACCCCACTTCCGGTCGCTATTTTGGATTTCCGAACATAGGTTCTATTCATATTTTACTTACATATAGGCGTACGTGACGAATCCGCAAACAGATTTTTTCTAAGTCTTACCGTTTCCAAGATAACCCCACTTCCGGTCGCCATTTTGGATTTCCAAGCATAGGTTTTATTCATATTTTACTTACATATAGGCGTACATGACGAATCCGCAAACAGATTTTTCCTAAGTCTCACCGTTTCCAAGATAACTAGTAGTCCAATCAGCCCGTTTGACCAACCTCTTGTGGTGAGCTGAAGTGAGGAGCTCGCCAAACCTCAAAAACTCACTTTCTCTCCACGTTCCGCGCCTCATTTATTGCGCTGACGATGTTTCACAGCGTAGAAAACAGCACCAAAACATCAAAAACTCATTTTGATTATTTGGAGCTCACCAAAACCTCAAAAACTCATTTTTATTAATTGAGGTTCACCAAACCTCAAAAACTCTCATTTTCTCTCCATGTTCAGCGCCTTCATTTGTTGCGCTGACACAACGTGATGAGTAAATAATACAGTATCTCATCCTTCAAGGATGAATGCATCTTATCGTAATTTTCCAAGTCTTGGTCAAATGTTTGTATATCGTGACCTTTGTAAACCTCTCTCTCGGGAACGATGTGCCACACACACACGCGCGTGCACGCCTATATTGTGACGCAAACAAACAAACAAATAATATTTTTTTTAAGATTCCTGGCCCCTAACCCCACTTCCGGTTGCTATTTTGGATTTCCGAGCATAGGTTCTATTCATATTTTACTTACATATAGGCGTACGTGATGAATCAGCAAACAGATTTGTCCTAAGTCTTACTGTTTCCAAGATAACCCCACTTCCGGTCGCTATTTTGGATTTCCGAACATAGGTTCTATTCATATTTTTTCTTACATATAGGTGTACGTGATGAATCACCAAACAGGTTCTTCCTGAGTTTTACTGTTTCCAAGATAATCCTACTTCTGGTTGCTATTTTGGATTTCCGAGCATAGGTGTACTGTGGTCACTACAACAAATAGTCTAACAAACCAAAAAAATCATCATCCTAACTAGAACCATGTAACTAACATTGTGATGACTCATATTAAGTACCTCTTAATTGTATTACTTATAAGGGTATACTTATAAGCATATATACTCTATAAAAGTATATGAAACAGGTGGTTTCAATACGGTCCGCGCTTTTATTATATAAGACGGCATACACTGCAGATCAGTCAGTCTCGTGAGAGCAGCCGAAGAGTACGGATGTTCTGTTGCAGTGCTTCTTGGTTTTTGTAAAAATAATAGGTATTTAACTTTTTTTGAAGCCACATACCATCTATTATTTCAAGTTCAAAGGTGTTTCACGTGGTTTTTCATAGTAATTTCGACCAGATTGAATTTTGACGTGATCGTGCATTTTCTATTTCACCTCAAGAAATTCTATATAAATAACATAAATGAAAATTGTATCGCTATATACTAGACTTTTTGATTTCTGTGATTTTCGAAAAAGCAATGGCTTCCACCACCAGTTTCAATTGTAAAAATGATAAAACTGAATGTGTTACTTGTGGGAAGCTAATCTCAAGGAACAATTTATCGGTACACAGGGCAAGATGTGGCGAAACAGGTTCGAGAATTAATCGTTCGCTACCTTCTAAGCCTTGTGCTCGATGCGGAAAGATGATTAGCATTGCAAATTTAAGTAAACACCTCAAAATTTGCAAACCATCGACCGGACAAGCATCGAAAAGAAAAATCGATAATGCAGATACGGAAGCTTCTACTTCCAAGCAAATTAAATTATCCAATGAAGGCAAACCAATTAGATCTGCATTCAACGACCAACTCCAGGATTTTTCAATTAAGTCAGAACCAGGCCGTGACATCCTTAGTTTCTTGGACGAAACGAAAACACCTGTACTAAATATTTTGAAAGATAAACTTGAAAACAACTCTATAAAAGTATATGTTGTTCTGTTTTCCGAATACGAGAAAGTCGATGGCACAACGAGTATTTTTTATCATTGTACAAAAAATCAGACTCTTCATTTTGCTGACGTTGAAAATTTGGACAACTTCTATTATAAAGTTTCCAACGAGCTGGTTAAGAAACACGACGATTTCGAGGCTAAAGGGTCGGGATGGTCTCTGTGTGGAAGTCCTCACACGTTAACTGTTTACGTGAATCGATTCTCGCCTCTTCGAGCTTCCAGCTACGTTCCTCTTCCACCGAACATTCAACACAAGAGGGCTGTGTTAAATATACAGAACAGCGATAACAAGTGTTTTCTCTGGTGTGTGTTGGCTGCACTGCATCCTGTTTATTGCAAAAATAATCCAGAACGGATTTATCATTACAAGCAATACGAGTCCGAATTTGTAAGTGTAATGTCTGACATCGAATACCCGGTGACATTGTCGGATATAACAAAGTTCGAAAATCGTACAGGAAAACGCATCGCTATTAATGTGTATTCCTTCACGTCAGATAAATATCTCGTGCACCCTGTCAGGATAAGCGATATCGACGATGACGATGCTTGTGTAATAAATCTCCTTCTTATTTCCAACGAGGATGATCATCACTACACGCTAATTCGTTCTCTATCACGTTTGGTCAGAAGTCAAACTACCAAGTATGCAAACAACATCGAAGTTTGCCCGAGATGCCTAACCACGTTCGACGATCGTGACCGACGTGATCATCAAAATCTTCATAGTCGTCAAATTGCTCTGGAGAAACTTGCTGAACATAAAATTTATTGCGGTGACAACAGACCGGCTAGAATGTTGATGCCCGAAACGAACGAAGTCGAAGAATTCAAAATGCACAAGGCATTGTTGGAACATCCCGTAATCATCGTCGCAGATTTCGAGGCGTTCCTCAAACCACTCTCCTACTGCGAACCGGATCCTGAAATTTCCTCCACAACGCCGTACCAGCTTCATCAACCTAATAGTTTCGGCTATGTTGTTGTGCGACGTGATAAAATAAATGAAGCATATATATACCGCGGGCCAAATGTAATCGAACACTTCCTGGAAAAAATGGTGGAGGAGGTTGAGGTAATTGGTAGCGTACTGCTTACATCAAAACCGATGGCACCTTTAACTGAAAATGAACTTCAAAATTACAATTCCACTGAGGTGTGTCCGGTATGTGATCAAAGTTTTACTGATGAGAACAAAAAAATATTCCACCACGATCATTTCAGCGGAAACTACATAGGTGGAATTTGCAACACGTGCAATCTTAAAATCCAGAAACCTAAATTCATCCCCATATTTTTTCACAACGGAAGCAGATATGATTTTCACCACCTGGTGAGACATCTTGGCTACGATCCGAAACGTATAGGTGTCTTGGCCGAGAATGAAGAACGCTACATTAGTCTCAGCAAGCAAGTGTCGATTCCGGGAACGAGAAATACAATCGAGATGCGCTTCCTGGATTCGTATAGATTTCTCTCTGCAAGTCTGGATGCTTTAGCGAACAAACTCACCGACGATCAATTTAAAATAACTGGAGCTAGTTTTCCCAACGTAGACATAGAACTCGTTAGACGTAAAGGGATTTATCCTTACGAATACGTTAGTGATAATTCTAAATTTAACGACGATGCTCTTCCACTTCCAAGAGAATTTTACAGCAGACTCAGAGAGAAAGGAATCACGGACGAAGAATACCAACACGCGCAACTCATGTGGGAGAAATTAGGATGTAGGACACTCGGAGACTACCACGATGCCTACTTAAAATTAGACGTGACGATACTCGCGGATGTTTTTCAAGCGTTCAGGAAAACGGCAACGAATATTTATAAATTAGATCCAGCGTATTTCTACAGTCTACCGGGATTAGCGTGGTCGGCAATGTTATTCCAGACAAAGGTCAAGCTGGAACTGATATCGGACGTTGACATGTTGCTATTTATCGAAAGAGGGATACGAGGTGGAATGGTGCAATGCGTACAGAGACATGCAAAAGCTAATAACGTACACATGAAAGAAGATTACGATTCAAATCGAGCATCGAATTACATCTTCTACGCTGACGTTAATAATCTCTACGGACATGCCATGGTTCAAAAACTTCCTTACGGGGGATTTGAATGGTTAGATCCCACTTCGATAGATATTATTCATTTCGACGATAGCGAGTGTGGTTTCTTCGCAGAGGTAGATCTCCAATTCTCCGACCACCTGCACGACACGTTTTCGGATTTGCCTCCGACTCCCGAAATCAAATGTCCACCCGACTCGGTTCAAGACAAGCTTTTGTTAACATTGGACCCTAAACAGAGATACGTCGTCCACTACAAGAATCTCCGGTTTTTGATTGGGAAGGGTGTTCAGATAGTAAATGTTAGAAGAATACTAAAGTTTAAACATTCCACGTGGTTAAGACCTTACATAGAAATTAACACACAACATAGAACAGCTGCCACTTCCGATTTAGACAAGGACTTCTTTAAATTAATGAACAATGCGGTGTACGGAAAGACCATGGAGAATGTTAGAAAGCACGTAGACGTGAAATTAATTTCCGATAAGAATAAATGTCGGAAGTGGATAGGCGATCCTAGATTCAAGTCGAGAAAAATTTACAACGAGAATTTGGCACTTTTCAATCTAGATATAAAATTGATGAAATTCAGAAAACCAATTTACGTTGGCGCAACGGTTCTCGACTTGTCGAAACTTTACATGTTCGAATTTTATTACGACGTGATGAAACCCTTCTACAATGATAAAATATCACTTTTGTACACGGACACCGACAGCTTCATTTACAGCATACAAACACCTAACCTATACGAAGACATAAAAAATCCTTCCATGCTTGAGTATTTCGATACTTCTGCGTATCCTCAACCCAACAGATTTGGGATTCCATCTCGTAACAAAAAAGTCCTAGGTAAACTGAAAGATGAATGTAACGGTGATATTATTGTCGAGTTCGCGGGTTTGCGTTCGAAGATGTATGCCATGAGAACAGAGAGTAGCGTCACGAAGAAAGCAAAAGGTGTGGGCAAGAATACGGTGGAGAACAAACTCACCTTCCACGATTACATCGATTGTTTTTACTCACAATCGACGATACAAAGTATAGAACAAAGAATCCAAAGTGTAGACCACGTGATTACAACAAACGAAGTTAGGAAGGTAGCATTAGATCCGCACGACGATAAAAGATGTATTTTGTCTTGTGGAATCCACACGTTGCCTTGGGGACACTATCGTTTAGAAAATAGTAAAAATTGTAGGCAATGCAATTGAAAAAAAATAAACTTAAATAACTATAACTAAAATAAAAAAAACTTTGACCGTCTCAAATTATCACATACACAATAAAGAACTAGCAAGGACAATGAATCTCTTTGGTTTCCGAAAGCAAACAATGGAGACTGTACACCGCAAGGCAGATCATGAATTTCTACCTTCCATGTTATCTAAACTCAACGGCCTGTTGATCAATCAATTTTCAAAACGTTGCTCTTCTTGCTAGAACAGGGACGATTTCGGATTCGCGACGATCGACGTGACGAGGAAACCCAACGACGGAAAATACAGAAACAAAATCAACGACTTTCAAAACGTTGCAACGTTGTGAGAAATGTTTCAGTTTACCTAGGACTTTTTTGTTACGAGATGGAATCCCAAATCTGTTGGGTTGAGGATACGCAGAAGTATCGAAATACTCAAGCATGGAAGGATTTTTTATGTCTTCGTATAGGTTAGGTGTTTGTATGCTGTAAATGAAGCTGTCGGTGTCCGTGTACAAAAGTGATATTTTATCATTGTAGAAGGGTTTCATCACGTCGTAATGAAATTCGAACATGTAAAGTTTCGACAAGTCGAGAACCGTTGCGCCAACGTAAATTGGTTTTCTGAATTTCATCAATTTTATATCTAGATTGAAAAGTGCCAAATTCTCGTTGTAAATTTTTCTCGACTTGAATCTAGTATCGCCTATCCACTTCCGACATTTATTCTTATCGGAAATTAATTTCACGTCTACGTGCTTTCTAACATTCTCCATGGTCTTTCCGTACACCGCATTGTTCATTAATTTAAAGAAGTCCTTGTCTAAATCGGAAGTGGCAGCTGTTCTATGTTGTGTGTTAGTTTCTATGTAAGGTCTTAACCACGTGGAATGTTTAAACTTTAGTATTCTTCTAACATTTACTATCTGAACACCCTTCCCAATCAAAAACCGGAGATTCTTGTAGTGGACGACGTATCTCTGTTTAGGGTCCAATGTTAACAAAAGCTTGTCTTGAACCGAGTCGGGTGGACATTTGATTTCGGGAGTCGGAGGCAAATCCGAAAACGTGTCGTGCAGGTGGTCGGAGAATTGGAGATCTACCTCTGCGAAGAAACCACACTCGCTATCGTCGAAATGAATAATATCTATCGAAGTGGGATCTAACCATTCAAATCCCCCGTAAGGAAGTTTTTGAACCATGGCATGTCCGTAGAGATTATTAACGTCAGCGTAGAAGATGTAATTCGATGCTCGATTTGAATCGTAATCTTCTTTCATGTGTACGTTATTAGCTTTTGCATGTCTCTGTACGCATTGCACCATTCCACCTCGTATCCCTCTTTCGATAAATAGCAACATGTCAACGTCCGATATCAGTTCCAGCTTGACCTTTGTCTGGAATAACATTGCCGACCACGCTAATCCCGGTAGACTGTAGAAATACGCTGGATCTAATTTATAAATATTCGTTGCCGTTTTCCTGAACGCTTGAAAAACATCCGCGAGTATCGTCACGTCTAATTTTAAGTAGGCATCGTGGTAGTCTCCGAGTGTCCTACATCCTAATTTCTCCCACATGAGTTGCGCGTGTTGGTATTCTTCGTCCGTGATTCCTTTCTCTCTGAGTCTGCTGTAAAATTCTCTTGGAAGTGGAAGAGCATCGTCGTTAAATTTAGAATTATCACTAACGTATTCGTAAGGATAAATCCCTTTACGTCTAACGAGTTCTATGTCTACGTTGGGAAAACTAGCTCCAGTTATTTTAAATTGATCGTCGGTGAGTTTGTTCGCTAAAGCATCCAGACTTGCAGAGAGAAATCTATACGAATCCAGGAAGCGCATCTCGATTGTATTTCTCGTTCCCGGAATCGACACTTGCTTGCTGAGACTAATGTAGCGTTCTTCATTCTCGGCCAAGACACCTATACGTTTCGGATCGTAGCCAAGATGTCTCACCAGGTGGTGAAAATCATATCCGCTTCCGTTGTGAAAAAATATGGGGATGAATTTAGGTTTCTGGATTTTAAGATTGCACGTGTTGCAAATTCCACCTATGTAGTTTCCGCTGAAATGATCGTGGTGGAATATTTTTTTGTTCTCATCAGTAAAACTTTGATCACATACCGGACACACCTCAGTGGAATTGTAATTTTGAAGTTCATTTTCAGTTAAAGGTGCCATCGGTTTTGATGTAAGCAGTACGCTACCAATTACCTCAACCTCCTCCACCATTTTTTCCAGGAAGTGTTCGATTACATTTGGCCCGCGGTATATATATGCTTCATTTATTTTATCACGTCGCACAACAACATAGCCGAAACTATTAGGTTGATGAAGCTGGTACGGCGTTGTGGAGGAAATTTCAGGATCCGGTTCGCAGTAGGAGAGTGGTTTGAGGAACACCTCGAAATCTGCGACGATGATTACGGGATGTTCCAACAATGCCTTGTGCATTTTGAATTCTTCGACTTCGTTCGTTTCGGGCATCAACATTCTAGCCGGTCTGTTGTCACCGCAATAAATTTTATGTTCAGCAAGTTTCTCCAGAGCAATTTGACGACTATGAAGATTTTGATGATCACGTCGGTCACGATCGTCGAACGTGGTTAGGCATCTCGGGCAAACTTCGATGTTGTTTGCATACTTGGTAGTTTGACTTCTGACCAAACGTGATAGAGAACGAATTAGCGTGTAGTGATGATCATCCTCGTTGGAAATAAGAAGGAGATTTATTACACAAGCATCGTCATCGTCGATATCGCTTATCCTGACAGGGTGCACGAGATATTTATCTGACGTGAAGGAATACACATTAATAGCGATGCGTTTTCCTGTACGATTTTCGAACTTTGTTATATCCGACAATATCACCGGGTATTCGATGTCAGACATTACACTTACAAATTCGGACTCGTATTGCTTGTAATGATAAATCCGTTCTGGATTATTTTTGCAATAAACAGGATGCAGTGCAGCCAACACACACCAGAGAAAACACTTGTTATCGCTGTTCTGTATATTTAACACAGCCCTCTTGTGTTGAATGTTCGGTGGAAGAGGAACGTAGCTGGAAGCTCGAAGAGGCGAGAATCGATTCACGTAAACAGTTAACGTGTGAGGACTTCCACACAGAGACCATCCCGACCCTTTAGCCTCGAAATCGTCGTGTTTCTTAACCAGCTCGTTGGAAACTTTATAATAGAAGTTGTCCAAATTTTCAACGTCAGCAAAATGAAGAGTCTGATTTTTTGTACAATAATAAAAAATACTCGTTGTGCCATCGACTTTCTCGTATTCGGAAAACAGAACAACATATACTTTTATAGAGTTGTTTTCAAGTTTATCTTTCAAAATATTTAGTACAGGTGTTTTCGTTTCGTCCAAGAAACTAAGGATGTCACGGCCTGGTTCTGACTTAATTGAAAAATCCTGGAGTTGGTCGTTGAATGCAGATCTAATTGGTTTGCCTTCATTGGATAATTTAATTTGCTTGGAAGTAGAAGCTTCCGTATCTGCATTATCGATTTTTCTTTTCGATGCTTGTCCGGTCGATGGTTTGCAAATTTTGAGGTGTTTACTTAAATTTGCAATGCTAATCATCTTTCCGCATCGAGCACAAGACTTAGAAGGTAGCGAACGATTAATTCTCGAACCTGTTTCGCCACATCTTGCCCTGTGTACCGATAAATTGTTCCTTGAGATTAGCTTCCCACAAGTAACACATTCAGTTTTATCATTTTTACAATTGAAACTGGTGGTGGATGCCATTGCTTTTTCGAAAATCACAGAAATCAAAAAATCTAGTATATAGCGATACAATTTTCAGGTATGTTATTTATATAGAATTTCTTGAGGTGAAATAGAAAATGCACGATCACGTCAAAATTCAATCTGGTCGAAATTACTATGAAAAACCACGTGAAACACCTTTGAACTTGAAATAATAGATGGTATGTGGCTTCAAAAAAAGTTAAATACCTATTATTTTTACAAAAACCAAGAAGCACTGCAACAGAACATCCGTACTCTTCGGCTGCTCTCACGAGACTAACTGATCTGCAGTGTATGCCGTCTTATATAATAAAAGCGCGAACCGTATTGAAACCACCTGTTTCATATACTTTTATAGAGTATATATGCTTATAAGTATACCCTTATAAGTAATACAATTAAGAGGTACTTAATATGAGTCATCACAATGTTAGTTACATGGTTCTAGTTAGGATGATGATTTTTTTGGTTTGTTAGACTATTTGTTGTAGTGACCACAGTACACCTATGCTCGGAAATCCAAAATAGCAACCAGAAGTAGGATTATCTTGGAAACAGTAAAACTTAGGAAGAACCTGTTTGGTGATTCATCACGTACACCTATATGTGAGAAAAAATATGAATAGAACCTATGTTCGGAAATCCAAAATAGCGACCGGAAGTGGGGTTATCTTGGAAACAGTAAGACTTAGGACAAATCTGTTTGCTGATTCATCACGTACGCCTATATGTAAGTAAAATATGAATAGAACCTATGCTCGGAAATCCAAAATAGCAACCGGAAGTGGGGTTAGGGGCCAGGAATCTTAAAAAAAATATTATTTGTTTGTTTGTTTGCGTCACAATATAGGCGTGCACGCGCGTGTGTGTGTGGCACATCGTTCCCGAGAGAGAGGTTTACAAAGGTCACGATATACAAACATTTGACCAAGACTTGGAAAATTACGATAAGATGCATTCATCCTTCAAGGATGAGATACTGTATTATTTACTCATCACGTTGTGTCAGCGCAACAAATGAAGGCGCTGAACATGGAGAGAAAATGAGAGTTTTTGAGGTTTGGTGAACCTCAATTAATAAAAATGAGTTTTTGAGGTTTTGGTGAGCTCCAAATAATCAAAATGAGTTTTTGATGTTTTGGTGCTGTTTTCTACGCTGTGAAACATCGTCAGCGCAATAAATGAGGCGCGGAACGTGGAGAGAAAGTGAGTTTTTGAGGTTTGGCGAGCTCCTCACTTCAGCTCACCACAAGAGGTTGGTCAAACGGGCTGATTGGACTACTAGTTATCTTGGAAACGGTGAGACTTAGGAAAAATCTGTTTGCGGATTCGTCATGTACGCCTATATGTAAGTAAAATATGAATAAAACCTATGCTTGGAAATCCAAAATGGCGACCGGAAGTGGGGTTATCTTGGAAACGGTAAGACTTAGAAAAAATCTGTTTGCGGATTCGTCACGTACGCCTATATGTAAGTAAAATATGAATAGAACCTATGTTCGGAAATCCAAAATAGCGACCGGAAGTGGGGTTATCTTGGAAACTGTAAGACTTAGGAAAAATCTGTTTGCAGATTCATCAGGTACACCTATACGTGAGAAAAAATATGAATAGAACCTATGTTCAGAAATCCAAAATGGCGACCGGAAGTGGGGTTATCTTGGAAACTGTAAGACTTAGGAAAAATCTGTTTGCAGATTCATCAGGTACACCTATACGTGAGAAAAAATATGAATAGAACCTATGTTCAGAAATCCAAAATAGCAACCGGAAGTGGGGTTATCTTGGAAACAGTAAGACTTAGGAAAAATCTGTTTGGGGATTCATCATATACACCTATACGTAAGAAAAAATATAAATAAAACCAATAGTGTTCGGAAGTCATGCAGGTTTGGACGTGACGACGCAGTTCAATAACATAGGTTAGACCAAGAAAAAAACCTTGGTGATTTTATTTCGAGTAAAATGTTGGCAACACTGCGAGAAAATAAGGCTTATGTCTTACAAGAGCAAACTATTAAGTCCAGCCTCACCAAGCCTCACTTCGAGCCTCACTTTCGGTTGCAGCTCTGTCTTTATGGTTCTACTCTAAAGTAGGCCAAAGCACGTAGAGGCTCTCGTGTAGTTTAGCACAAAAAAAAATAAATAGGTTAAGTTATATCACGTAAGATCGTGGCATTCGTACCAAGTACGAGTGGGAAAAAAAAAATAGGAAATTTTACAAAAACATCGCTAAACGCTAAAACATCGACAAAAATTTGTCAAAATATGTCAAAAACTGATTTTCAATTGATAAAAAAAAGCTACAAATACATACCTACCAAGTATGAGTGGGAAAAAAATAAGGAGCGGTGAAAATTGCACTGAAAAATCGTCAAACGCTAAAACATCGACAAAAAATTGTCAAAATATGTCAAAAAATAATATTCAATTGATAAAAAAAAACAATACCTACTAAGTATGACTTTGAAACAATCCAATTACACTACTTGCCTCTAATAATGGTCATCCATTCTTAACTCACTTATTTCTTTATTCCATTGTGGCCTCCCCGATGCCGCAGTGGTGCAGTCTCGCGGAAGCAGCCGTACGAGCAACATCGTCTCGCGTGGCGCTTGCAGCTTGGTTCGAACGCGGCCGTGTCCTGGTGAGTAGGAAGGAATACTAGTTACGAGTCAAATAGAAGTAATTCGGACTATTGTATAATGGAAACACGTCGTGTTAACACGTTAAAATTGTCTTTTTCGAGTGCTCAAAAGAGACCCACGTCAGTGAAGTTACACCGTTGGATTAGTGAAACGCTGGCTCTCACCGAAGACCAGGTTCTAAGCATTGAAATTGACCATTTTCGTAAGTGTGTATACATTAAACTGGTATCACACCTGTTAGGTTAGCAAATAATACGGACGTGTGGACGAATGTTGGTGTTTCGTGATGAGGATGTTGATCATGATGTACGATTGGAATGGGCGGACAGAATATCAACAATTGTGCGACTACATGTCATCCCGATGGAAGTTACGCATGAGGCATTATCTGCGGTACTCATAAAATATGGCGAAATACAGTCTATTGACGACGAGACTTACTCGCAGGAACATATCTATCTTACCCGCACGGGCATAAAAGTGTTGAGGATGGTATTGAAGCAGTCAATACCGTCTTACGTCACGATCCAAGGTGCGAGATATTGGTTCACGTATTATGGGCAGCAGCCGTCTTGCAAGATCTGTGACGAATTGACACACGCAGCAGCCACGTGTCCCCAAAGACGACGACGCACTAATCCTAACGTAGCAAGTTCAACCCCAGTCCAAGCGGGCACATCTATGAACAACCAGGAACCCAGCACCTATGCCCAACGTGTCAATCGACCACCAACGCAACTCACTGTAAAAGAAACACAATTGGACTCTCGACCCACAGTGTTGCCAATACCCACCAGAACGAAATTAAGTCAGAAGACAGAGGGTGATGTACCAACAGCGTCAACTGAGAAAGCACCGAAAGACGATCCTGCAGTGGTAACAATTTCGGGGAACAACGCGACGGACGAAACCATGGAAACTTCACTGTTATGGGCTGAGGAAGTGGAACGGGAAGAAACTGTACAAATGGAACTACATGAAGATCTACCAGAGGGTGCCCACCAAATTAAGTGTGAAGACCAGATGAATGTGCATGACAATTCTGATATCCAGCTGACTCCAGATGAAGTCCCAAGTTATGTGAAGCCTGTTGCTGTTTCAAGGGCCCCGTTGAAGGATGCCACCAGAAGGAAGCTACCCATGGAAGGACAGCAGAAGCAGTTGAAGAATCGGAAGCGCAAGAAAAGTTCTCAAAGGGATGCGGAAATCAACCCACCGACCAAGAAGATCGATGACCAACGCCCCCTCTCTCCCTCCCCAGTGCGAATTACCCGGTCCCAAAGTGTTAATAATTTAGGTGCTAGTGTTAGTGCTAGTGAAAAGATAATTCTTCATGAAAATTAATGATGCGTGTGATAGTGTTACTGTTTTTTTTTGTGTTAATGTTTGGTATAATGTATACAACGCGCTTCTTGCCAGTAAGGGGGCTAAAGCGTCCCTGATCAGGTTTAGGAATACCCACTTAGCTATGTTTACCTCACTCAGAATAGCCACGATTAACATTAATAAATTGCAAAACCGTAATAAACAAGATGCGCTGGGTGACTTTTTCATCCAGTCGTCTCTCGATATAACCTTCCTCCAGGAGGTACAACTGACCAATTTTGACTTACCCCCATCAATAGTAGTCTATAACAATGCAAATTGTCAGGCAACGGGGACGGCTATTCTAGCGAGAAATACTGTGCCGATCACAAATGTTTCGTGTCATCCAAACGGACGAATTTTATGTGCGAAAGTGGCAAATGTTTGGATTTGCAATATATATGCCCCGTCAGGTACTCAACAGAGACAACAGAGAAATAATTTTTTTGCGACAGACGTGGCGGCTGAATTGCAGGGTGCAAAGGAACATATCATATATGGCGGGGACTTTAATTGCGTATTGCGACCACAAGATCAACGTCCTGGTTTTTACACATCAAATTCTCTTCAAAAATTGGTGTCGGGTTTTAAATTTGTAGACGTTTGGACAGATAAACATTTCGGTAAGAGGGGATATACATACATTAGAGACAATTGTGCGTCCCGCTTGGACCGGTTCTATGTTACCCCGTTACTGCGTCAGAAAGTAACTTCGATTTACCTCACACTTACATGTTTTTCGGACCATCTGGTAGTGGTAATGGCAATTAACATTGATCTTCCCTTAGTGCCTCGGGGATATGGGTATTGGAAATTGAATACGTCAATCTTTTCTGATGACGATTTCAAACGAGCATTTCATGAGCAATGGAGTCTTTGGGAGGCGCACCGCCTTAGACATACTGACATCCTTCGTTGGTGGGACGAGTTCTTAAAACCGGCAATTAAACGATTCTGTTTAGCATACTGTAAAGAGAGGTCTCGTGATTGGAATAATAAATATCAGTTTTATTATCGGGTTTTGCGCGAATTAATAGACGAAGCATCGGCAGGGAGACCGGTCAACACTGATATAAAACGTGTACAGGCTATTCTCTTACGCATGACAGCGCACAAACGTATGGGTGCTAAAATTCGAAGTAGACTTCCTCAGGTGGACCATGAAGAAGCTGTCTCGATTAGTCACGTGATCCAAGAACGACATAATGCACAACGGAAAATCATCACTGAACTCTCAGATGGTGCGGGTAATAAAATCACAGCACCTAAGGATATACAAGGTAAAATATATGAGCACTTTAGTTTGATGTTTTCGCAGAAGCACCCGGACAACTCAAATTATGGTACAGTGGTGGATGCCGTGTCGGAGGTACTCTCAGATGAAGATAGAACTAAGTTGGACGCGGATTTCACAATCGAAGAAGTGTATAAAGCGGTGAAAGCGGCGAAGCCATTCTCCGCCCCTGGTGTTGATGGGCTTCCTACAAGTTTATTTAAAACTTTTTGGACGCTAATGGGACCGACCTTAACTGAGTGGGTCAATGCTGTCTTTCAGCAACAGAAAATGGGTAAAACTTCCCAGACCGGAATTATATTGCATTGCATTGCATTGATTTGGTGTTTTAAGTCCACTTTATGCAGAGTAAGGCTAATCGGGACTGGACCTACATTTTAAAGTGGGATCCGAACCACTATGTGCCTCCACCGGGTACCGAACCCGGGACCCCTTGATTACAACGCTGCAAACGCTGCGTGAGGTAGTTACTAATCATCACAATACAAAAGTTCACAAGATGAAGCGATTTTAGCTCTGGATTTCGAACGTGCTTTTGACTCTCTGACCCATAACTATATGTTTCATGTTTTCCAAAAACTTGGAATACGCGGGACATTTCTCGCAGCGTTGCAGGGGCTTTATCACAATGCTGAATCGCGAATACAGATTAATGGTTTTTTGACAAAATCGCTTCGCATAATGACAGGTGTCCAACAGGGAGATCCCCTATCAATGCTAGCGTTCTGTATTTCCCTAAGTCCCCTGCTTACTTCTTTGGAAGCACAGCTAAAAGGCATTACTATACTGTCGAAGTCTCTAAAAGTGTTAGCTTATGCGGACGATGTCAGCATCTTAGTTCAGTCACCTGTGGATGTCGATATGGTTCATAAATTAACGACGGCATTTGGCGTGCATTCAGGCCTCCACATTAATGTAAAAAAATCTTGTCTGATGTATTTTAATACCGACCCATCCAACACACCTGTACAACACTTCCCTGTTGTTAACACCTTAAAAATTCTTGGGGTAGTCTTTACGCCTTCTCTGCAACAAATGATACACGTCAATTATGATAGAGTGATTGGGAGCGTTAAAGCAGTGTTGCAAATTAATAAGTTTCGAACTATTAGTCTGCAAGCACGTGTCACGTTTGTCAATGTATATGCACTGTCGAAAGTCTGGTTTGTAGCAAAAATAATTCCAATGCGTATGCTAGATGTAGCAAAACTGAAAAGTGCGGTGAACTGGTTTGTGTGGAATGGGCAGTTGTTACGAGTTAAGCACGAGACCTTGTGTTTACATAATACAGGAGGAGGCTTGAATCTTGCACACGTGCAACGTAAGAGCCAGGAGCTCCGCATTCAAGCGGACATCGAGACGATGATTCAGAGGCCGGATAGCATTACCAGTTACGTCCTTCGATACTGCTTAGCTCGTATACCGTTGGAGTCTCCCATAAACGTGACCTCAATTCCCCCCAACCTTAGGTGCCTCCGTGATACCTTAGTAGAGATCTGCTATGGCTTGTTACAAACTCCTACTCTGCCTGTTCCAGTGGTGTCGCAAATGTACAGAAGAATGCGTGTAGCGTCTCAAAAGGCTGTTAAGATAGTTGCAAGACACCCGGAAGTTCGTTGGCCTGTGGTGTGGAAAAATATACACGCGAGGCATCTCCCAACAAGAATACGATCGGCGTGGTTCGTTAGAGTGCATCAAACACTGCTGACTCGAGTGAAACTCTATGATCTGCACATGGCAGATTCGTCATTATGTTTAATATGTAACGTGCCTGATAGTTTAGTGCATAAGCTCAGTTAATGCTTAATAACCGCTACGTCATGGAAATATGTTGCGAAACTCGTAAGTGTCATTTGTCGAACCAATGAGAAGAATATTACAATTGATCATCTTCTGTTTCCCAATTTTAATTATTTCCCTCACAAGAAACAGAACAGTGTATTGTGGTTACTGGGGCACTATGCTTGGTTTGCCGCTACTTATCAGCAACTTGACTTTCATGAACAATTTGTGCATTATTTAAGGCACACATTTGAAAATATGTCGGCAAACAAAAAGAACAATGTCTATGCAAATTTTCTAAATGTAATATATTCTACTTTGTAAAACCTGTATAGTAATCATGAAAAGTTTGTTATAATCAGATGTAAATAGTAAAGGTAATAAAAAAAAAGTGGTAGCGTAGTCGCCTTGTAATCAAGGGGTCCCGGGTTCGATTCCCGGTGGAGGCACATAGTGGTTCGGATCCCACTTTAAACTTTAGGTCCAGTTGCGATTAGCCTTACTGTGCATAAAGTGGACTTAAAACAACAAATCAATCAATTTATTCCATTGCTTTTGAAGTGGAGATGAGTGGAGTGTCAGGAAATTTCGTTAGAAGACGCAGTTGCGGGGACAAGAAGTGCCAAAATTTGAGGTGAGGCAACTACCCCCCCGCCCCCATAATCGTCGCCACTGTCTATAATTATATTATATTTAATATTATTAATAACAATATGTTAATGTAATTGCCCTTGTTCACCAAGAACTGATTCCATGGCTGATGGTTATTGTGGCACGATATTAAGGGAGTGGCCTCGGCTGGAATCTACGATGGCGTTATTTTTTATGTAATCCGCTTCGTGAGCTAATTACTTCATTTCCTTGTAGTTAACTTGCTGGTGTATATAATTCACCGTAAAGCAAGCAAAATTAAAAAAAATATCCTGAAAGATTGCATAATCGGAGTGCTGCTGAAACTATTGATTGATTTGGTTTATTTTACTTCGCTTTTCTGCCTCCTACGGTTAATTGCGAAGTTGAGGGTGAGTGATGATATACTAGGGACGTTCAATATATAAGTTTCCCTGTGCTATAAAATATTGTATAAAGCAATGCCATTAAAAAGAAGCACATGGTTGACAAGCGCCATCCTTCGTCTACAAGGTGCAACAATCGATTCGTTATCAGACGTGAAGGCGCATGCGCTCAAGGGCGAAAAGTAAAGGCTTGTTCGGAAAACGCGGCTCGCGTCATAAGGAGTTCAGAATCATGGATGCAAAAGGGCGTTCTGCTTATGGACTTTTGGAACGAGGAAGAACAATTAATGCTGACCGTTATTGTCAAACATTGGATAAACTGAAAAATGCAATTTGACATAAGCGACCAGATCTCCTGTCATCTGGTGTCATTCTTCTTGACGATAACGCTCGCCCCCACTCAGAAGTGCAAACACAACACAAAATTGAAGAATTGGAGTGGGAACAGCTGCTCCACCTTCATACAGCCCCAATTTAGTGCCGAGTGATTAAGATGTTAAAGTCCGGTGTTAAAGTCTGAATTGCAAGGTTACCATTTCGAAACAGATGAAGAAGTGAAGTGGAATGTGAGAATAGTGCTCAATGGCCAGAGCCCTGATTTTCTTGCAAAGGGTGTGGACAAATTGCTGCAACGGTCGGACAAATGCCCGAATCTCTATGGGGATTATGTGGAGAAGTGAGGAAGGATCCTCCTACACATATATGTATAGTTTTCTAATGTATCTTAAAAATAACATTTTTTACAGCATACGGAAACTTATATATTGAACGACCCACGTAGCCTAATGAAATTCATGAACAGACTCGCACAAACACCCATGCCCTGGCCAGGATTCGTACCAGGGACCCCTGGCGTCGTAGTGCGCTGTGCTGGCAACTCCGCCACGGAGGCCGGTTGCTGAAACCATCGATAGACGGGATCCGTTATCTGTACTCGAAAATATGACCTCTAAATATCGATATACTGAGAACCGACATTTTCGGTATCTTCGGTAACTAACATAAAGTACTCTCTTTAATGGCGACATTAATTTACCTATATCTTGTAAGGTTGAAGAGTAGAGGCACTAACGTTAGGCCTTACGAGAATATTTGTGCGCGTCTGTATTTATTTTCTCTCATCTACCAACCACTTCGACTCATTGTTATCTTCGCGATAGAGACGGCCGAAACACGCCCGCTCTAGAAAAGACGATTTTATTAATATCACTATTAATATTATTATGGTTTGTATATATTCTTTGCCCCAACAGGCAGTGAGCTAGCAGACGGGCGATTGAGTTGTGTAGAACAGAGCCACAGCTGATCACCGAGACGCACTGACAAAACATCCCCCCCCCTTTTTTAGAATTGTGCGGTAACGGAAGCTAAGCAATCACCACTTGCGTTTGTTTTTTTTATCTTAAGTTCATGTTTTTCGGTGCATTTAACATCTTAGAATGGAATTAATTTCTACAACATATTTACAGGTACAGACCTTTCAGTTCCCCTATTTGCAGTCGTATTGCCTGCAAACATAAACCGGCTCGCTCAGCCACGCGGGTTAGCTGATCGCGTTAAAAGGAAGAGACTGAAGCTTGACGCCCAATGAGACGCGGCGAAAGATGGAAATTTCCGGCAGCAGATCTGCTGTCTGCTTCTACTTAAATCAAATGGTGTAACGCCCACTACAGTGAAACGCGCGAAACCGAAGCACGAAATTTTTGGCAGGTTATCTTACAGATTATCGCCCACCGAGACACCTGAAACGGATCTGTCGTGTTCATTTGCTGAGTTTCTCCGCGTCTCAGTGGACGTCATGCTTTATGCAGTACTTACATGGTCACTGTCCGTCCCCCTTCACGCTAAATAAAAAGTCGAAAGCAAGCGATTCCAGGGCCGCGTTTGTCCTTGGCAAGGGTGTTAGAAGAACTCGTCTACGCTGCCCAAAAGTGTTCTAATTTCCAGAATTTTACATGCATGCGTAGAACCACCTAACTCTGTACGATTATGCGTGTGTGAAACTTTTCAGTAATCAACTAATTACCTTATAAAGTTAGTCAATGATCAATGGCCGTATGGTATATTATTATAAGTAAATTCACCAACCAATACTTGGGCATATCCTGCATTTGATCAGTAACTCCTAAATATAGAGCGTATGTAACATTGCAAATAGGGTGAGGAAGAGGGTGCTATGTGGAAGCTTAGCGTGGACACGTATTTCCTTTACTGTGGCCATCGTCCTGTGTCATTCTGTTCTTTATTGTGGTGCTTCTGCTATCTTGAGTGAAAGTAGGGTCTATATTGAAAATGACCGCCATGGATGACAAACCAGACGAGCCACCGATTTGCAGTGGTGCAGGTAAGTACTCGATTAGGGATCTTTTTTCATTCAGTTGAAAAACTTCTACCGAAAAGTTGGAGGTGGTGCATTATGAGAGACCGTGCCCTGAACTATGCATAACCAAATCAAGTAAGAAAAACGGGAAAATTTTCAATAATCAGTTAAAAGTGTCTCAGTAAAAAACAATATTATGTGGTGGTTCTTTTTGAAGTTGTTTTAATTCCACTTTTTAAGTACCAGAAAAAGGCTAATTTGGATTGGGCCAGAGTTTAAAGTGGGAGCGGGTTACGTCTCGACCGAGTATCGAACCCTTTCATTACAAGTTAACGACGTTACGTATTATGTGTGTTATAATTAGACGAAATGGAAAATTGACTCATCACGAAAAGACACGCCCCTGTCCCCCTTCCTATTGTTTAGCTGTTTGACTGTGCATTCTGGCGAATGTCAGTGAGAGAAGGGTACGCTTAAACTAATATATAAGTAAAACATTAAAATGACAGCAGATTCACAGTTTAGAAGTATATAAGATCGTCAGGGCTTAGGTGATGTAAAAAGTTTTCATTTATTTCGTCATGCCAAAAATAAAGTATTCTTATAGTAGTGATTATTCTAAACAAAGATCCTCTTAAAGGACGCCAAGTGTTCACTCAAATATTAATATATTTTGTCAAGATGTTAAGAATTCGGCATTAACAATGCTTTAAATTGCAATTGATTTTGTAATGTTCAAAAATGTTATAAAAATAAATTTAACTATATCCATGTCTATATTAGGGATGGCCAAACGGATCCGGATCCGAAAAATCCGCATACATTCGGATCCGGATCCGGGTCTGAAATTTCCGGATCTGGATCCGGATACGAGAGTTTCGTATCTCAATCCCATTATAATAATACCACACCTTAAAAGGTATTATGATCTTCGATTTCAAATAAATTTTTCATTAGTTAGTCCTACAAGAATTTTTTCCAAGTGTTGTTCCTAAAATACTTTGCTACGCATCGGCTAACACACTCGTGCACAAAAATAATCTTACTTGTTTAACATAAAATGTCAGAGGTGATTTTGTAAACGACATTGAAACGAATATGTATTCATTCGAATGTATTGGAAATGGAAACACACATAAATGTGAGACATTTCATTCCAGGATGAAACTTTTAACACATTTAACAAGATAGAAATGTTATACAAAAATTATACAATTGTTCTACAGTTGCAGTATTACAAATTAAAATAAAACATTATAATATATGCAGTGTTATATAATTACAAAGTGTAAGACTAACAAGGGAGGTTATCTAAGTGTCCCCCTCCGATTTCCATGAAACTTCGCAAGTGTGTGTATAAACCGGCCCAAATGAAGAAATACGTTTTTTTTTGTTTCAGCTAAAAACTGTTTTAGGAGGGCAAAACCCCGTCAAATATCAAGATGAGGACGAATTGAAGTGAGGATCTGACCCCTGTGTCCCTCCGATTTCCATGAAACGTGGCAGGTGTATAGTGGGGCCCAATGGAAGAAATACCTGTTTTTTTGTTTCAGCTAAAAAAAACTGTTGTAGGGGTAAAAGCTCCTCAAATGTCAAGATGAGGACAAATTGAAGTGAGGATCTGACCCCTGTGTTCCCCTCTGATTTCCATAATACTTGGCAGGTGTTTGTATAAACGGGCCCAAATGAAGAAATACGTGTTTTTTTTTGTTTCGGCTAAAAAACTGTTTTAGGGGTCAAACCCCTTCAAATGTCAATATGAGGACAAATTTAAAAGGGCATTTGACCTATGTGTCACCCTCCGATTTCCATGAAACTTGGCAGGGTTATAGTAGGGCCAAAGGAAGAAATACGTGTTCTTCTTGTTTCAGCTAAAAAACGATTTTACAGGGCAGAACCCACTCAATTGTCAAGATGGGGACAAATTGAAGTGAGGATCTGACCCCTGTGTTCCCTAAAAATTTGATATTTTCCTTTTCTGACATTGCGCAGTAAATTTCGCAAATTCTTCTTCGCTCATTCCCGCGCATGATTTATGGTACCACTTTTTACAAAACTACATTCTATTGCCCCCTCATAACAAAGTTATTTGCCGCATCATTCAAGTATTTTATTCCAGCCTATTTCGGCTGTTTCGTCCTGAGACACAGAGATCGACATTCGAACCATGTTCGTACCACTAACCTACTTATCGCTAGGTCGCTAATCCCTTAATCCCGTACAGCTGCAACGAAAGAGCATGCTCACTCGATCAAACAGTACAGTTTTTTATTCACTTTCGTACGTAGGACACAAATATTTTACACACAAATAATCGTATTTCAACTTATTATTAATAAGATTTCTTAAGTTTAATGCATTATCTCAAGAAATAACCAGAAGAATCTCGTGGGTACAAGGCACCATGTAAGGTTATACAAAATGGATTCAAAGTTGAAAATTTGTTGTGGACTGACGTCAAACCAAAAAAATAAAATAAAATAAAACCGACAGCGTATTTTTATATTTAATTTTATATATATATACAATTTATAGAACTGTGTTTTATAGGTAAGGTTTTAACATACAAATTTATACAATACAGACAGTATTAGTAAATAATCAAGGCCCAGGTACCTGCCATCAACGGTTTACTAACGTTTTCAGGAATACGTTGAGCGGCCAGCTTCCAGTATAGATTTGTTGAGATACTATAACATTTTTTTCAATAACTCTTTGTACCGTTTACAATTTTTTTTCTTGTTGTAACCAAGGTTGCCTAGTATACTTGGCAAGAAACTACCTACCCTGTCTTTATTTATTTATTATTTTATTGTTCCTATATACTTTTAATTTCATCACACCAGGCGTTAACTTCCTCAGCGCGCTTAGTAAATTTACTTAACACTAAACAGACTAATCAATGAACACACTGAAGCACTAAACACATGGAGGGAGTTGGGGGAGTATACAGAAGGTTGTTTCACGTTGATGGTAACAATTTCGATCACCAGGGAGCAGCACGTAGGCACAGCACAGAGCAGCCAGAGCCAGTAGGACAAAAGTACTGTGTGTTGACTTTCAAAGACGATGGTTGGTGTGTGAGTGAGTGTTTATATGGCACCAAAAATTCCAGTCTTTTGGGAGGGGTACATCTGTGTCCTTTCCGACGTTGGTTATAGTTATAGCCAGATAATTAAACAGTGCCACATGAAAGCATTCCATGTGTCAAAGAAGGGCATCAATGCAGTGTTGAAGCGCCATAAAGCTTGCACCGTACTTGTTGCTGGAACCAGTCAAAGTGGGCCTCGAACATATCGAAAGCCCAAGCGTTCCTCCGATGTTGTGCGGAAAGTGAGATCCTTGGTACGATGTGAAAACCCTGCAACGCAATGAGTGATTGAACAGGCAGTGCAATGTTTCCCTGCAACTGTGAATCGAATCATAGACCAAGATTTACAACTTGTGCGGAAGCACGAGGCTCAAATTCATAAGTTGCGTGCCTCACATGTCCAGGAGAGGAAGACGAACAATCGGAAGCTCTAAGATCGCCATCTGGTAGGGGAACGCTGGAAATATGTGGTGTCCCTGGATGAAGCATGGGTGTATCTGTCGGGATGTGGTAAAAAAAGGACCATCTACTATCGTCCACGTGATGCAAGAGGTCGATCTGAGTGGGTACGTGAATGTACTGAACGTTTTCCACGCGGGTTCATGGTTGTTGGTGGTTACTGCCATAACGGCAAACTTCCACTGCGCAGAGTGGACAAAAAGGCTAAAATAAAAGCAGCCTATTACCAGACGAATATTTTGGAGCCACTTTACAGACATGATATTCCTTCTCTCTATGGCAGCGACACATCTCGTGTTGTCATCCATCAGGACAAGGCTTCCAGTCATACGGCAAAGTCCACGCAGGCATACATGGATCGGATGGCACGTGAAACGGGCATTCATGCAATCCCCTTTATATACATCCCTGTGAAATCCCCCGATGCCTCTTCCATGGATTTTTGTGAGTTTCCGTTGTTGAAACGAGCCATGGGAAGCAGACGGGCCCGCAGAGGGTCTTTGGAAAGCTTGTCAGGAGGAATGTGATCGTTTGGACCAATGTGTTCTTCAACGCAGTCTCCTTCAATGGAAACTCCGCTGCAGGGCCATTGCTGCAAGACAGGGGTATCACGTGGAGCACCACCGCTCGTGACGTCACGGTTTTTCTTAAGGTGAGATGGGTTCAAACTTTGTTACCATGGACGTGAAACGACCTTCTGTAAATCTTGATGGTGACTAAAATCTAGTTGCATGTCTTCTATCTCTCTTTAGTTCCGCCGATCCTGTCTCTCTTCACTAGAGATATGACGTTTTGCCACGAAGTTTATTCAACGTAACTGTTATGGAGATGATAAATAGATAAAATAGTGGGAAAATATTAGCAAAATAGGCGGTTATCCTAACCACTACATCAGCTTCTATTGTGTTTCGATAAACAGGGTCGATTTCTGTTACTGGGTGATTATGATGTGCCAGCAGCGAAGTTATGTAACAGTGGCGTATATAAAAATGGCCAAGTAAAAATGGCAAACGGAAAAGATGGCAAATGTGAGAATGGCGAAAGTAAAAATGCCGATAAGAGGAAAGGAAAAGCAAATGATAAATAATTGATATAAATAATTCACATGTAAATTGTAAATAGTATCATCAGGTTCTTAAGAATGCAATACCTACCTGATATACATTGCATTTCCCATTTCTATTCTTCCCATTTCTATCGTTGCCATGTTTTCCATTGCCATTTTTTCCCCTTGCCATTTTCACATTGCCATTTTTCCCTTTGCCATTTTTATCTAAATTCCTGGAGAGGGTTGCTTATTAGACGATAACAGGAGCGGGGTGTAAGGGATGACTTTCCTGTAAGCACCTAAATGCCAACCTCTCTTCTACGTATTACATCCTGTAGTCAGGGAAAGGGGGTTGCCACTAAGCTATCTTACGGTATATCCTAAAGCCGCAGAAAAATGAGATCCTGAAGGGGCAGAAGTGAAAAAGATCATCAACTATTATATTTTCTTAATGTTGTGAAAATAGCAAATTAGAACATGTTAGATTCCTTCACTTGCTTATTTAATGAATGAAGGTAGAAGGATGGAGTTTCTAGCGTTTAAATAAGTTCTATCATCATGACTCTATGTTCAAAGTTCACGTCATAGAAACAATATGTACAATGTTATTTCTCGAATATAAAGAATTGCTCCCCTTAAAAACCAATGTAAACATTTTGAATGCCAACAATTATAAGTCAAGTGGAGGGATATTGAAGGTTGAAATCAACATCCTTGGTTCGCGTCCAGTATGGCTACCGTAATGTAGTATTGATTTATTTCCCTTTAGTGTGTGTGCGGTATTTGTGTGGTATGGTGAAATGCATTTTGCAAATGGCAGTCTTTTGTTTTCGAAAAAGATAAATTTACAAAATAATTTTTAATCAGATGTCTATATCTTAAAGATTACAAGTGTTATTAACACAGATCATGCAATAAGTGGAAGTGAGGTATCATGATAAGAAAACTGTTAATAATAATAATGATACTTATCTCGATACTGCTCAAAACAAGGAATAGTCAACGAGACCAAATATTATCAATCCCGCTCTGCCTGGACGACAAACGGGGCTTTGGCTTCAAGACTCACGGTCAGTCTGTGTGTTCCGCACTGCCCATGCGTATTTGTCATTGCCCTTGCATCAAATTCATCCTAATCTTCACGATTGACCAAAAGAGAGAGAAGGGAGAAATAAAATAAATCAAATCAATCAGAAGAAAAGAGAAGCAAATGGCTGTGCCTTTCTCAAATTGAGGATTTCTATGGCAAGTCTTGCATATAATATGAAGGTTAGAATGAATAATGAAATGAAACAGTTTGTTGGAAAAAACACAATTTCATGTCCAGGTTCTATCCAGGATGCGAACATAGAACACGTCACGCTAACCATTCAGCCACAGAGCCGAACTGAAATACTTTGTAATTGGGTAAGTGATTCCCGACACTTAAACGATACAACTGGGAAGATAAGTAGAGATTGTTGCATTGGCGCCTTCAAGTCTGCGCGGAGCATTCAACCATAACAGTTTCAATACCTCAAACTTGATTTTGTGGTTTCAGGGTGAATAGTATTACTTACATATGATATTACATACTACATCCGGTCATTCTGTTTCTGTCGTCCAACTTAGAGATATGCGTATGTAACATAGTTTTAATGCACAGGGACATGTGAATAATGCTAACGTTGTGATAACCGTTAAAATAAAAGAAATGATAATTGCATTATGGTGGATTAAGGGTGTTGTTTGTTAACTGACTGTCGCAATTACAAGTATAGGAATTTAAATCTTTGTAGTTAAACTCAACTAAAAACTCTTGGTATAATGTTTTATATCTTCATACCAATGACTATTAATAATGTATTTAACGCGTCGCTTCTCAACGTATGGAGCGCGACCCACTGCTGGGTCCCGAGAGGGCGTTTGGTGTGTCGCGAAGTCGGGCTCGAAAATTTATTTATTGTATCTCAAACACTTATTACATTTTAATTACTAAGATATATTGTTTAACAATTTAAATTCAACCCGTGTTGTACGTAGTCTAAGCTCTTCATGTCTATTATTTGCGCTCTACTATCGCATTTTGGCGACATCTCTCAATTTCATCATGCGTGTTTAGTTAGACTAGAGTAAATTAGTATTTTAAATTACATATTTACTTTTCGTGAAAGAAGTATACGTAATTTGATTACGCAAATATAAAAGAAGGCTTCTTAAAGTATTCGATGTTAGGAAAAATACGATTATAAACTGGGTGCACACCCCTTCAAGTAATTTTGCCGGCGCGCATTCTTGTGTGTCCCGTGAAGTGTAATATCCTTCAAGGTGGGTCCCGAACTGAAAAAGGTTGAGAACCACTTATTTAAAGGTAATATAGATACCTATACATTAGTACTTTTAGTTTGAGACATCACAGAGGGCGAAGGGTCGGTTTTTGAAGGACTGCTGAATTCGTCGCATTATTCCTACAAGGGAAAGGGTGGGGATATCGTATTGTATCCATATACATAAGAAGCACGGACTTGAAGTTTCCGATGGGATAAATTACAAATTACGTGCAACCCTCCCCTCCTACCGCCAATAAATCTTTGGCACGCTGCTACCACGGGTCTGTACTCTAACTTTGCGCTTTTAGTCAGAGGAGACACGTTTCTTCACACACTCAAGTAGTGTAAAATACAATATTACTGGCGCGATAAATGATGCGCCCCCCTCAGGCAGATTTGGCTACACTTAAAACTAGCTCAAGATGTGCATATGAGCTTATTGCTCAAGTGTGGTACTCTGTATAACCCAAGATTTTTGTAAAAATGCCCTCGGGAATTTCCCGTGAAATGATGAGCCCCCTCAGATTGATTTGCCTACACTTACAAAAGCTGCATCTGTCAGATTGTTGTCCATAAGCTTTTTAAAAATATGGCCTTCTTCATATTGTTTTGACTACACCTAAAACTAAGCCAGATGCTCATATGAGCTTATTGCCTCTAGTGTAACACTCTGTAAAGTGTAATCTTATTAGCTACATCTACACCCACGCACACCCACACCCACCTACACCCACACATATTTACTTCCGGTCCACTTCCGGTCACTTCCGGTCACTTCCGGTCCACTTCATGAACTTGTGAATGTCAATGAGATTATAATGTATTTCCTGTGGCAGAAATTAATGGACTGCAATGCAGTTTGCTTGGTGGAAATCTTGAGGTTTGGCCTGTTTGATACAAAATGTCACTGCGGTAAGCAACTGTGCCTAATTTTGCAATAATTTGTTTTAGATGCAAACCTACTTTGACAGAAGAAACATCTCAAGATACATAAAATCCGAGTCAATTGTTGAGGATTTCAGGATTAGGTTGCAGGGTGTAACAGAGTAAGACCTGTTTGCAATCAACAATGAAACAGAGTTACACTGGGTGTTGAACAGCACCAAGTGCTTCAAGTATCTGAGCTTGGGAGACATTACAATATTTGAAGAGCATGTCTACAATGAGTGCAGGAGAGTTGTTGGATTTTTTGTTGCTTTCAATATCTGTTTAGGATGGAGATGGTGTACAAATTGCTTGATAAATGATAATATTGTTTACCTGTATGATTACTAGGTTACAGATCAAAGTTGTTTCAAGAAGCTAAGCTTTTATCAACACAATATGCTTTATAGATTCTCTGATTTAATATTTGATTTTGAGAATAGGCTTGTGAATATGAATGAGATTAAAATGTATTTCATATGGCAAAAATTTATGGATTGCAATACAGATTGCTTGACAGAAAGTTTAAGCTTTGGACTGTTTGAAACAAGATGTCACTGTGGCAAGCAACTGTGCTTAACTTTAGCCTAATTTATATTCTAGATGGGAACTTTTTTTGACAGAAGAAACATCTCAAGATATATAGAATCCAAGTCAGTTATAGAGGATTTCAGGATTAGGTTGCAGGGTGAAACAGAGTATGACCTGTTTGCAATAAACAATGAAACAGAGTTGCACTGGGTGTTGAACAGCACCAAGTGCTTCAAGTATCTGAATTTGAGAAGCATCACAATATTTGAAGAGCATGTTTATAATGATTGCAGGAGAATTGTTGGATTCTTTGTTGCTTTAAATTCTGTTTTGGGTGGAGGTGGTACACAAACTGCTCAATAGATAATCGTGTTGTTCACCTGCACACTACTTACAGGATCACAGATGAATATTGTTTCAGGCAGTTGGGTTTTTATTTCCAACACAAAGGGAAATATGTGCTGTACAGAGGCTCTGATTTTAAAAGTTTATTTGATTCTGACAACAAACTTGCAAATATGAATGAGATTGTATTGTATTTCATATGGCAAAAATTTATGGATTGCAATGTGGATTGCTTGGTAAAAATCTTAAGCTTTGGATTGCTTGATACAAGATCCCACTGTGACAAGCAACTGTGCTAAATTTTGCAATAATTTGTATTTTTCTAGATGGGAACTTTTTTGACAGAAGAAACATCTCAAGATACATAAAATCCAAGTCAGTTGTTGAGGATTTCAGGATTAGGTTCCAGGGTGTAACAGAGTATGACCTGTTTGCCATCAACAATGAAACAGAGTTGCACTGGGTGTTGAACAGTGATGGGTGCCTCAAGTATCTGAGCTTGAGGCATATTAGCAAGTTTGAAGGTGGCATATATAAAAGATGCAGAATTGTTGGATTTTGTGTTATTTTTTATCATTATATCAGGTCTGAATATTATGGGCGCTGGTTTACAAACCACCCGGGCTATGAAGACAGGCACAGGGTTAATTTGTATTCCTGCCAGAGTTCAAATTGGAATCATTCAGAGCTTCTATCTGGATAGGGTAATATACAATATGCTGGATTTCAATACCCAGCTTTTGTTTTACTATGACAAAAATATTGCCAACATGAATGAGATTATTATGTATTTTATTGGGCAAAAGTTCATGAATTGCAGTTTTGATTGCCTGATGAGGGTTTTAAGATCTGGTTTTTTACACACAATATGCTACTGTGGCAGGCAGTTGTGTTTTATGGATGATATAGTCCGGTTTTTTTCCAAGTAGCCTGCAAATTGCACAAGCAATGCTGATTAATACAGTGCCTGTTTAATTTTCAGATGCAAACTTTTTTTTGACAGAAGAAACATTGCAGCATTTATTATGTCTGAATCACTTGTGGAGGATTTTAGGAGAAAATTCTCAAAATTATCAGAATATGACCTGTTTGCAATTGTTAATGAAACTGAGCTGCAGTTTGGGCTTAATAGTGATCATAACTTCAAGTATCTGAGTTTGAATCATATTAATAGAATTGAGGCAAGAATGTACAACAAGTTTAGGAGGGTTATAGGGTTTTTTGTTAATTTTCAGTATGTTGGATTTACCTTTTATGGGTATTGGTTCACAAGCCTCAACTCTGGAGTTGCTTATGATTTTTACCTGTATTGCCACCAGGCTTCAAACTGGAGGCATTTTAATTCCATAAACCTGTTCACAAGAATATTTGATAATTTAGAATTTGTGACCACAGATGATGGAAGGTTTTATACTGGTGAAGATTTTGTGTGTTTGAATAATTTGAAGATTGATAAGTTGTTTAATGTAAATGAGCTTGTTTTGTTTCTTCTTAAGCAAAAATTTAAAACTTGCAGCAGTGATTGCCTTGTTAAAGTCCTAGATATTGGATCCAGTTTTTTACATACAGTTTGCAATTGCAACAAGAAGCTGAATAGCTTACCTGTTGTTGTGGGTTAGGGGGAGCTAGGATAGGGTATATTAGCCTAGGATATACATATATTTGCATGTAAATCATGATTTAACACCCTCCATGTATTTATTTCAAGGCTGTGGAGTGATAGCATGCAAACATACTTTGAAAGAAGAAACATTGCAGAATATATAAAATCAGACTGTCTTTTGGATTGTTTTAGGCAAAAATTTGAAAATATTTCAGAGAAGAATTATTTTGCAGTAAGAAATGAGACAGAAGCAAGATGGGTGTTTGACAGTGATGCAGGGTTTGGGTATGTGAGTATAGGTATGGGATGTTCCTGTGAAGAGTTTGAATCCAATATATACCGGCAAAGAATTGATGCATATTTGCTGCATTGCTATTGTGGAAAATATGTTGTGTGTTTCAGCAAGAGCACTGTAAATTTAGAAAGGATTAGGTTTTACATATTTTTCTACCCTAAAAGATATACAAAAATCAGATGGTTTGTTAAAAATATTCACCATACCCAATCTAAAATAACAATTTTCACAGATAGTGATGGGTATGTGTATGGAGCAAGAAGACACCTAGTGGGTTTGAAACCTAATCTGAATTATATGTTTTTTAATGAGGCAATTATGTGCTTGCTTGAAGGTAATATCAAGTGCAGCTCTTTTGATATCACTCCTGTCAGAGATGTTGATAGAAGTTGCAATCAAAATAATATAGCCAGCCCGGATACATATAGTTTCATGTCTGATCTGTTTACCCTGCATGTGTTGAAATTTTGCTGTTGTAAACAATAATTTTTTTTGTAGATGGAATACCCACCAGATTACAATCCATTCTATGGAGAATATGTTTACACAGGTCCATTGTCTGAGTATAAGGGACACTATGTTGTGTTTAATAGATATGGGAAACCTCACAAGATCCTACCCACCAAGTGTGCCGAGGATGTTGAGACCAAGAACAAGATCATCTCTCCTAAATTAGGGGTGGTGCCTCTGGCACAGCAATGTGCAGATGTGCTTGTAGAGAACAATTTAAGCTTTGTGGCCGAGCCTGACATATTTCCTGAAGCAGTTACTCACATAAATTACATGTGACTGTTCGGGGCCTGACACGTTTTCCTGGAACAATTAATTATGTATACATATGACCTTTACATGGTCTGTTTGGAGCCTTGCATGTCCAGAGCCTGACAATTAATTATATGTGACCTTTACATGTTTTGTTTAGGGCCAGGCATGTCATACCATAGCAATTAATTATCATGACATGTTCTGTTTGGCAGAGTGTGTATTGATTGTGTGGCACAGAATAGAATTCACTTCTTCACAATTTTACCTACCCAGCGGATGTTGTTCTGCAAGCAGGTGAATATTATAAACCAAGTATGGAATATTACAAGAATGTTGAGAGACAAGAACCACCCCAATATAGAGAGGTGGAAAGGGATTGTTGCTACTGCCCTGTTAATCCTGAAACAGGATATTCTCAGTGTGGCCCTACAGTTTTGAAGGCTATGTTTGCCTTCTTCTGTGTAATATCACTAATTTTGATTTCAGGCCACTTTTATTTCTGGGGGTGATCCAGCATAGGATACAGAACAACATACTCAAATTTTGAAAAAAATCAATAATTTTGTTTCTCTGATATCTCTGAAACTATTGATGCTATAGACATGGGGCTTTGTGATTTTTCATATGCATGCCAAAATGCAACTTTTTGATCTCTATAATTTTTAAAAAAAAATCTTGTTGTTCTCTAGATCCTGAATAACTTGCCTATTTTTCAAGATAGAGTCATGGGAGTTGTGTATTTCAACTCTGTATGCTGTTTAGAAGTTTTGTGAAAAAATCGATAATTTTTTTATTTTGTGATTTCTCAAAAACTACAAGTGCTGGAGACCTGAAATCTTTTCAGGTGAATTCTGTGCATGATTCTCTATGTTTTAGGTCTCTATAATTTTTTTGATATATGAAATATTTAAGCTGCAAATGTCCAATTTATGTCTGTTCTATAAATAGAATTTTATGAAAAGTGCAGTATTAACAGTATTTTGAGAACTATGCATTCTGTGCCACTCCAGCAGGAAGATATAAACTTGTGGTACCCTACTGAACAACATACTCAAAATTTGTTGAATTCTGATTATCTCAGAAACTATAAGTGATGTGGACCTGTAATGTTTTCATATGCCATGTGGTGCATGCAATTGCTATGTGCTTGAATAACTCAAAAATGATGCATGTAACAAGCACGGGGGTTTGAGATTTGAACTTTCCTGGCTGTTATACATGTTTTTGAAAAAATCGATAATTTTTCGAATTTGATTATCTCAGAAACTATAAGTGATGGAGACCTGGAATCTTTTCAATGTCATGCATATACAATTCTCTATGTTTTGTGCCTCTATAATTTTTTCAAAAAACTTGTAATTCTACCTATGTGCTTGAATAACTCAAAAATGATGCATGTGACTAGCACGGGGGTTTGAGATTTGAACTCTCCTGGCTGTTATACATGTTTTTGAAAAAATCGATAATTATTGAAGCGGACCGGAAGTAAACCGGAAGTGGACCGGAAGTAAACCGAAAGTGGACCGGAAGTGGACCGGAAGTGACCGGAAATAAACGGAAGTGGACCGGAAGTAAATATATGTGGGTGTGGGTGGGTGTAGATATAGCTAATAAAATTACACTTTACAGAGTGTTACACTAAAAGCAATAAGCTCATATGAGCATCTTGGCTTAATTTTAGTTGTAGCAAAAACAATATCAAGAAGGGCATATTTTTGACAAGCTTATGGACAACAATCTCACAGATGTAGCTTTTGTAAGTGTAGGCAAATCAATCTGAGGGGGCTCATCATTTCACGGGAATTTCCCGAGGGCATTTTTACAAAAATCTTGGGTTAGACAGAGTACCACACTTGAGCAATAAGCTCATATGCACATCTTGAGCTAGTTTTAAGTGTAGCCAAATCTGCCTGAGGGGGGCTCATCATTTATCGACCCAGTAATAGGGTATTTTACACTACTCACTCACTCACCTAATAATTCATGAAAATCCACGTTCTTAGAATGTCATTTCCAATCGGTGACATTATGAATAGAAATGCGGAAATATAGCTCGCCTACTTTGAAACATCGTTCATTAAAAATAACCCAGGAAGCTTTCAAGTTGAACGGTGCTGAAACTTGGTTCACGTCAAAATTCACGTCTTGTCGAATTGTATTACTCGTCCCCATAGTTGCCACATCGATGGCGACCCAATCGATCACGGTTAAGCTCTGGCAATTAGTAATATTTTATTATTACTGCAGGAACTGTGCGTTACTTCTAGGCCTACTACGTAAATTTTCCTGCCATGCACGTTACATTAAATCATTTTATGAACAAAAAATTTTAGAAACATTGGTATGGAACATCCCTAGAGAACAGTGTAATTTATTTTCATCTTTTATGCAAATATTTACAGTTAAAAATTTGATAACAAGATATTGTAGGCCTGGCAGCAGCCCCTCTCCTCGTGATCCAGTCTCGATCAACATATCTGTGAACAAAGTGAACTATAAAGAAGAATGTTGTTGCCTAGTCATAGAGGATCACTGACCTCTACTCCGATGGAGGTACAAGGGCTGATACTTTCTTAATGTCACTCGGCCACCCAATGTTTAATAACATTTTGAGACGTTTCAGGCGAAAGTATCCCATTTCCCAGTTAACCCGCCCATGAATAAATTTACATTTCATATGCTATTTTGCGCTTAATGGAGAGAGTTTCTTCGATCTCTGTGTCCCAATTTTGGTTATTTTTACGTTTCTCTTCACCGTAGAATGATAAAGTAATGGCATAATAACAGCACAAACACAATAGAAACAATGTATATGCTTAACCAGCGTTGAACCCGCTTACCTCTGGCTCTGCAGTCTGTTAACCTCACCACTTAACCGCGGAGGTTGCAAGTGAAGTTTTCTAATGGTATCAACGTGGCTGGTTGGAACTTTAGTGAATGTACGTATGCCAATAAAATTGCTTATAATGATAGGTTTGATTAGATATATTTCATTTGCTTACTTTCAGTTAATCGCAAAGATTATTTGGATCGAGTGTCTTAAGCACGTACTGCAGGGTCCATTGTAAATATGAAGTTAAGGAAACCGTCCCGTAATATTTCCATTGTAACAGAAAATACAACAGGAAAAATAGGGAGACAGAAGGGTGTGTATTTTAGGGACAAAATACCATTGAACATACCCATAAAAACCATACGAAGATACGATATATGTGTTTCAAAGATCGTTTATTGATTGCACTTCTCTTGAACTTGCTTTCTGGGAGGCGAGAGGTTGTATACACCTTATCCCCTTTATGTTGTCGCGAAGTACGCCGTGTTATTTTATATTCTAACGTTGCCATCGGTCTCCTTAGCGATTTGCTTTCAATCCTCAAATTTTGTATTGCATATGGCATAGTTATAAACATAGTGATGGACAGCTTGCCTGCTGCTTCAGCTGCTGCTTAAAATAAGAGAATGCAAGTAAAATTACGATATTGCAAGTTTAATTTGTGGAAGCAAACGTTATCTTTTTCCTTCCTTGATTCCTGCTCTTCGCCGACCCTTCTCCAGACTTCGAGGTGCCATGCACTGACACAGCTTGCAGAAGCATTCTTCCCAAACTTGTTTCTGTCCGACTCAAATGCTAGGGGAAATAAGGCATTGGATCGCATCGTTTCTCAACCTATGGGGCGCGACCGACAGCTGAATCCCGAGGGGGTGTTTGGTGGGTCGCGAAGTCGGGCTTGAGAATTTTACTTACCGTCTTACAAAATTATTACATTTAAAATACTAATATATATTGTTTCAATATTTTAATTTCAACCCGTGTTGTCCTTAGTCTAAGCTCTACATTTCTGTTATGCGCACCCTACCATTGCTTTTTACCGGCATCTCTCAATTTCAGCCTTTTAAATTATATATGTATGGCACTTTTCTAGAATGAAGTATTTGAAATTTGTTTAAGCAAGCGTAAAAGAGAGCTTCGTAAATTACTCGATGTTAGCAAACATACGTACTATTATAAACTGGGTGCACACCCCTTCAAGTAATTCTGCCGGCACCCATACTTGTGGGTCCCGTGAAGTGAAATATTCTTCAAGGTGGGTCCAAGACTGAAAAAGGTTGAGAACTACCTGATTAGAGGCCGTTGTAAACTTTGATTCACTGATTAATTTAGTTTATTTTACTTCGCTTTTCTGCTACTTCTGGCTAATCGCGAAGAAAAGAATGAGTGATGAAAGTGAAGCAGAGACTCTCACAAAGAACTCCAATTCCCAGGTCGGGAATCGAACTAAGAACTCGTGGCATCCTAACGCGGTGTGCTACCTACTTCGTTACGCAGGGCGGTGCACTAAAGGAAAACTTGGAATTGGAAGTAAATTCCGCACAGAAATACGTTCAGAGTAAGTGAGTGAATGGTGGGTGATATTCTCTGAATACTGATGTAAATAATTAAAGAGTTGTTTTAAGTCCCGATAATGAAGAGATTTCGTTCAAAACTAATCTGGTTTCGACGGTATCCAAGCAAATATGTGCCTCCACCGGACATGAATTCGGGGCCCTTGATAAGAAAGTAACAGCATTACCAGTGCACCATCAATATAAGCGGCTTGAAAACACATTGGGCCTTTGCTCGTTTCTTTATGATTGCCAGTTAGAGTCAGCGCCAGGGTACAGGTGCAGTCCTGGAGGTCTTTCAGAGCAAATTTAGAGAAAACCGAATGACATATAGTACATATAATTTTTCTCAAAATTTATCCAAATGCTGTTTATACGGCCTTACTAAAAAAACTTACTAAAAACACTTCGTTATGTGTTGCCGAACAAAGTTCATACATTGCTGAAGACATTATTAGAGTTCACAATCAAAATTATTTCGTTATGCCTTAAAGTGTTGTAACGAGGCTAGAAAAAGCCATTTTTCCTATTGTATATTAATTTTAAAATGTGACTTCTTGTCGTATTTTTTGTTTGAGTTTGTCCACTTGCTTCTGCCAAATCACAGGAATGTAAAAGCTTTAATAGCAACTAATTTGGAAGCATTAGGTGACTGTAACATCTAGAAACAATAGATTTCGTGAATATAACTTGGCTGATAATTGCAGGACAAACCACATAGTTGGAAATTGATATTGCTGAAATCACTGTCGAATTATCAGGAATGATTGATTGATTAATTTGCTTTATTTTACTTCTCTTCTTGTGTTACTTTTGCTAATTTGCGAAGATGGGGATGAGTGATGATATGATGAAATTGATGAATGGACACTTGCAAACATCCATGTCCATGCCGGGATTGAACCTGGGGCCCGTGGTGTCGTAGAGCTATGTGCTAACCACTCCGCCACGGGGGCCGACTTATCAAGAACGAAACAAGTTTTAAAATATTCCATTTCGTATGTAAATATATCACCGAATGCATAGTCCGCGTATGCAAGGGCCGAGTGACGGAGCCAACAAAACATTAAAAATTGCTTCATATTCGTTAACCAGGCGTTGGTCTAATTGTTAGCGTTGCTCTAACATTGAAATTTATGTGCTTATATATCTGTTGTAAAATACGAAATTATTTTAGTAGTTGTATTTGTGGTACTATGAGCGCAAAAATCATACAAATGAAGAGCCATATGATTAAACAGCCCGATTTGGCTACACTTAAAACTATGCCAAGATGCCCATATGCCCCAATTGCCCAAGTGTGATATGCTCTCAATCCCAAGAACCCTGAATCCTAGTGTACAAATGAAGAACCCTCAACAGACAGATTTGGCTACACTTAAAACTAAGCCAAGTACCCATATGATCTTATTGCTTACAGTTATTGCTTTGAGAACTCACAAAAACAAAAAATTATCGATTTTTTCACAAAACTTCTAAATAACATGTAGAGTTGAAATACACAACTCCCATGCCTCTATCTTGAAAAATAGGCAAGTTATTCAAGATCTGGAGAACAACAAGATTTTTTTGAAAAATTATAGAGATCAAAAAGTTGCATTTTGGCATGCATATGAAAAATCACCAAGCCCCATGCCTATAGCATAAATAGTTTCAGAGATATCAGAGAAACAAAATTATTGATTTTTTTCAAAATTTGAGTATGTTACTCTGTGGGCCATGCCGGGTCACCCCCAGAAATATAAGCGGCCTAAAATCAAAATTAGTGCTATCACACAGAAGAAGACAAACATAGCCTTCAAAACTGTAGGGCCACACTGAGAATATCCTGTTTCAGGATTAACAGGGCAGTAGCGAACATGGCTTTGTGCCTGTCAAATATTTATATCCTAGGCTATAAACAATATTAGCCTGTCTTATGTATTATGTTTTGTAATTAGAATTGTATAGAATTATCTGATACAGGATTTTTTGAGAGAAGATGCATTGTAAAATACGTAAAATCCAAGTCTCTTGTTGATGATTTGAAGCTTAGGTTCTCTGGACTATCTGAATATGACCTGTTTGCTGTACAGAATGAAACTGAGATGCAGTGGGTGCTTATTAGTGACAGGCCATTCCAATACCTGTGCCTCAAGTTTATTAACAAGTTTGAGAGGTTTATCTACAGCAGATGCAGGATAATTGTTGGATTCTTTGTTAATTTTTATACAGATGAATATTATTATTACTGCATGCTGAAATTGTTTGATAATCACTGGTTCAACAATTGCAATGAATTGTTTGCAGAGTATAGGATGTACACAATTCCAGATCAGAGTTCAAATTGGAGGCATTTCAAATTTTCAAATAAAATTATTGACAGGAAATTAATAGATAAGAATATTGAATTTGTTACAACAGATGAGGGACATTTGTACAACAGAGAAGATTTTAATCCGGACCTTGTCTGGTACTCAAAGCATACACACCTGAATGAGCTTATTATGTATTTCCTAAGACAAAAATTTAGGGATTGTACTTGTGATTGTATTGTTGAATCACTGGATGAGGACAACCTGAGTGACACATGCAACTGTGGTAAACAATTATCTAGCCTGTCAGTGTAATAATTCAAATGTATTTCAGATACAATTATCTGGCAGTAAACATCTACAGCAGCCCTGAGCAAGCAGTTTTTAAGAGCAGAAAAGACATCAGCAGGCAAGGTAATATTATTTTTTGTTGAAACAGAGCTATATAACTGTTAAATATTTGCTGGAAACAATCTCAACCTAGGACAGGCAGGGGGTGCTTATGTAAATAGCTTGTTCTATCTAGTGCTATATGCCTGGGTGGAAATTAGAATTGTATGGAATTATCTGATACAGGATTTTTTGAGAGAATATGCATTTCAAAGTACATAAAATCCAAGTCCCTTGTTGATGATTTCAAGCTTAGGTTCTCTGGCCTATCTGAATATGACCTGTATGCTGTACAGAATAAAACTGAAATGCCGTGGGTACTTATTAGTGACAGGATTTTTCAATACTTGTGCCTAAAGCTTCTTAGCAAGTTTGAAAGATTTGCATACAACAGATACAGGAGGATTGTTGGATTATTTGTTAATTTTTACACAGACAGGTGTTATTACTATTGCATGTTGAAATTGTATGACAGTCACTGGTTCAACAATTGCCATGAGTGGTGTTTTGAGTATAGGATGCACATGATTGCATGTCAGAGTTTAAATTGGAAGCATTTTAAATTTTTAAATAAACTTATTAACATGAGACTGGTGCATAGTGATATTGAATTTATCACCACAGATGAGGGTAATTTGTATAGTGGGGTGGATTTTGATCCAGACCGTGTTGAGTACTCAAAGCACACATACCTGAATGAGCTTGTTATGTATTTCCTGAGTCAAAAATTTAGGGATTGTGAACATGAGTGTCTCTGCCTGTCCCTGGAGGAGAACAATTTGAATAGCATATGCAACTGTGGGAAACAATTATCCAACCTGCCGGTAATACATACATAGGGTGAGAATAATTAAATTTTTGAGCCAAACAGCATCATCATGTATTTCAGGCACAAGGGTCTGGTGGCAAACAGTGAGGAGCATCATCAGCCTAGGGCTGAGGTGATCAAGCTGAACATACAACATGCTCTTAAAAAATTGCAATATTGTATTTTTGAGTGTGTTGTTGTGCTGGAGGGCTAATCCCTGAAACACAGAACAATTGTATCTAGTCATGCACCTGTTCCTATCCAAATTTGTTGCCAATTGATTGTATATACAGCACTGTTAACACTGCAGCAGGTTATACAATAATTTTTTTTGACAGAAGAAATCTTTCAAGATACATAAAATCAGAGTCACTTTTGAGGGATTTCAGGCTTGTGTTCTATGAATTGTCAGAATATGATCTTTTTGTTGTGAAAAATGAAACAGAGTTCAGGTGGCTGCTCAACAGTAAGCATGAGTTCAGATACCTGAGCCTTGGATGTTTGGGCAAGGTTGAAAAAATTGTATATATGATAGGAAGAAGAATTGTTGGATTCTTTGTAAGCTTCTATGATTCATTCAGGAACACTTACTGGTTCACAAACACAAATTTCACAGCACTGTACAATTTTTATATGCCCTTTGACCACACTTCAATCTGGAAACATTTCAATTGTGAGATTGTTCTGAGTTGTTTTGGTACATTTGAGTTTATAACTACAAACACAGGCATGGTGTATTCTGGGTTGGATTTCGTTGGCAGGCAGAATTTCTACAACGGGGGAATTATTGATATGAATGAGGTGTTGATGTATCTGCTGGGTCAGAAAATTAAAAATTGTGATCCTGTTATAAGACCTGTTGTGTGCAATTTTCTAGATAGGAGCAATATTCATATATTCTTAGGGCACCCTGCATAAATGTCATTTTTTGAGAGAAGAAACATTGCAAGATTTTTTAGATCTGAATCTCTTGTTGAGGATTTCAAAATTAGATTCTCAACCCTGTCAGAGCATGATGTGTTTGCCATCAACACTGAGACAGAGTTTCACTGGGCACTTGACAGCACACACAGTTTCAAATATCTGAACTTGAGATGCATTACAGATTTTGAGTGCCACAAGTATAATACATGTAGAAGAATTGTAGGGTATTTTGTTGTTGTTTATTATTGCATTAATTTTACCTATTATGGGTACTGGTTCACAAATTGTAGAAAACCAAAGGGATTCTATGATTTTAAGATGCTTCCCAATCAGAGCTCAAATTGGAATCATTTTAGATTTTTGCAGATGCATCTGGACAGGTTCCATATGTCAGAATTTGTCACCACATACAGTGGGATGCTGTATAGTGGTGCAGATTTTAATCATCACCTGCAGCTCTTTGATGCATACAACTATCAAATGATGAACATAAATGAGATAATCATGTACCTCCTTCAGCAAAAATTTAAAAATTGCAGCATTGAGTGCTTTAATAGGATAATGAAATCATGTAATGTGTTTACAGCCACTGAGCTGTATGCCTTTGATATTGAGATAGCTGCAAGCCTAACATGTAATATTGTTTGCAGGTTCAAGATGCAAACATTTTTTGAAAGAAGGGGCATTTCCAGATACATCAAATCTAAATATCTTATTTCTGAATTTAAGCTGAGGTTCTCAAAACTGTCAGAATGTGACTTGATGTCTGTTGAGAATAAGACTGAGTTTCAGTGGGTGCTGGACAGTGAGCACAGCTTTGGGTACCTGTGTTTGAAAAGCATTAGCTATTTTGAGTTGGAATTGTATTACAGAAAAAAGAGAATTGTTGGGTACTTTGTGAATTTTTATTATTCTGATGATTTTTTTTCCGCAAATGTCTTATTCAGACTATGGAGCTAAGAATCCCGGTTGTTGAATATGAAGCTAGTTATGCTCTTAACCCTCGGATGCATGTCACTTTTTTTTTACAACTTTACATATGTGGGGTCAATTTGACCCCAATGCAATTATGCATTGAAATAAGTACGACAGAGTAAATAGTTCAGCTAATATGGTATATTGGTCAATAAATATAACTCTGAATATAACATAGGAAACAATTACCCTTTTGTTATTATTATTTAACCCTCCCAAAAAATAACAATGTATTGACAATTCACTGTTCTACATATTAATGGTAGTTACACTTCGCTCGCAATTATCAGAACTTCAGTTGACCTGAGAAACAGTATATTAGAGATAACACAATACAGTACTAAATATTATTTTATCTAGAACAAATAAATTTTAAAAAAAGAAAAATAAAAAAATAAATAAAAAGAAGAATGTGCCGGCCTCACATGGCAATTAAATACGTCTCACTCGCATTCTGAGCACACAACAACCACACTGCTGTGGACCTTGTACACAGGTTTCCCACACCTTCTGCAACGTTCCGTCGTCTTCCTGTCCTCTTTTCGTGTGCAGACCTGGCATCTTACTCTTTTCTTTGAATATCTTTCCTCCAGTCTCTGTGCCTGCCTTACTACGACGCAAAGTTTTATTGCCTCGGTTACTGGTTTATTCATGTTCAAGCTTTGGCACCTCCCCCGCATGTGAGGAAGAATCTACTCATTCTCCAACTTGATAAGGAATATACGGCGTCTGTGACTGACGCCTGAATAGTAATTAGAATGCTGTGACAAGTAGCTTGTGTATGCATTGAGAACGCCTACATTGATTACATTATGGAAGAGGGCCATTGACCATCGAAGTGTCTGTCTTCAGCAGATGTATGTTTGAACCAGTTTGTCCTTGGCGTCCACTCCACTCTATATTTGGCTGTAAAGGTTTATATTTTCTGGCTTCTTCTTAGAATCATCATCATCAATGTGTATGTCATGATGCATGGTATTTAGTAGAATGACATTCTTGTTTCTCTTCGGCACGTAGCTTACCAGGATCTCATTTTCATGGAAGGCGAATTGTGATGTGTAAGGCTGTCTTGTCTTCATATTAGTAAGTGCCGGTGGGATTTCACGTCTTTTTTTCTTTACTGTTCAAACAATGGTTACATTTTGTAACAGGAGAGCGTTAGCCAAGTCATGACTTGTGAAGAATTGGTCAGTTGTGATATTTCTTCCAAAGTTCCGCAGTGTGTAGCACAGTTTCTTCACGACGTTGCTGACGAGGTTCTTTTGAACTGGCTCTCCTGGCTGTCATCCCAAGTAGATTAGACCGTCTTGCCGTAAAAGTTATCAGCATGGCACAACCAGAAGATCTTGATGCCGTATTTGGCCGGTTTACTTGGCATGTATTGCACGAACTTGCATCTCCCACGGAAAGGCACTAACTGTTCATCAATCGTAAGAAAGGCGCCGGGTACCATGATTCTGCGACAGGTTTTGATAAAAAGTGTCCAGATATATCGAAATGCAGCCATGTGACCAGTCTCCAAACGTGCAGCGCCAGTATGTTTGTCATCAGATCAGAGCAGTCTTCTGATGTCTTCGAAACGATTTACTCCAAAGGTTGCTTTGTATTGTTACTTCGGGTTGGAAAATTTGTTGAGAAAAAGTTCATGAACAGGAACATCCCAACTTCTCTCAGTTGGCCTCGAACCGCGCCAAATACATCTGCGCATGCGCACTTTGCAATGAGTCATGGCAGGGTGGGTGGTTGACCTTGAGATGATTTAGTTTATTTTTTTCCGTAATTGATCATAATATGAAGGATCAATTTCCCTTTATGAATGTTTTCCTGCTGTTTTCAGGCTGGGGTCAAAATGACCCCACACATGGAAAGGAGGGGTATTGTTAAAAAAACGTTAAAAATATAATTTAAAATAAATTGTAAGAAATTTATTTATACATGTTCCTATAGCTGAAGTAGCATGGTAAGATGTCACAGATAATCAGAATTATGTATTTAGATTTTATTATAATACCAGGAAATAAACAGACAGTGGGGTCAAAATGACCCCACACATGCATCCGAGGGTTAAATACAAAGCAGATATCCTAAAAAATCCACAGGTGCCTTTACAATTTTATACATATCAATGTGTGCAGAAGCCTGCCACTGGTAGCTATTATGAATTTGATGTTACAAACTCATTCTCCAGTATACAATATGACATGCCAGATTTTGTGGTGGTACTGTTTCAGACTTGAAGACACAATAATCAGGAAAAAAATTCAAGTAAATTTTATAACTGCAACATCAAGAACATATATCTTAAAAATGGCAGAAATGAGGTGTTTCCTAGAGAAAATTATAATTTAGACATGTCCAAGGATGATTTCCTTAAATTATACGAGGCATTTACAGCATACAAAAGAGTCACTACTGGCAATACTGACATGTATTACACACCAGATGAATTTAAAACACAGAGACCCATGTTTGTCATCAACACCTCAAAAAGGAAACAAGTTGTGGTTAATGACAGGACAAACATTAAAATTATCTGTGAATTCCATGATACACTCCCTGATGACACCATATGTGGTGTTATTCTTATAGGTGAAAAATCATATGTTTATGATGTAAGAAATGAGAGAGTCACAGAGCAATTCTAGAGGGCCTCTGCATATTACATTGTCTTAGTACTAGATATACAAGTTGGGCCCGGTGTCCAATTAAAATATTGAGCATATTCCAGGTAACATATTAACATAGCAGCAACAAGTATTTAAGCATATATTTTATTATACTACTGTATAAGCAAAAGCTCTTATGAGCACTTTTGGCTTAGTTTTAAGTGTAGCCATAGCAATATCAAGAAGAGCATATTTTTGACAAACTTATGGACAACAATCTCACAGATGTAGCTTTTGTACACATGGCCAAATCAATCTGTTGAGGGTTTTTCATTTGTACAGTGTCTCTCAAAAGTTTTAGGACAACGACATTTTAAACTAGGCAACCCAATTTACACAAGCCGTTGGTGGGTTGCGTGCAGAGTTAGGCTCAATTTCAGGGTTGCCACATGCACAATAGATAGTTATAAAATACGCGAAAGAAATATAAACAAGTATTATTGTATAAAATTATTAAAAATATCACTATTATATCGCAAATGAAAAAAATCTTTCTGAAAGAAAAAAATAGGTTTTCTAGTATTTCATCGCTGATGAGTCTACAGTAAGGAAAAGAGGTGAGAGGAAACGAAAGGTTACAAAAGAGAGGAGTAAGAGAAAGCGAAAGAAGAAGAGGAAAAGTAGAGGAGAGAAGAAAGATAGGATAGACGAGGAGAGGAGATGTAGTGAGGAGAATAGAAAAAGATTCGAGGAGAGATGAGGAAAAAAGAACAAAGAAGGGAAAAGAGGAGGAAAACGAGAGGAGAGGAGAGGAGGAGACGAGAAGACGGAAGTGGAGAGTAGAGTAAAGGAGAGAAAAAGAGAAGAACGAAAAAAGAGAGAATAGTGCAGTGGAGTCGGAAATCTAAGACAGGAAAGGAGATAAGAGGAGTGGAGAAGAGTGGGATGGAGATAAGATGCGAGAAAAGTAGGGAAGGCGATATGAGATAAAGCAGAACGGAAAGAGGGGAGAGAAGAAGGAGAAGGAACTGGAGAGAAGAGGTAGTTGCAGAAAATATCGTCTGAGCGTCAAAATGGATGCATTGGTCAAATTATCGACATGAAACATTCAATAACATTTAGAAATGTACTGGAGAATATATTAGATTTGTGCAAAATGACTTTTGGCTGAGTTCAGAGCAAATTAAAATCTTCCATGTAAGATCTTTGATTTTACCTGCGATTACACCACTAAAAAAATGAATGTAACTTTTAATATTTATGAGAATTGTTCAATTTTTCTCCACTTCTCGGTTCGTTGAAATGGAGATTTTGTAATTCAATATTTCCCCTCCCCCCATCGTTAATTCCAAACTGAATCATTCCGTTTCACACGGCGTGGACAATGAACACAATGGGATATGTCTAAAACTTACGAAAATTTTCTGCCACCGGAAGGGTTTGAACCTACGACCATCAGATTGACACTCCTAAACGGTAGAGACTACCCTACAAGCTTTAGCTCCTTAAACCAGGTAGAAGAACCACTACACCATTCCTTTACCTTAGAATGAAACAAGAATTTTTTTTAAGTATTCTGTTCCTCCAATATTGTAAATGTCGTTTGGTATACATGTAGTTGAACTTTACTTTAATTTTGATTTGCTTTTTTGTAGTATAACCGATATCTTCGAGAAATAATTTTGGAAATGATTAAAAACGAGAATATTGGTAGTTGTGAAAGTGCGAGTTATTTCTTCTAATTTATTATTGTGATTAGACATTATTAATGGAAAATATCTAGAGGCTTGAACATTACAGGACGATGTTCTTTTCCTGTGATACTGGAACAGACAAAATGCTTGTTTACTGATGCAAGTCTTGTGTCCAGAACAGTCTTATGAAATGTATTTGCTGTTGCGTAAGATACCAAGAAATAATTACACCGTGTGCGAACTACCAAATCTGTGCAACGTTATACGTAAACAGGCGGAAAATTTTATTCATAAAATCACTTCACATTTGACAGTATTAGTCAAGAGAGACTCGTGGGACACTGTGTTAAGGTGCTGGACTAAATCCTTCTGATTTCTCTTCCTCGAAGAATAACAATTTCTAAGGAAGAGCAACAGTGATGATCTTTCTTATTTCTTTTAAATGCTTACACTTTCGTTTAATTGGGTTAAAAATAAATAAGAATATTGCTTGCATTTCTGTCATTGACGTAGACCAAAGAGAGAGACAGACAGACAGACAGATATTACAAAATAGTTCAAATAGTGCGAGCGCCATTAAAAAGTCATGATAATTCTATGTTGCGTACTTAGAATTATTCATACAATAAGGAACATGTCTAATTGTGAGTTAACAAAAAAAAAACAATAATAAAGAAACATTTTAGCATCATGATTGCAGTTCGAAAAAGTCGGGACAGGAATTGAAAATAACGTACTGTCCTGACTAAATCGGTGAATCGGACGTCTGGTAGCCTTGCATCAATGATTATAAAACTAAAACCACCCAATATTGCAGCTTGAATACTTTTGCGCAAGAAACAGATTCATTTATACAAAAGCAAAATTGAAATTTTTACACATCCTTGCATTGAACTCAAGTGGGAAAAGGGGTAAAATTAACATGTCCTGAATTGCCACACATATAAATAGTTATTTCATTAATATTTGTCAATCTCTTTGAAGCAGTACACAATTATCGTTAGAGTATCATAATCCATTATCTTATATATAAAAATATCCCGTTGAACGTGTGTCAATTCATTTATTTGTTTACTTTTTTTATAAATTCCATATGCAGAACAATGTAGCCACTATATACTGCTATTACAAATAATGTTACCATGCTCTTGTTTAATAGAAGGGATTCTTTTTTAAGGAACATCTAGTATGGAGGATCGAACGTGGGACCGCAATGCTTTCAAAAACTCTAACCAATACACTACGCCCTTTGATTTCTTGGAGCTACTGTTCCTAATTATTCTTTCGCCTCAATATTGTAAACATTATCTGCAAAAAAGAAGTTAAATACTCAGTTATAGCTCTGTACTTCTAGAATTACTTTATACACATGCATTTGAAATTTAACTCTGAATTTCTTTCTTCGTATTAGTATATCTAAGCTTGTGAATATATTTTATTTGTAATTTTATAACGGTTTCATGAACATCTACGAAATAGTTCCTTATAACTTGGAATATGGTGAATAGATATGAAATGTCTTGAAATTCATTTTCGACCACTAGATTTTGGCAAGGGAATTATGTGTGATCCGTTTCCAGTTATTCATTGCTTAAACAAACGTTTTAAAACTATGTGGAATTTTCATTCTGGGATAAGTTTCTTTACTTGCTACATGTATGCGAACTACACTGTGTCCCACTTATCTCTGGAGCAGATGAACGAAATCAAGTATCTGAGCAGCGATGAACACGTGAGAGGAATGGGATTGCGTGGAGGGAGGAAAGCCACTGCAGTTACCAGCCTTCCCAGCAGCGTGCACTGATTCGCTCTGTCCACTCGATCCCATCTCCCCTCTCTCCACTTCTCTTCCGCTATGCGCGGCTTTGCTCCAGAGATGCTGGGACAGAATACAGTTAATTGTTTCTCAGAAAGGTATCATATATCTCTGTATACCACACATTTAATTCTTACTCACATGGAAAGAAAATGTCAATTTGTATTCAGGGGTAGTTTCACAGTTACAAACTATTTTGGCCTTGATGAGAAGTTTAGTGTAAGTAGGCATTTTGTTTATAATTTTGAAATTGAGGTTGTCCAAGGTTGAAATCCTCATATTTAGGGCTTGAACTCGTCACTTAAGAGGTTGAAGATCGTCCTCTACTTTGTGCGTGACCTTCTTTATTTTTCTATCCATTATTCATCCTCATTGTCGCGATTAGCCAAAGGTAAAATAAGAAAAGTCTTCCTCCGTGGCCTCCGACTGCAGGACGGCATGGATTCGAGACCGCCTATGCTCACTCTCTAGGTTCTCGGCCTGTGTATAAGACCGTTGGCAACCCACCATCGTGAAAAAATTGGGGAGCTACGAGTGAGTAGCGTAACCCGGTCTCGGAAATCTCCTATGAGGCATGTTCCTGGGTAAACAAAAAATAATCGATCAGACAATTCGATTATCGAAGGCGATAAAATAACCTCCGGTTGACCAAGTTGCCAATATAAATAAATGGAATACAGATTGTCTTCGAGGATACATTGTTAAAAAGGAGCGGATACACGTATTACTATCCCAATAATTATTCAATACGGTTTTTTGTTTGTCAGGAATTATCACTTAAACTACTGTATGTTGAGCTGGTGCCTACCTAGCCGCCTATGATGAAATCTACCATGAAATCAGATTCTCTTTATAATCCGACTCTGGTCACTTGTAAAGTGCTGGGTGCAGACACTGTGCATGAAAGCACAGTGTTTTGCGATAAGAAGCAGCCTTGAATAGCGTGAGTGAGTCACTTTGACCGCGGCCAAGCTAGACTACCAAGCTTGTCTGCCTTAGAAAACCAAGTCATTTTTTCACGGTTTCCGAACGCGATTGCTATTGTAGAAGTATATATTCTCTCAAAAGAGCAAGAAAGGAAATTCGACCAATGTTCTCCCGTCGTTTAAAACCAAAAATTATCTATTAAACGAAAAGTTCACGATTGTCAATAAACGGTTTAACCTATCTGAGCATAAGGTGAATGTAAATACTAAATTTAATAGAAAGGTTCTCCAAAATTTCTCTTCCACTTTCTACGTAAGGTCAGTACCCAGGGGAGGGGCCATGTGGCCCATGCTTCCCCCTCGAACAATAAAATATTTAGATGTGAACCTATAAATAAATAAATACGAAAATAACATCGTCGATTTTTGAAATGAGTAAAAATTTAAATTTTGCTTTTGTATAAAAGAATCTGTTTCTTGCACAAAAGTATTCAAGCTGCAATATTGGGTGGTTTTAGTTTTATAATCATTGATGCAAGGCTACCAGACGTCCGATTCACCGATTTAGTCAGGACAGTACGTTATTTTCAATTCCTGTCCCGACTTCTCGAACTGCAATCGTGATGCTAAAATGTCTCTTTATTATTGTTTTTTTTTGTTAACTCACAATTAGACATGTTCTTTATTGTCTAATTACGCAACATAGAATTATCATTCTACAGTTCAACTACACGTATACCAAACGACATTTACAATATTGGAGGGACAGAATACTTAAAAAAATTGTTGTTTCATTCGAAGGTAAAGGCGTGATGTAGTGGTTCTTCTACCTGGTTTAAGGAGCTAAAGCTTGTAGGGTAGTTGCTACCGTTTAGGATTGTCAATTTGATGGTCGTAGGTTCAAACCCTTCCGGTGGCAGAAAATTTTCGTAAGTTTTAGACATATTCCATTGTGTTCATTGTCCACGCCGTGTGAAACGGAATGATTCAGTTTGGAATTAACGATGGGGGGAGGGGAAATATTGAATTACAAAATCTCCATTTCAACGAACCGAGAAGTGAAGAAAAATTGAATAATTCTCATAAATATTAAAAATTACATTAATTTTTTTAGTGGTGTAATCGCAGGTAAAATCAAAGATCTTACATGGAAGATTTTAATTTGCTCTGAACTCAGCCAAAAGGCATTTCGCACCAATCTAATATATTCTCCAGTACATTTCGAAATGTTATTGAATGTTTCATGTCGATAATTTGACCAATGCATCCATTTTGACGCTCAGACGATATTTTCTGCAACTACCTCTTCTCTCCAGTTCCTTCTCCTTCTTCTCTCCCCTCTTTCCGTTCTGCTTTATCTCATATCGCCTTCCCTACTTTTCTCGCATCTTATCTCCATCCCACTCTTCTCCACTCCTCTTATCTCCTTTCCTGTCTTAGATTTCCGACTCCACTGCACTATTCTCTCTTTTTTCGTTCTTCTCTTTTTCTCTCCTTTACTCTACTCTCCACTTCCGTCTTCTCGTCTCCTCCTCTCCTCTCCTCTCGTTTTCCTCCTCTTTTCCCTTCTTTGTTCTTTTTTCCTCATCTCTCCTCGAATCTTTTTCCATTCTCCTCACTACATCTCCTCTCCTCGTCTATCCTACCTTTCTTCTCTCCTCTACTTTTCCTCTTCTCCTTTCGCTTTCTCTTACTCCTCTCTTTTGTAACCTTTCGTTTCCTCTCACCTCTTTTCCTTACTGTAGACTCATCAGTGATGAAATACTAGAAAACCTATTTTTTTCTTTCAGAAAGATTTTTTTCATTTGCGATATAATAGTGATATTTTTAATAATTTTATGCAATAATACTTGTTTATATTTCTTTCGCGTATTTTATAACTATCTATTGTGCATGTGGCAACCCTGAAATTGAGCCTAACTCTGCACGCAACCCACCAACGGCTTGTGTAAATTGGGTTGCCTAGTTTAAAATGTCGTTGTCCTAAAACTTTTGAGAGACACTGTGCACTAGAATTCAGGATTCTTGGGATTTTGACTGAGTAGCACACTGTAAGCAATAAGATCATATGGGTACTTGGCTTAGTTTTAAGTGTAGCCAAATCTGTCTGTTGAGGGTTCTTCATTTGTACACTAGGTTTCAGGATTCTTGGGATTGAGAGCATATCACACGTGGGCAATTGGGGCATATGAGCATCTTGGCATAGTTTTAAGTGTTGCCAAATCGGGCTGTTTAATCATATGGCTCTTCATTTGTATGATTTTTGCGCTCATAGTACCACAAATACAACTACTTATTTTGTTTGGTCAAGGGCCGGAGGGGGGTTATAATATGGTGGAGCAGTGGTGGCGATTAGGGGGGCGAGGGGGCTCTTGCCCCCTGTTTTCCGTCACTTTTGCCGTTGAACTGTGCTAAACCTTATCTTCAAAGGAAAATGCTGTCTTTGCCCCCCCCCCCCTTCCCCAGGATTTGGAACCCAATCGCCTCCACTGGGGTGGAGCATTTCTTTTCGTTATTAGGAGCTGTGCCGTTACCTGTAAACACATTGTCTATGTTAACTTGACGCTCATGTGTCGACCAATACGGAATTGTTTTTTCTCATTTGTTTATTATTTTTGTTTTAGTGAATTGTATTGGTCTTCTTGTGCTTAAGTGATTTTTTTTTCATGATGGACAATGCACACATATTGGAATGCCTCCCTTGCCCTCCGTGCTCACGTCTATGAGAAGGATTGTTACTGCTGAGGCTCTCCATGAAAAGCATGATTTAGAACGGTCTTCTTATCCTGAACAGGTATTACACTTTTGAAAGATCCTAGATGCATGGATTCAACACACACAGAAACGCTGAGGTCGTTAGATCTGACTCAACGTTTTATTATTTTTTATTATTTTACTTCACTTTTCTGCCACTTTTGACTAATCGCGACTATGAGGATGAAGTTGATGAAGTGACACTCCCATCCATGCCCAGTCCAGAATTCGGGACATTGGACGCCGGGCGACAAGTAAATCCAGTTCACAACCGTTGACTTCGTAGTAGCCATTTATCCTCGTTTATCTACTCGTCATTAAATGAACACTGACGTCATCGAAGCTGCTACCCTCGAGATATAAATAACCATCAAGACTTAAGTTTCGGTGGTGATAAATTGTAGACAGTTGTTGCTTCATTCTGCGTGCAACATTTCATCGTAACCTAACCTCTCGATTTCAATGCACCGTGCTGTTTGACACGCTCTTCTTTTCAACAGTTCACTCATTAGGTCCTTAGTTATGTTGTAATTTATATAGGGTAACCGCACTGGGACAGTCCCGTTTCAGAGGCGTGTTCCGGTCGTCCCTTCGATATTATTTAAAAACACTATTTGTCTCGTTTTATAAAAGTCCAGGTGTTAGCTTGAAAACCAAGTATAAAGTTGAGACATTTCATGCTAAACAAATTTGTATTGTTTTGCGTGTGTTCCGTTATTTGTAGAGCAGTCCATAAGCATGCCCAAGAAGCTTACATGCAGCTTCAATATGGACTTGGGACAAGACACAAACCACAAACTCAAATGGCAAATCTCGCGTCAGATGTTGATGAAAAAATATAGATGCTCTCAAGTAGATTGATTGTTCTGATAAATACTTCTTGCATTCCTCAACTTTAGCGTAGGGCTAACATCAAAGGTTGATCAGAAGGAACCAGAAATACCGAGTAAGTCACACCGAGATTATAAAAACGACAGTTCATATTTCAAATAATAATACGATAGTATAATTATAAAAATAATTTTATAATTAGGCCTAACTTATTTTTCAGGAGGGGAGGAGGTAAACTGATCTTGGGATGTCCCGTTTTTTGGGCCAAAATATTATGGTCACCCTACTACTAGGGCACCAGAATATCTAGCTACGGGGCTTTCATTCCATTGTAATTATCATACTCTTACCATGAAAGGTCTCCCGCGTATTATCCGCAGTCCCGAGTTCGAACTCTTGTCAGAGCTCCAAAATGTGGGTGATGACTTAAAAGAATGAATATAGTTCGGAAAACTTAATAAAGACGATCTGGCTCCTATTGAGAAAGTCTGATAACAGCGGCGATGGGACTCTGTAATGACCCCGAGTTTGCCATTACTTCGTGGTTTTATATTATTATTATTATATTTTATATTATTATTATTAGTATTATACAGTTAATAATTCATATATATATTCATAAATATGGCCACCTTTATAATCAATTCATATATCTACAAGTATGAATAGCGGCAAATTTAAGCAATTTACATAGTTTCAACATTAATCGTTTCATTTGCTTTTAAATGTTCTAAGGAGTGTTATAAGTTTCATTTTGATCAGTGAATTGAAGCCGAAGTTAATAATTTCTGAGTTAAATTCCTTATATCTATTTGTTGTTTCATGTTTCTGGCAAACGCCGTTCGTTTCTCTTATATTTTGAAAGCCATTGTTGATGAATTTAAACTCTTGTGGGGTGAGAAGATCACGTGCTTTTCATTGCATTGTTGCCTCCACATACCTAAATTCACTGTGCCAGATTACTGTACTTTTCTAATATATTACTGTTGGCTTTTATAGAACTTCCTAGTATTAAAAGGTTATTGTGTCTGGTAACACTGTGTAACTGAGGAGGTGTTTTCTCCTTCCAGGAAAACGGTTAGGAGTCGCGCGGAGAGATTTGAAGTAGCCAGAGGTGCTTCGCGTTACGGAAAAGATAGGCTTACGCATCTCGTGCTGTACCGTTCAAAAGTATTTGAATTGTAATTTTTAGTCTGACATGATATACGTGCGTGTCTAAAATAAACGTAAAGTTGAACATATTGCGGTTTTTCTTTATTTCGAAAGTGTATTTCGTACTTGTGGATACCTGCATCAGGAGGACAACGTCGTGGGTTGTCATTGGACTTCACCTGTGGATCCAAGGGGAAGGAACGCAGTAATTCAGCCCGATCCCTGGGATTATCCAGCATGCTCTGCTGAGCTTATAAGGTAAGTGTACTGGTGAAGTGCACCGCTACGTGGGACGTAGCAAGTTTTGGCGCCACATCGCGGGGCTCGTGAAGAGTGAAAATTGTCCTTTCTCCCATTGTGTGAAGTGCTTCACAGTGGTCCAGAGTGTTTTGTGTCCTCCCAAAATTTATACCACTTTCCCAGAAGATGGATAGGAAGAACCTAAGGAGCCAATCACGCAGCGTAGTACAGGAGACGACAGCGGCGTCTTGCATCATTACTTGGACAGAAGAATCTGGATACCGATGTCAAAAATGTGACAGGTTATTCCACACTGGGTGTGTGGCACGAGCAGAGACTGTGGTCGGCGAGAATGACAAGGAGTTGCTGTGTCAAACGTGCTCTTAACAGAGGATGCGGCCGGTGGAACCTGTACTAGGCACCGTGTCAGTGATCCCGGATTGGATAAAGGCCGTGATGGAGTGACAGGATAAGATGATTGCTGCAATTGCTGAAAAGGAACGTGAGCGGGAAGAGACCAGGTTAGCCCAGGAACGTGAGCGGGAAGAAAGAGACCGGCAAGGACAAGAACAGTTCGTCAGCGCTATGGAACAGAAGGAACGTGAGCGGGAAGAGACCAGGTTAGCTCAGGAACGTGAGCGGGAAGAGACCAGGTTAGCTCAGGAACGTGAGCGGGAAGAGACAAGGTTAGCCCAGGAACGTGAGCGGGAAGAGAGAGACCGGCAACGACAAAGAACAGTTCGTCACCGCATTATCGGAAAAACAAAGGGAGAGTAATGAACAGATTGCGGGAAAGTTTGGTGACATTATGCAACAACTAAGTGCTCTTCCTATTCAAATACAGCTTACATCTGAACGTATTGGGCAAGTCGAAGAAGCACAACAGGGTCTAGCGTCCAAGCAGACTGTCCTTGAGTCCGACGTAGGCGTGTTGAAGGATCAAGTGAGCGAACTTTCGCAGGACATTTCTGGTCTGCGGACCCAGCTAAAGGAGACTGTGACGGAGACCCACACGAACCTACAAAACGACATTGCAGACCTTCGGCAGCGTGTGACAAATTTAGTTTTTCGAGAGGAAACTGTTACCCCTCCCGTAGGCGAAAACATGGGCCACAACATTACCTCGTCGCCCCGTCACATTGCAGGAATGTACGTACAACAGCAGTCCTTGCAGATTGAGAGAGATCATCGACCTTCTGTGCGCGAGCCCGTACCTGCTCGAGAGGCAGCTCGGGTTGGACAGTACGACGTTGACGAACGACGAGTAAGAGATGAAGTGTCCGATTCGGATAGTGCCCCTTTAAGAGAGTGGAATCTTCGTTTGCCACGCATGACAGACATAAATCAGTTACCAAAATTTGACGGAAACATTGAAGCGTACTCAGCGGAAAAATATCTGACCGACCCAAACCTTAGCTTTCACCTAATGCATGTACCTTATGAGTGTCGAGTAGGTTTGCTGTCTCGAATCTTTGTGGGAACGGCTGAACATTGGCTTTCCGCGAACCGTGACCAGTTCCAAAACTATGAGGACTTTTGTGAACAGTTCCGGGCACAGTTTGCTTCCCCGGAAGCTAAACAACGACAACTTGCTGCTTTGCGACGGCGTCGTTATTCTAGGCAAACTAATTCGTCCATGGAAAGTTACGCCTGGAGTACCTACGCTGCTTTCAAGAACTTGTCTGACAGTTTACGAGAAAATGAAGTGGTGACTTTGATAATCGAACAGCTCCCTTTTCGAGTGCGACATCTGTGCCTTGCCAACGCTCCTAGGAACATTCGTGACCTGACAACATTTCTTAAAAGTTACGAAGTGTGCGAAGAACCGATGGGTTGGCAAACGTATGACAACACGGCTGGCGTACGACGACAGGAAGACTCTAACTTTCGTCGTACACAAAATAACCGAGCTCCACAAGTAAGGATGGTAAGACAAAATAACCGTCCTAACAATCAAAACCAAAATTCATTTCATCCGTACAATACTTCTCGACGGCAGAATCAACAGAACCGGACGTCTCAAACAGATGAGCGGTCAGAAAGAAGGAGGCAATGAACACCACCTGCTCGTCGACGACAGCGATACAGGCCGAGCTACCAACGGTCAAGATCGGACTCTCCCCGTCATAACCCGATGGTGAACGCTGAAACAAACACTGATGAGCCGCCGTTAAGTCACGAACAGCAACAGGCCATAAATGACACTCGAAACTACTACTGGAACATGAATCAGGCAGGTGGGAATTCTACGGAAAACTCTCACCTTGCTTAATTGATCAGCTCCGTGTTGGGCAAGGGCATCTTGAGGAGCTATCCCACGTTAGTGATTCCAGATCTTTTGGAGTGACCACGACGATTGATTTAACTGAAACTGAAAAGGCTGTGATCCGAGGTGCCGTATTTAAAATTCAAAAATTATCTTCAAATAGCACCACTCCGATCTAGAATAGTAACATCGCTGGACTTCCGGTATCTTGTGTCATCGACACCGGAAGCGAGGTATCATTGTTGAATTATGAAATTTGGGAACGTTTAGTGCAGAAATTCAGTGGTATGGCATTTACAAAAGAACCACAAGTTAGGCTGACAGACTTTACAGGAAAACAGCACGTACGTGTGTGTGGAAAACGAAAACTTACAATATCATTTGATGCACAGGAAGTTCAAGTGGACATTTTTGTGATCAAAAACATTGCGGCAGATATGTTTTTAGGAGTTCCGTTTCTGCGTGACTACAAGGCTAATGTGGACTTTCAAACCAATCAGCTGATACTTCGCCTCGATGATGAATCATCCTTGTCTGAGAATATAGTTTTTAACGTGGGTGCAAATGAGCAAAGGATGGCTGTGCACCACGTTCAATATGACAAGTGGATGCCTAGTGAGGAGGATTTGAAGTGCAAGGTAGATGAAAGTATTACTTTGAGTTTTTCAGAACGAAAGGAACTGTTAGATTTGATTTTAAAATATCAACCGACGTTTTCTGACAGACCTGGAACGGTCAAAGGACTGGAATGTGTAATAAATTTAATAGATCAAATTCCTGTATTTCGGAAGCCTTATCCGATTCCCATTTCTAAACGTGCTGCACTCAACAAGGAATTAGAACAATGGGAGCAGTGGAGAGTTATTCATGAAATGTTTTATTGCGCCTTTATTGTCGACTCGAATGACCGATTGTGGTCAATTTCATCATTGATATTGTTTTGGCTCCCAAACATTCGATCCCACAAGTCATCCGACCCTTGCCCGACAACTAACAAATGGATACATTTTGAATGAAGGAAGGAATCTCGCAAGTGCAAATGAACTTGTAGATTAAATTGTTGTTTTGTTCTTTTCATTACTCAATACTGTCGAACAAAAGAATCGATTGTTCTGTTAAATCAGGTTGAAATGCAAGAAAGAAAGAACTGAGAGTACAAGAAACATATCTGTTTATTCCTTTTAAAAGCAAGAACGCGATTTTTCTGTAAAAGCCTGTACCAATGAATGAAGCTTGCGACTGTAATTTCCTGTAAATATTTGTATGTTTTCTTTTGTTTTGTTTTCTTTTGTGGAGAAGCATTACTGTAACAATGCAATAGATTGGTAACTTTTTCTCATGTTCGGCGATGGTTGTCAAAGTGCCGACAACTTATCCTTTTGTAATTGTTTTCTGTGATTGTTGAACAGCTTGTATATACGAATCGTATATGTTTCTAATGTAAGTTAAAACGGTAGAATATTTTGATTGTCAAAAGAAAAACACGAATTACGTATTGCAAGCTAAAGATTAAGCTCTGTGCACACATTCAAATTCTTTTGGAAGCTTATTTTGTAACAATGCTTTGAATCATTCTTTTTTTTGTGTACAAGAATGGAATAGTACACTAACTTTGGTTTCTTATCTCCCTAATCTGTTTATGGTGAATGCGTTACAAAACATTTGTGTAATCAATGCTAAGATACTTCGTTGTTAGTACGTTTTCTGGCACAGACAAGTATTATATATATATATATATATATATATATATATAAATACTTTTCTTCGATTTTCTCATTAAATATTTTTTTTTATTTGGAAGAGGGTGGATATTGTAATGACCACGAGTTTGCCATTACTTCGTGGTTTTATATTATTATTATTATATTTTATATTATTATTATTAGTATTAAACAGTTAATAATTCATATATATATTCATAAATATGGCCACCTTTATAATCAATTCATATATCTACAAGTATGAATAGCGGCAAATTTAAGCAATTTACATAGTTTCAACATTAATCGTTTCATTTGCTTTTAAATGTTCTAAGGAGTGTTATAAGTTTCATTTTGATCAGTGAATTGAAGCCGAAGTTAATAATTTCTGAGTTAAATTCCTTATATCTATTTGTTGTTTCATGTTTCTGGCAAACGCCGTTCGTTTCTCTTATATTTTGAAAGCCATTGTTGATGTATTTAAACTCTTGTGGGGTGAGAAGATCACGTGCTTTTCATTGCATTGTTGCCACCACATACCTAAATTCACTGTGCCAGATTACTGTACTTTTCTAATATATTACTGTTGGCTTTTATAGAACTTCCTAGTATTAAAAGGTTATTGTGTCTGGTAACACTGTGTAACTGAGGAGGTGTTTTCGCCTTCCAGGAAAACGGTTAGGAGTCGCGCGGAGAGATTTGAAGTAGCCAGAGGTGCTTCGCGTTACGGAAAAGATAGGCTTACGCATCTCGTGCTGTACCGTTCAAAAGTATTTGAATTGTAATTTTTAGTCTGACATGATATACGTGCGTGTCTAAAATAAACGTAAAGTTGAACATATTGCGGTTTTTCTTTATTTCGAAAGTGTATTTCGTACTTGTGGATACCTGCATCAGGAGGACAACCTCGTGGGTTGTCATTGGACTTCACCTGTGGATCCAAGGGGAAGGAACGCAGTAATTCCGCCCGATCCCTGGGATTATCCAGCATGCTCTGCTGAGCTTATAAGGTAAGTGTACTTGTGAAGTGCACCGCTACGTGGGACGTAGTAACTCAATGCGTTCAACGAAGAACCCATTGATAGGCTTTTGTCTTCAAAAGTCTGTTGGACTCCATGGCTATGCAGAGCACCTGCGTTACATTGAAAAACTGAAAACTTCCATTACGTGAAGTCAAATTAACAATTTTGTAATAGCCTCTACAACCGGTGGCAATCGAAGACCAGTTCTGCCTTTCCCAATTCATTGTTACTTGATTCCGCACAAGCTTTGTATTGTTCATACTTATTAGAATTTCTTTGAAATTTGAGTTTCCGTTAGCACACAGTATGCGCAATAACTGAGAAGAAGGGAAGGTTTAGAATGTTGATTGGAATACTGACACCTAAATCATTACAACACGAACTTGAAAACAAGGTCAAGACGTCCGCAGAAATTTAACCACGATGGGCCAAAATCACTTTCAGACATTATGTGCCTATTTGTTCGAATTTCTAAGGTAAGGAAGACATATGCTATAAGAAATATCTCGATTAAAGTGCACCATTGTTAGTAGTATAAGTATTACATAACCATTTCGTTGTTTGACGTTTAAGTTACTTTACCTCTTGTTTTAATACTTACACAGAAATGAAACATGAATCATAATTGGACAGTTTTATATGGCCGGGTCGAGAATAGACGTCCTTTGTATTTCATCTTAGGAAATTTTTATTCATTGAAATATCTTTTAAAGAGGGCAAAGTGCGCATGAGCGTCATAAAGCAATTGTATTTCGAGGAAAGCGAAACAAAATTCTAAATGGGACAGGTGTAGCGCATTTGGAGAGGAGTGAGCAAGATTTTATTTAACTCACAAAATTCATTTAAGTCGCCTGTTTTTTTCTAAATAAGAATGAGATGGATGTGACTATTAAGAACGGTTCGCAGTGCGTATCGGAGTGAGCAAGAAATGTTTAGTAAATATATTTCTTGAAAACCTGAGTGCCAATTTTAAAGTAATAAGCATAATCTTGAGTTTGGGTCATAGAAACAAATGTTTAGAGTGCGGAGCGAGCAAATCTATTGTTACTAAATACATGGTAAAAAACAGACAATTTGGTCCAAATTGAACAAAGTATATATATATATATATATATAAGTCTTAGTTCATTAGAAACCGAATTCGTTGCCTGTGTGCTCACTGAGCGTCTGCTTGAGACGATTCCAGACACTTTGGCGCCACCGGTCAGCTGTGTCGCTCGGAACTTGCTTTTGCACGATTCGAATGGAAACAGACAACTCTGCTAGTGATTGTTGCAGTCTAATTCTCGAATGAATATTTCTTTTGCTCTCGTTGCCTTCACGAATTCTATTTAAAGCAGCCCAATAATCAAAGAAAAAAATAGCTATATTAGGAACCTTTCCACAACTCCCATATTCGCAAAATAGTACATATTGTGGTTGGTTAGTCCACTTTATGCACAGTAAGGCTAATCGGGACTGGACCTACAGTTTAAAGTGGGATCCGAGCCACTTGTGCCTCCACCGGGTATCGAATCCTGGACACCTTGATTACAAGGCGACGACGCTCCCACTGCACCATCGGGGAGGCCCAGTACATATTGCGCCAGAATATTTTAAATAGTAGGTGTTAATTGTATTTTTGACTGTAAACACGAGAATCAAATAAAAATGTTCCTACATTTTTCATCACATTTTAGTGAAGACAAAAATGCAATGTTCAAACTTTCTTGTAATACTCTTCTAGATATCCAAGTTACAAGAAGTTGTAATTTCTTAATGATAACTTTGTTGCAACATTAATATATGTCTGTCATTGTAATTAGCATTTCTCAGCTACGGTATAGTAAACGTTCATGAAACTTCTCACTCTTTAAAATTAAGCACTTTTTGCGTGACGCCCGCCATCATAAATTAGGAGGGAGGAAAAGAAACGGATGACATGCTCACTCAACAAGAGGCCTTGCATCAGTGTTGCTTTCAAATCTGGGCCGATTAACAATTACAAGAGTCAGAACGAGTTTACGCCATAGATTAAGCTGATGCACTCGTATCCGGACTGAGATTTTCTGTGTCTTCTACAGATGACTGCAGCCATAGCAGCTTCGTCTACGGTCAATATTTTCCAAATAATTGCCCTAAATCAAGAAATGTTCCAAAATAGTGCACATGTTGCACTACGTCGCTATGTATTAGTAGCGACATGTTTTGTGCTGCCATTGGTTGGAAATGTTTTGCGTGTACGTCGATTCAAACTGTTTCTTTCAAGGTTAGTTGGTAAAACTACACACAGTAATAAAACTAGACCGTATGATCGCAATAATCGAGACATTTAGCTTCTTGAGCTTTTCTAGTCGAGTCAGTTTGTTCTGCCAAGACGACACCATCTACTTTTTATAAGTAGTTCATTGAAAAAATTTCTTGTGACTAAGAAATGTCTCCCTCTGTTGCTAATATCGGATTCTTGAGATAACAGCGCAAAGTAATGGTGTTCGCTCTACCTCAATTTGGTGTAGCCACTTATTTTATTGCGACATGTTATGAGAGCAGTGACGTGCGGTGACGTCGACACTTGGGGAAGCAGCCAGTGGCGTGCTCAAGGGAGAGGGTGGGGTTGGTGTGGGTCACACACCTCCCCCTTTTAGGGCCCAGTATTCCTAAAAGAAGAATGTCAATAACAGGAAAAGATTACAAAATGATGAATAAGTACTAAAAAACTACACGTAAACCCCACCCACATTCGAAAATAAAAAACGATTTGATTTGACTACTAAGCCAGAGATCCTGGGTTCGAATCCCAGCTTGGCCATGGGTATTCTTTGTGTGTGGCCCTTCATCAATTTTATCGTATCATCTTCGCGATTAGCCAAAAGTGGCGGAAAAAGGAAGTAAAATAAACCAAATCGAGCAATCAATCAATGATTTGATTTCCTTTTTTTTCTTAGCGTCGCTTTTTTGTCACATTTGGTTAATTGCGAAGATGATGTGATAAAATTAATGAAGGTACAAACACAAAGAACACCCATGCCCAGGTCGGGATTCGAACCCGGAACTCCTGGTGTCGTAGCGGCTGTGATAACCATTCCCGCACAGTTGGTTGATTTGGTGTTTTAAGTCCACTTTATGCACAGAAACAAAACAGGAAACAAAACACACTTTTTTGTAGTTTCTTCAATAATATTCACTTGGCTTTTTGAGTTCTGAGATACATTTTTCATTCCAAATTATTTCATTATTCACTGCAGACTACAACACATAGGACAAGAATGCGCACTCATCACACACGGGTTCGAATCCTGGCCTGGATTGTTCATATGTTTCATCAATTTCATCATATCATCACTCATCCTCATTTTCGCAATAACCAAATGGGGCAGAAAAGCGAAGTAAAATAAACCAAACCAACAACAATATGAACGTGCGTTCTCTCTTGCCCAAATAAATACATCCGTATTTGTGACTGTTAGAGGCCAAGAGATTAGTATATTTAAATAAAACACTACTGAAACGAGAGTGAGAGAGAGCCCGAGCACATATTTGTAATTTAATCTTTATATATTCCATATTTGAAAAACAAAAAAGAATGAAAGCATAACATTATTGTCTGCACATAACACGTTCCCATTTCATAAATAATAAAACTACATCCCATATTATACATACATATTGTACAACGTGTAAAATGTTGTGTAAATACAAAGAATTTTACCCTGAGTTCTTTAGAGGATTTACAAAAAAAATCTATGAGAAACCAATCCCCTATCTGTCCTATAGGAGATAGACTGGGGGACCTGAAAGCACGGGCTTTCAACTGGTCAGGCGGAAGAAGAGCGAGCTAGGGTATCCAGCCAGCTTTGCCCGCGGAGAACACCGATGGACGAGAAGAGCCTGGAAAAAAAGGTGTTGCATATGAGCTGTGGTGGCTTAACAAGACAATAAACATTGTGATTTGAATATAATTCGACATGTGAGGTTGATTGAACTATCTCTGCTAGACTAGCTACTCCTCAGTGCACGTCACTGTATGAGAGTTATTTCAGCCGACATTGCAAGAAAATATAACGCAACATCAGTTTAAGGTTGTACAGTCTGGGTAGTAATGACCCCATTGAAAGTCAATAATGCTGCTACAACACAGAAGTGTCCGTGACTCTACGACATGATTATTTACCAATAATATACTTCTCCCAACTCTGTCTCGAGAACTTTGGTTCATTTCTCTTTCTTAATCGTGGCTGCGTATTGCAAGGGCGAAGTGTTTGTGATATGGAGGTAGCAAGGTGGTAAAAAGTGTTATTTTTTATCCTGCGTTTGAGACTGGGTAACGACATGAAGACGTACGATATTTAAACTTCTTGACTGTATGCTTGCTTTGGTGCAGGTGGAACTCATTTGTTTGAGTTGGTGTTTTAAGTCCGCTTTATGCACATTAAGGCTAATCGGGACTGGACCTACAGTTTAAAGTGGAATCCAAGCCACTAAGTGTCTCCACCGGGTATCGAACTCGGGACCCTTTGATTACAAGGCGACGAAGAAACCACTACGCCATTTTTTTTAAGGAATACCCCTAACCGGAAGTATCCGCCGTTTTTCACTATATTCTCTAGATTTTAATTTCTCGGTTATTCTCAATTTTCAGTTTCTCTCATTTGGACAAACACAAATACCCTTGCCTTACCCGGGACTCGAACCCGGAACCCCTGGTGTCGTAGCGCGCCTTGCTAACCACTAAGCCAAGGAGGTCGACAGGACCATCGGGGAGGCCTTAGGTGGAACTCGTACCCCTCCTACTTGACTGCGAGAAGAACTACCGAAGTAAGAAAGGACCGGGCGTCCGGTAAAAAAGGCCCGAAAACGAAATACTTGTGGTCTAGGTGATAGGACGCAAAGATACACCAGCAAACTTCATGGGTGACGTGGAAGTAGAGGTCAAGTGATGAACAGTTACTGTGATTGGGTGGTTGCAAGGAATGAGATTTATAAAACGTTTTATTGTTCGCTCCATTCGCGAAACAAACATTTCTGTACGATTCACATCAAGTTTATACGTCAATCATTCATTATTACAATTATGCCCTATCTCAGGGGATCCCAAACTTTGTACTTTTAACATTTTTCAGCGGCGCCCAAGTCAGAATGTAGGCATAGGCCTTTGCTTGCCTTAAGTTAAAAAATAAGCACATATTTCAAATTCAGAAACATTGTTTATGTAAAAAGGACTAAATAAGCAAATGTTTGAAACAATCATATCTAAAACCATCTGTAGACTAACAAGTAAGTGGCATTTCAGTGAAAATATCGCACCCCGGGGCGCCACGGAGCACACTTTGGGAACCACTGCCCTATTCAATTTTGAATCAGTTTGTGAAGAAAGGTTTAATTAAAATGTCCATTAAGACTCACACCATTATATGCTTGGATAGTTTTACCGTACTGGACTTCTGGTAAATTAGCACTTAATTCATATTACAAATAAATTAAATAAGTTACTTTTCCTTTGCTCCTTTTGTTCAAATGTACAGTCTACATGGAACAGCCATCTGAAGCACCACCCTCCTCCCCCAATCTAATAACTCCAACAGAAGTAAATTTTTTGTCGACTATAGTCTGCAAATTCTGTTCTCAACCAGAGAGATAAAATCGTAACAATTCTATTGCGAGTGACCTTTCACAACGATGAGGAAAGTGAGATCCTAGTTCCAGCGAATAATTCGTTTGGCCCGCTTCAGTAGATTATAGTGCACGCTGAATGTGCACAAAAAATATAGTTTCAAATATAATAGTGGCTTCGCAAATGATCTGCGGAGACTGTATTTGTATAAGCATTCTCTTCCTTCCCTGAGGAGAATTGAATAAAACAATGGCTTGGTGTAGCTTTCAGAGGCGAGCGGCACGTGACACGCAAACCAGCATTCAGAAAGCGACAGGACAAGTTGCATGTGTCGCTCTGATTAGGCAGTTTTCTCAATACCGTGCTCTTGTTAGCTCATGCGCGGGGAATGTTTGAATTTAAACTAACTGTGCTAGTGTCGCTTGCCGCTTGTAGCTTCTGTGTGAATTCTCCGTGTCGCTTGTCACCTCTCACTTGTCGTCTGTCGTTTGCAGCTTTTTTGCTTTGTAAGGGAGATTTCACACGAAAGCGACAACTAACACGTGTCCCTTGGAAGCGAACCAGCAGTAATGAATTGAACCTTTCGAACAGAAGCGACACGACAAGATGCAGGTGTCGCTTGTAGCTTGCGTGTCGCTCTGATTTGCCAGTTTTGTTAATACCGTGCATCATGTCGCTTCGTACTTTTGTTCTCGCATGCGCGGTGAATGTTTTGCATTATATTGAATTTTCTAATGTCGCTTGTTGCTTTGGTATAAAATCTCCATGTCGCCAGTCGCCTGCCATTTAAGCAGATTCCAGACCGAAGCGTAACGCGACAAGCGACAAGCCTCGGTAATCAATGCTACGTTTCGAACTGATACAGCACGGTAAGCTGCAAATATTGCATGTCGCTTGGTTGTGTCACTCAAACTTGCTATTTTATCAATGTTGTGCATCGTAACGCCTCCACTTGTTGTCGTGCACGGGCGGTGAATGTTATAGTCTACAAGACAAGAGGGACCCGTCTCTCTTGTCGATGTGGAAGCACACTGTCGCTTGTCGCCTCCGTCAGAATTCTTCCCCTGACCCCTTCAAGGAGACTTCAGATCGAAGCGACAAGTGGCAGGCGACAACCGACAGGCAAAACTGGCATGGACGTCAGCAGGTTTTTTTCCAGGGAGGAGCAAGGAAGGTATTTTTTTTCAAAGGGGGGAAAATAAGCCACATTTTCCCCAAGTTTCCCTCAAAAAACATTGCTTACATTTGAATTTATCATGTTCGTGCATTAATAAACACTTATTGTTGCGGCTGAAATGAAATTATATGTGTGAAATATATAATTTTTGGTTGAGGCACCCTTGCCTCCTTCCGGACACCCACGAAGACTAGCGACTGAATCTAAAGCAAGAAATTCACCGCTCATTCTCGAAAAACCTAATGCATCGACCCGCAAGCGACATGTGCAGCTTGACCTGTCGCATCAATGCGAAAGGTCGAATTGATTACTGAGGGTTCAATTCCAAGCGATACGTATCTCCTGTCGCTTGGTACCTATTGCGTATCGCTTGGTAGCGTTCCAATAAAGAGATTCGTTTCACACAGTTGCGGCATGATAGGCCGCACAAGCCTGCTTTGATTTCTGAAATCATCAAACAACACAAAAAAGTATGCAAAGTAAAAATTAAGATTCAGCGATTAGGGTAAATGTGATTATTTTCTCAATTCCACAGTGGGGCAAAAACTCCTTAAGTACGGAGTAGTGTAATTGATACTAATATAAACTCAACAAATGATGAGCCCCCTCAGGCAGATTTGGCTACACTTAAAACAAGCTCAACATGCCCATATGACCTTATTGCTCAAGTGTGGTACTCTGTCTAATCCAAGATTTTTGTAAAAATGCCCTCGGGAATTTCCCGAAACTACAGTGTACAAATGATGACCCCCGTCAGATTGATTTGCCCACACTTACAAAAGTTGCATCAGACAGATTGTTGTCCATAAGCTTGTTAAAAATATGCCCCTTTTGATATTGTTTTGGATACACTTGAAATTAAGCCAAGATCCTCATAAAACCCACACCAACCCACATATATTTACTTCCGGTTTAAGTTCAATTGGATACCAGGTTCAATTTGTTTATCTAATATTAAAACAATGTAATATGCAGAGACTTTCTAGAATTGCTCTGTAACTCTCTCATTTCTTACATCATAAACATATGATTTTTTACCTATGAGAATAACACTACATATGGTGTCATCAGGGAGTGTATCGTGGAATTCACAGATAATTTTAATAAAAACTCTCGGGAAATTCCCGTGAAAAATATGATCCCTCGGGAATTTCCCGTAAAAAAAGCCCTCGGGAATTTCCCGTAAAAAAAGCCCTCGGGAATTTCCCGTAAAAAAGGCCCTCGGGAATTTACCGTAAAAACAAAATTCACTGGAAATTCCTGTTTTTTTCTTCTCGGGCGGCTTAGGGTATATAAAGAGATTTTGCATTACATATCAGCCAGTATTGTGAGAGTGACTGAGGAGTACAGATGTGTTGTTACAGTGCTTTTCATACTACAGGCCTGTTTGGTTTAATATATAACATTTCTTATTATTCATATTAAATATATTTCTTATATATTGAACAAAAGGGCTTATATTTTGTATAAAAAAATCTGATATTTGTTACATCCAGCTTGTTTGTTGTAATCCACTCATATTTAGAGTCAGGCTTATATCTGCCCCAGCCTGTTATACAAAAATCAATACATAACACACAGTGTTAGGTCATTGCCTTTCTAGGACATGCATGTCTGTGCAGGTATTTGTGCTAGGTCAGTGTAGATCAATATTTATTCTCTTTTTCCACTTGTAGGCTATTAGATTTACAACCTGTCATAGTAAGCATAGAGTTTTGATTTAAAACCCAAAAAAATTTATATAATAAACCGAGGATAAAAATTAAAAATATTAACATATTAAATATACACAAGAAATATACAAAGCACACAGCTGAACAAAACTTATATATATATATATATATAATAAGTACAAAATTTTGAATTGAACCCCAGGAAATCTTATATAATAAACCAACAACAAAAATGCCAAATCAAAAATATTGCAATCAGTGTAATAAGAATATATCCTGCCCCAATTGGGCTAGGCACCAAAAGAATTGTGACCCAGGCAAATATAGAACTCCCACAAAAATATGCCCCAAATGCCATAAAATATTTAGCAAGGCATATTTCAATAGACATGTAGGCTCTTGTTCTGTACAGTCATCAACATTGCCCCCACAACCATCTACATCTGGTCTGAAAAGGAAGCTTGAACCACTTGTTCATGCTAGAGCAGCAAAACAGCCGCGCTTTGTACCACCTATCCATAGCAGTTTTGCTGGCCAACTTAGGGATCACTGTTTTAAATCAGAGCCAAGATGTGACATTAAGAATTTTTTGAACAGTATAAATCCTGATGTGCAGGCAATTCTAAATGCACAAAATGCCTCTTATAAGCTGTCCCTCAAATTGTTTACACAATATAAGAAGCCAAATGGCACAAAATTTACACAGCCCCACATAACAGAAACTGTACCTGTATATTCAAATACAAATTCTGACAAAATAATAAGCAGTTTGATAGATCAATTGAATATTAAACATTCTGAATTTGCTGGAAAAGAATCAGGATGGAGCCTGAGCGGATCTCCACACAAGTTATATATTAATATTTTTGAATTCAGCCCATTACAAGGTTCTACATATCTGCCATTACCTGCCAATATTAAAAACAAAAGAGCCGTGGTTAACATAGAAAATACCGACCAGAAATGCTTTTTGTGGTGTATTTTAGCTGCTTTCTTTCCAGTTTTAAGGAATCCTGAGAGAATAAGTTATTATAAACAGCATGAACATGATTTTGATGAAGCAATGAAGGGCTAAGAATATCCAATGTCTGTTCAGAATATTGATAAATTTGAAAAAAAAAGGCCAGGGATATCAATGGTAAACAATTATCTATTAATGTATTTATTTGTTCTACTGGCCGTGGCAATTGCTTGATAGCACCTCTCAGAATCAGTACGCTTGATGATGAATCTGCTGCTCCGATTGATCAACTCTTAATTGAAGGGGATGACACACACCATTACACCTTAATACATAATCTTGAAGCTTTAGTAAGAAAGCAAATAGACAAATTTAATAGAATATTCAGGTTGTGCCGAAGATGTTTAACTGTATTTGATGGTCAAAAAATGGTGAATGGGGTTCGTGAAAAAAGTGCAAAAATTGCTAAAAACAAGTTAATTGAACATTTAAAATATTGTGGCAACCATAAACCTGTTCATATGGTGATGCCAATGCCAGGTGAAAATGCCAAATTCAAAAAGTTTGAAGCCTTGTTGGAACACCCAGCATATATAGTCTGTGATTTTGAATCAAACCTCAAACCCCTTGCATTATGCAGCCCAGATCCTGATGAAACTTCAATTACATCATACCAGCTACATGAACCTTCCAGCTTTTATTATGTGATTGTACAGGATGGTGTTGTTAGTAAAGAATATTTATACATGGGACCAGATGCCATCAAAAAATTTGCACATAGAATAGAAAATGAGTGCCGTGACATAGCATCTAATGTCTTATTAAAATCAAAACACATGATGCCTTTAACAGAGGATCAGATTGAAGATTTCAACAATGCAGAAAAATGCCCGGTATGTGATTCTGAATTTTCAGATAAAAATATCAAGGTGAAACACCATTCTCATACAGATGGTAAATTCAAAATGGCCCTGTGTAATAGCTGTAATATTAAGATCCAGAGACCAAAATTTGTGCCAATATTCTGTCACGGGGCATCCAATTAAGATTTTCATCACTTGATTAGGTACGAGGGGTTTGACAAGCAGAATTTAAATATTTTAGCAGAAAATGATGCCATTAGCAAGATAATTAAAGTTAATGGTGTTTCTATTCACTTAAGATTTCTTGATTCCTACAGAATTCTGTCCGCTAGCCTGGCTACACTGGCCACTCAATTATCTGATGATCAATTCAAAATCACATGTGCCTTGTTTCCAAATCAGGACCTGAAATTAATTGGGCGGAAGGGTGTATATCCATATGATTATGTTACAGATTTTTCTAAATTTGTTGAGTGTTCTCTGCCACCACAACAAGAGTTTACAGCAAACTCAGAGGATCTGGAATCACTGATGAAGATTATCACCATGCCCAGTTGATGTGGAACAATTTAAAATGCCAGACATTTGGTGATTATCACAAGGCATATTTGAAATTTGATGTCACTCTCTTAGCTGATATACTTCGGGCATTTAGAAAATCATCAATGAAAAATTATAAGCTGGATCCAATGTATTTTTACAGTGCACCAGGCCTAGCATGGTCTGCAATGTTTTTAAACACTAAAATGCAATTGGATCTGATCCAGGACCAAAATATGTATCTGTTTATGGAACAATGTATAAGAGGGGGCATGGTGCAATGTTCTCAGAGATATGCCAGAGCTAATAACAAATATATGCCTGATTATGATCCAGCACTGCCATTACATTATATACTGTATGTAGATGCCAACAGCCTGTATGGTTATGCTATGATGGATAAACTGCCATATGCAGGGCTTGAGTGGGTTGAAGATTTCAATATGAAGTTCTTAAGGATTTTGATGACAGTAACTACGACCTGTTCTTAGAAGTTGATATGACAATTCCTGATGATTTACACAAGACATTTTCTGATCTGCCCCCAATTCCTGAGGTTAAGTGCTCACCTGGCTCTAAACAGAAGAAGCTCATGATGACTCTAGAGCCAAAAAAGGATTATGTCATATATTACAAAAACCTCCAGTTCCTGATGCATCATGGTGTTCAAGTGACCAAAGTTGGCAAAGTTTTGAGGTTCAGGCACTCAAGATGGTTGAAGCCATATATTGATGCAAACACAGAGCTTCGAACATCTGCAATAAGCCAATGTGATAAGAACTTGTTTAAATTGATGGTCAATTCAGTGTATGGCAAAACCATAGAAAATGTCAGAAAACATACTGATGTTAAAATAATTACTGACCCCAGCCTGAGCAAAAAATTGATTGCAAAGCCTAATTTCAATTATAGAAGAATTTATGATGAAAATATGGCACTCTTCAACATGAAAAAAACAAAGATTAAGTTTGATAAACCTATTTATGTAGGGGCTGTGATATTGGAATTGGCCAAATTACATATGTTAAAATTGTATTATGATGTGTTGAAGCCTTTTTATAAGGATTGTGTAAAACTGATGTACATGGACACAGATAGTTTTATTCTTGATATTCAGACAGAAGATGTTTATCAAGATATGTCACAGCCTGCATTGCTTGAATATTTTGATACCAGTGAACATACAAAGATTCAACCCCACAACAAAAAAGTGCCTGGCAAGTTAAAAGATGAGACACTTGGTGATGTTATTGTGGCATTTGCTGGGTTAAGGGCCAAGATGTACAGCTTTGAAACATGTAGTGGTGCTGTTGCAAAAAAAAAACCAAGGGCATTGGCAGAGTAACTGTGGACAAAGAGCTTGAATTTAAAGATTATGAAGATTGTCTCAAATCACAGAGTTCAATCAGAACATCAGAATGCAGAATCCAGAGTGTGGATCACTTATTGACTACAAATATTATAAGAAAAGTGGCTCTGGACCCACATAATGATAAGAGATGCATTTTATCATGTGGCATACATACTTTACCATGGGGTCATTGTGATTTGAAAAGTGGCAAACAATACCCAATTACAAAGCATGATTTGAAATAAATAAACATGCCTAGGAACTTATTTTTGTTCAAAAAACAGGCTACTATGGACCTGCCAACACCAGCACCCTCTTCTGATATAATATCTAAACTAAGTGCTTTGTTAATTATTCATCTGAACAGCATACTTACAGATGTTGATGATGAAACAGGTAAAACATTGTACATATTTAACAATAACTTAAATCATTACCAATTACCTGTAGGTGGTCAATTACAATTTATTACAACCCCCGAGGGTAATGTCAAGATTTCAATAGGGAGAAATATTTACAGGATAAAGCACTCAAACATGATTTCTGGCACTGTTTATACTGTTTCTGCTGGTGACTGCTTATATATTGAGGTCCCGGGATCCTATGACAAGCTTATACCTTTTTTATAGAATTAAGAATTAGATATTCAATAATAAATAACCACTAAAACAAAATGCCTAATGATATATTTGGCCATACAAGGCATGAAGATCACAGTGATGAGATTCTGATGCTTGATGTCAGAGTCAAAAATCTAACAAGTGATTTACAAGCTTTACAAACCACACTCAATGCCAGTCTTCAACTAGAAATTACAAATTTACAATCACAATGCATGGACCTTCTTCTTAAAATTGACTCAGAACTCAAAGTGCTGCTTCAGAAATATACTGATTTGGCCACATTGGATAATTTTCAAAGTTTAGAAGAAGCTGTAGCAGCTCTTCAAGCCAAATTTAAGACCCAGGCCACCAACTCTGAGCAATTGAAACAACAATTGGAAGAGCAGATAAATAATGTCCAGACACAGCTCCAAACAATCGTAACGCAACTCCCATGCTGCGTTTGGGATCGAACCAAGAACCTCTAGATTTAATTGGCTGATGTAGCTATTCCTCATTCATCTCTCAAATGTTTTTCACTCGCTTGGCCTGAATGTGATAAATGCAAGAGGTTACCTTTTAAAGGAATAACGATAGAAATTAGCTTAGATTAAATATGGGTTTTATACTCTCCATGACTGAACCGATATGGATTGGTTAAGGAAAGGATATTACTTGCCTTACAAATATATGGAGATTGTTCCTAGCTTGTCCTCTCAACTATCACTTGTCTCTTGTCACACACCATCGTCCAATAGTCGTTCCCCACTTTGCTCCTCTCTCACAATCCGTAGTCCTTACCCTCCCTCGTATTCTCGCCAACTGATCACACCTCCTGACAATTCCAACACTCATGCCACATACGACTTCCAAGTCAATCACCCGACCTTTGCCTGATTACTTATTCAGCATTCCTATCTCTGTTTAATACTATGCTAAGAATTTATACATCCTACCCAATACCTTGGGTACGATACGCTCCTCTACCCCCTAAATAAAATCCTTTGATTTTAACCTAAAGATGAAAGATTTAAAGTTGTATTCCATATCGATCCATTCTATGGAGAGATTTTTTTTTATTATAAAATATAGTATACTAAAAATATTGTAATAACATACCATTACCCAGAATATATGTAAATGGAATAATATAGGTCCTGAACATATAGATATATCACAAGTCCCGATAGAAACAAAGAGAAGAAAAAAATACATGTCTGCGTAAAGCATATAAAAGGTAAACACTGGCACGTGAGTTTGTTATGCTAACTTGACAATCTGCTCGTGCGCGTATTCATTGAGAGGCTTATGCTACACATCTGAGTTCCAATACTACATGATGACGTAGCGAAGTCCGTGCATAAGCATGCAACACTCTGACACCACATGAGAAAATTATAAAAGCATTGTTCCACAAAAATGGATCTTGTCGAAATGTATGTCAAAATGACACACTAGGGAGGTAGTGTAATCGATCCTGCAAGCACTGACACTGTACAACACTGTTGTGTATTTGGAAGTTAATATTTACAAAATCAGCAACGTTTGTGATACTCATCCGAGTTACACTTGCACACATATGTCATTATCGATGTAAATTTCACCGTCTCTTACTTTATTGTATCATTTAAATATCGCTGTCGTTTTTATTTATAATATATGTCAACTATCACAATAAATATTTAATTAGAAAACTTGAAGTTAATCAAAATATATACACTGTATCAATAACTGTCCTTGAATAATAATATATGTACATGAATTTATGTATTTGAAAATAAGAATATAATAGTGTTCGATAGATAAAATCACAGCACTAACATTTGTCCATAAAATTAATGCTTGATTTATCCTGATTCTCACAAAGAGTTCAAGTAAAATACCATAATTTTACTCTTGTTATCATCACTTAATAGTCTTTGCGCATAGCAATGAAGTTTCTTCTTGAACCAAACCACGTATATATGTATATATTAGTTCCTTGTGGCCGTGAAAAATGTTTTTCACTTTGATGCATGAACTTTGCAGCTACAAATATTGTCATTGATGAAAAACGTACAGTAGAGAACTGCATATCGTCGAATTATGAATGTGAAGTATTTAGTTGTATGTAAATATTCCTTCAAATCGATGTATGCATTATCAGCGTTGAATATCAGGTCTCACTACTACTTGACTTCAGTAGGAGTTAATTAAAATAGAATGAAGGAGATCCGTGTTAAACGATTTGGTGCTTATCGACTGATTTCGCTGAACTGCGTAATTAAAATTAATGAAAGGTCTAAATGTAATTCATGTTTCCACGTGTCGAAAAAAGAAAAGAAAAGTCTCAGAAATAAAAATCTTGAGAAAGTCTTAAGAAGGTTCGTATATCAAAATAATTTCTCTACGTCCTTCAGGTATAAATCGTGTTGATTTCTTGTTTCTCCAAGGTTTTAGCTGGTGACCATCTCTTGACGTTGGCATCTGTGAAAAAGTTGAACTGAGGACTGTTAACATGGTTTCATAATATTGTTAAAATATTCATTTCACCGTTAAAATTTGAATTATCTGTGAGGCAATTCAGGTAGGTTTTGGAAAGGAAATTTGCTTCATATACCGAACAGGCATTTCCTCCTGATCGTTAGTGTAATGTTGTTTGTGAGAGAACTTAATATGTCGGTATGTGTAGAGGTTTTGTTGAGACAAGGGCGCCTCTAAGTCACCCTTATTTTTAAAAAATAGTGCTTGTAAATATTACAAGAATGAAAAATCTTGTAGTCGAGGGTTGTTATATTTGAGGAAATGGAATTTGAAAAGGAGTACCGATTCAGTCATAACATTTACTCTTACTATAAATTACCCAAATTCTAATTAATGCCATCCTTTACACACCAAATATAATTAGAATCTTGAAAAGAGAAAAATAAATAAATAAATATAACTACTAATAATTACTAAGAGCAATTGAACTTTATATATGAATTGAATGTAATATTGTAAATACTCTTGACGATTTTATGAGTGTATACTGTATACTACTGCAAAATTTAAATTATAATTGATGTCTGAAAATATTTATAAATAACCATTGAATTGAATAAAATACTTTAAATAATACTAAAAAATAATGTGTTGATCAATCGTCCTTCTGTTTGTATAATATTGATAAAATATCGTCATTAATAAAGAGTGATTGTAAAATTTCCTTTGCACTTGCTAATATTGTCCACATAAATTGAAATACGTAAAATAATATTCTAAGAATTCGAAATCTCGTTGTCCATTATTGACTCTTTCCCCCCTAATGATATTGTTATCAGTCTAAGAATATTAAAAATATATATACAATTGTGTATACAAAAAAATATGGAGACAAAAAAAATGAAAGTTGACAATTGGTAGTGTTTAACTAAGTATATATATATATAATCACCTAAAATTAAATGACATAAAAATGAAAACTTAATTGCAATTTACATTCCAAACGTTGCCAGATGAAGAAATATTGTTCTGAACGGACATAAGGTTGCATGTTCTTTTGTATCCTTGAAGTCGATAGCCTGAGTTGAAAGAATGCTCTGTCGGCAGTTTATTCAGTTCCCCGGCTAATGTGGAATGTGAGATATCTGCTGTTTAATTTGCAACGTGTTGGTTACTTCATGTCAAGAGAGAATGTTGCTCCTGCCGATGTAGGTAGATATCGTTGCCGCAAGAAACGAATAGAATGCCTAACTTGCATATTTCGTCAGTTGCTCTGTCTTTCTGAATGTAACTCAAGTCTCCCCATTGCTTAAGGAAGAAGGACATTTCCGTTGCACCCCGGTTGAACTTTATTCTTTTGCTGACGACAGATAATTTACCATGAAGACGTTCGAAGCTGATTTGCGATATCGTTTTCAGAATGTGAAATACATGTGAGGGAAATTTTATGGTAGTGGGATTTTACAATACGGGAAAATATCTTAGGAAGTACTCTAAGCAACTTGATTATAACATTCAATAATTGTAGAGTGATATTTGGAATGAAATATCCCAAATTTGATGGATCAATGTAATGTACGTGTTTAATGAAAGATATTTTACTTCTTCAAGACTGTCGTAAAGATCAAAGAACTCATTATGTTTACTATTCTCTTCGTTATTATTATTATCTATATTAAATTCTTATTATCGCAATTCTTATTTAGTTATTATTGATCTGTAACTTGTTTATTTGAATAATTTACTGGCTGTATGCCTAGTCAGCTCTTATTATAACTGTTCTCTTTATTTAACGTTATTTAAAACTTATAAAACTGATAATCTCATATTTCTGTCATTTATTTAGTTATTAAAATTATAAATGTAATTAACTTAAATTTAACAATTGAAATATTAAAATGTGTACTTGTTTAAACCCTATTTGGACTAACCACGCTGAATCATAGAGAATTTTATTCTCATTTTCCTTACCGAATGTGTTTAACACATTTTATTCAAAAAAATACTAAAGTCTATTATTGACTTACACTATTTATCTTTTGTAGTTCACAAAAGATTATTTCCATCAGTTCTCTGCAGTTCTCTGTCCTTGCGCGCAATTTATATTCATCACCATTCCCTTTGTTCACTATCCGTGAATACAATAATATTAATTATTATTATTTTTGCGCGTTACTGTACTTGTTGTTCATTATTATGAAACCTCGATGTCTACGTGTTATAACTAATGATTTTAGTGTGGTAATAACTAGTTTTACACTTCCGTGCAATTATTAAGGGCTAAACAATAATATTTCACATCATTTTAGTGTTTGTTAGTTTAAAAAAATATTTGCAAGATGTTTAGTGCATCAGAGTACTGAAAAGGAAGTTACGTACAGGGTAAAAGGTATGTTCTCACTCATTCACTCCTGACTGTTCCTGTTCTTCAGTCTCATCACCATTTACATTGTCATCGCCGCTACCGTATTCCGAAGCATAGTATTTCTTCAATCTCTGGACCGAAATTGAGTCTACGACTGTCTGTCCTCGTTTTGTCTTATATTCCACTTTGTAAACATTGGGATTTTCTTTTGCTATAATTTTACAAGGTCCTTTACATACTCCCGAAAAGCATTTAGCGGTGTGTACGCGATGACTGCCATCGTATACTAGAACCAAGTCTCCTGGCGTAAATTCAATGGACTGATGACGTTTATCGTAGTACTTTTTTGCTTGTCGGTGGCGTTTCTGTAAAGACTCATAAGCTGCTGCTCGTGCTTTTTCGAGAATCTTGAATCTCATCTCGTTGTTTACATTCACACTGGGCGTTAAATGTAGTCCGCTCTCCCAGACTAATCTAGGCGTAAATCCATGAAGAAGAAAAAATGGACTGTTCTTCAAATTCTCCTGGTAATTAACATTGTACGACCACACTGCCGATTGCAAGTATAAAAGCCAGTCTGTGTGTTTTGAGTTCACGAAGTTTTTCATAAGTCCCTGTAAAATAGCATGTGATCGTTCCAATAATCCAATTAAATTGTGATTAGCTGCTGGAGCAAATTTAAGATGGATTCCACATTTCTCCGATAGTTCTTTAAATAAACTAGCTGTGAATGAAGTACCTCTGTCTGTATCTAAATGAGAAGGACATACAAGGCGTAAAATTACATTTTCAAAAAGGAAGTTAGCTGCTGTCTCACTTGAAGTATCTGCTACTGATTGAGCAATTGAAAATCGAGTACCATGATCGATTGCACTAAGTATGTATTTATGGCGAAGCAAACCACTTGGTGGATACGGTCCGTTAAAATCTAAAGCGATTCTATCGAATGGTTTCTGTGAGTTGAACGTTAAAACTTCTCCATATGGTGCTCCTTTTATGCGCTTATTCTGCTGACAAATTACACACTCCTTGACCATTTTCTGAATATGGTTCTTCATGAATGGAAAGTAAATCCTATCCAACGCATTCTTGTATGTTTTAGTGAAGCCATAATGTGCTCCTCCAGCTGGTAAACTATGCAATATCTCAATAACAGTGTTGCGAAGTGACTTCGGTATACATAATATTTTTTTAGTCGTAGCCCCCAGTTTATGTTGTCTATAAAGAAGTCCATTTTCCATAACATAATAGCAAGCTTGCCTCTGCAGGGAGGGGCTGGGTGGGTTGTTGCCCCCCTCGTCTTCTTTTCCTTCCAAAATATTGATGATATTTCCAAAAAAAGAATCCTATCTGAAGCTCCTCGTCTTCACCCTGCGGATCATGTTCTGTCTCTCTGCTTATAGCATCCGCCATATTTTGTGTAGTTTTACAGTGAATTGGCGTAAAATCGAACTCGGCCATCAACGTGTACCATCTAAATAATTTGTTTGAAAGTTGCGCTGAGGAGCGAATGAATGTGATTGCTTGGTTGTCGGTAAATAATTCGAAATGTCTTCCAAGTAAAAAGAATCTGAATGACTTAAATGCGTATATGATTGCCAACAATTCTTGCTCGATGGTTGAAAGTCGAGTTTCATGGTCTTTTAAAACTCTACTGCAATAGGAAATAGGCTGAAAATCACCGTTCGCATTCGGTTGTAAAATCACCGCGCCAATAGCCTTACAGCTTGCATCCGTATATACCCTTACTTCTTTGGATGGATCATAGGCCATTAATACAGGAGCTGTAAGTAAAGCTTATTTTAATCTCTCAAACGCAGTTTGCTGTTTTTCCCCCCAGAGAAACTTCTTCTTTTTTCCTATCAATTTTTGCAAGGGAAGTGCCATCTCGGAATATGATTTTAAAAACTTCCTGACATAAGATGTTAATCCGAGAAATGTGCGAACTTGTTTCACAGTTGTCGGTGTCTTATATTTCTTGATAGAATCAATGATTTTGTCGTTGATCCGATAGCCAAATCTTGAAATTTTATGTCCTAAAGCAATGATCTCAGTGTAGCCGAAGTGACATTTTTCTATTGCAAGTTTTAATCCCGCGGCCTGTAAACATTGTAACATTTTCTCCAGAGTTACGAGCATTTCTTCAAAGGTATTTCCAAAGCAAAATAAATCGTCCACATAATGGGCAAAGTGATTGGGATCCAAATTTGAGCAAGCTAGGTGAATGCAACGAGTCATCGCACTTGGTGAACTGACGTGGCCCTGTGGCACGACGTTCATTTGATACTGTGACATTCCTGGTATTGTAAATGCTGTATATTTCTTACTGTCCTCGGTGAGAGGAATATTAAAGAATCCGCTCTTCAAGTCCGCCGTACAGTAGTATTTCTTGCCTCCCATATTGCATAATATTTCATTGATGTTATTCACACCCAGAGCGTCAAATACAGACGAAACATTCAATCTGCGATAATCCTGGCATAATCTATAACCCCCCTTTGCCTTCTTTACAAGGATAACTGGAGAGTTAAAGGGTGATTTTGTAGGAGAAATAACACCTTGCTTTAATAAAGTCTCAATCTGATCTTTAATTTCATCACGAAGGTGAACTGGAATTGGGTAGGATTTTAAGTGAAATTCTGTGTCATCTTTTAGTTGAATTCTATGTTTATAATTCGTGGCTTTACCTATATCATCCTTTGACCACGCAAAAACATGTGGATATTTCATTAAAACAGCCAAAAGTTGCTCCTTTTGCTGGGGTTCTAAATTCGGATTCACATCAAACCGACTAGGGTCCGCCCGTGCGTCACTGACGTTCCCTAACTCTTCCGTCGCAAAAACCTGTGCCTGTTCACCAATTTCATCCTTATTCTCATCATTATTGTTACTCATGATTGGCCTATCCCATGTTTCAGCTTTCCCGATAATAGTGCCTTTCTTAATTGTAACATTATAATTTAAAGGATTTGTGATCCAAATGAGATTCGAATCCGGATTAATAATTGCTCTGGCAACCATCAGTCCCGTTTTCTCTTGAAACTGTAGGTCCGGTTCCAAGAGTGTCCTATCTTTGTCATATGAATTAGCCAATTTCAATGGAATGCACAAATGTGTCCTGGGTTTCACTTTTATCTTTTTAGCAGCTACAAATTCTGGTTGCAAAACATGCTGTATCAAATGAGAAACTTTGATTGACACGTCAAAAGCTTTCTTATTCTCATTTTTAATTTTGTTTCTTGCATAAAATCACAAGAAGATTTTGATCTAGTGATTTCCACTCTAAAGGAACAGATTCAATCACTCCAGATACCTAATCTGGACCCTCTGAACAATGCCATAGCGGAGGTTAAAGAAAAAATTGAAACACGTGAAAATTTTATGAACAACTTGCCATCTTCTGATGCTTTGAGTGCAATAACTCGGAGTGTTGCCAACATCAAGCTGCAACTTGAAACATATGAAGATTTTGGAAAAATTCAAAGTACCATAACCCATCTTGAGGGTACAATAGCAGCAGTGCAAAGTGATTTGACAAATGTACAAGAATCTCTAGAATCCCGCTTGCCTGGTATTGTAGACACTCTTGTCAGTGTCCAGCAACAGATCACAAAGCTTGAAAACCTCAACACTGAATCTGAGCTATCTCATTTTCATCACTTGATCGATGATATCCAAACAAAGCTTGAAATTTTACAACAATCAACACCTACTCAGGCAGATATAGCCCTGCTCCAAGATGCTATGCGTGGTGTGGTTGATGCTTCTGAATTAAATGATGTGAAATGGCACTTGAATCTTTGCAGAATACCGTATCAAATCTGCCTACATCACAGGAACTTAAAAATATTAAGAGAGCTGTGAATCGCATATTGAAATCAGAAGATATCAAGAATATCCAGACAGAGATCAAATAACTTACTCAGACAGTGGCCACTCTACCACCTAATCAACATATTAATGAACTGCATGCCCTGTTTGAGGATATCAGAAGACAAGTCCATGATCTTACTGCTCAAAATTCAAAATTGGCAGTTGTTGAAAATTTACTGCAAATTGTAGCTAATATCAAGCAACAGCTAGGGACCATGGAATCCAATCAAGCAAATGCTCTGTCTGTTTTTGCCACCCACCTTCAAGAGACTGTGCAACAATACAAGACACTTGTTGTGGACATAAAGATCAAGCCAGGCCATGATGATGTTGTTAGAACCATCAATGAGCACCTTGAATCTGTAACAAGTAGATTGCTTACAGCAGAAAAAGAAATAACTGGCATAATCGAGAATCCTAAACATACAGTAATTCTTGAATTGTACAGTATCCCCAACAAAGAATATGATTCACCATTTACACCAGGTGGCAAAATATATATGCTGTCCCCTGCACTACTTTATTACCAGTTTTTTGTTGGGGGCACACTTAGACCAATCAAGATCAAATATTGGCTACAACCACAGGCACACAACTACCCTACCTTATCAATAACAAATGCTGATAACAAAGCAAAAATCACCAGTGTAGAGTTAGAAGATTTTACAGACCCCAATACATTAGAAACATCTTATGTTTAAGATGATGGCTCTCTGGAATTTAATATACAAATAGGAGACAAACTGTATTTAGAAAATCCTGTAGTATCAGCTGCTGAACACCCCATAGTTGCAATATTCTTGTTTACATACTATGTCTAGACAAATTATTGTTGATGAATTACACAGACAAGCCAGACATAATTATAAGAGACTGCCAGTAGTCACAAAAGGCATAGATGATTTATGGCAGTGTGACTTGGTTGAAATGGCAAGTGGACAGTTGAAAAACTTAGACAAGATCAACAAGGGCTACAAGTATCTACTTACTGTCATAGATACATTTTCAAAATTTGCCTGGGCTGTGCCACTCAAATCCAAGACTGGAAAATGTGTTACAGAAGCCTTCAGGACAATCATAAATCAGAGTGGAAGATCACCTCGCTATTTGCAAACAGATAATGGCAAAGAATTCTATAATTCTGTGTTCCAACAATTTATTAAAAGCCAGTCAAAACAACATTACTGGAGTTACAGTGATCTCAAGGCCTCAATTGTAGAAAGATTCAACAAAACCTTAAAAAATCATATGTATAAACAATTTACCCTCCAAGGTAATTATAAATGGCTTAATATTCTTCCAGAACTTCTACATAAATATTTATTTATTTACTTTATTTATTTATTTCGTCTTCTTTTACATGACGAAGTTAAGGCTGTGGAGCCTTTTCTTCCACTTGACCATGTTTACAAAAAAATTGAATATGAAATAATTAAAATTTTGAAAAAAAGGAAGAAAAAAAATATATAAAAAATTACAGAGAAATAAAAAATACAAAGAGAAATTACATATAAGAAAGGTAATCTAACCTATAGATACGGACACACACACTCACATACATATCTTTGCCCTTACACACGTACAAGCAAATACATAACACTACACTTACTTAAGCACAGTCCAATATTGCACATACTTAAAACACAGTCCAATACGGTATACTTTGACGATAATTCATCTTAACTATTACTCTAATTCATTTTAGTGCCTTACGTCCTTCTATCATTCTCTGCACCCGCCATATTAATAGGGAAATCAAACATTTAATTTTCATTGTATAATATGTGTAACTTTAACAATTTTTTGAACGTCACAATTGAGGTAGAGACATGAATTTCAGGTGGCAACTTGTTCCAAAGGCCTGCTGAGGTAACAGTAAAATAATTTGCATAAAAGTTGGATTTGTGGAGTGGAATGGACAGCAGAGACCTTTCGCGCGATCTGGTGTTGTGGCTGTGAAAGTCGGAAAGATGTTGAAATCGGTTATAGAGATATTGCGGGTCTTTTATTTGGAGGATTTTTTACAGTAAAATTAACTTATGAAAATTACGTTTATCGCTTAATTTAAGCCACTCGACCTTCGCAAAGTACGATGTCAAATGGTCTGAATATTTTAGGTCGAAAACGAAACGAATGCAGGCATTTTGAATTCGCTGCAGTCGTTTAGCTTGCTCGTGATTGACATCCAAGAAAGCAATGTCGCAATAGTCAACAATGGGAAATACAAGAGACTGGACCAGTTTAATTTTTATGCGTTCAGGGAGGAAGTTTTTGAGCCGATAGAGTGAATGCAATGCACCGAAAGCTCTTCTAGATGCAGAGTTAACTTGCTCTGCCCAGGTGAGATGTTGGTTGAGTATCACACCCAGATTCTTAACAGTAGTGGAGAAGGGCAGATGAATGTCATTTATGTTGAGTCTAGGGAGGCTAGATTTATCTATTTTGCTCAAAATTCTAGGGGAACCTACAAGAATACACTGGGTTTTAGTCGGGTTTAGATGTAAGCCATGGTGTGCAGACCAAGTACTTATTTGTTTAAGGTCATTGTTCACAATTTCTATTGCATGCAGTATTTCTTGCGGGGGGAAAGAGAAATATAACTGAAAATCGTCGGCATAGATATGGTATTTACAGCCGTTAAGCACCGTCGGGAGGTCGTTTATATACAGAGCAAATAAGAGGGGGCCGAGTACGGTGCCTTGAGGGACACCACATGGAATGTTTTTCCACGACGATTTTCCATATAGGTCAACGACACATTGTCGACGTTCTTGTAGATAGGAGCAGAACCAATTAACCGCGGAGTCGGAAAAATTGAAAATCGATGATAATTTAGCGAGTAGAATTTCATGATCAATTGTCTGAAAAGCTTTTGTAAAGTCTAGAAGTACCAGAATCGTAAGTTGTTTATTGTCCATGACTAGCCTCATGTCATCGGTTACGTTGACAAGAGCCGTGCAAGTGCTGTGGTTACTTCGAAAGCCAGACTGAAGAGGATCTATTAAATTATTTCGCGTTAGAAAGTCCCGGGTTTGATCGCTAACGAGATGCTCTAGGGCTTTAGACAAGGCTGGGAGGATGCTGATTGGTCGGTAATCGTTGACGTTTATTATGTTGTTTGTTTTAGGTATAGGGCGTACCAGGGCGAGTTTCCAAGACGAGGGAAATGCGCCGGTAATTAAAGAAAAATTAAAAATATGAGTGATAGGAGCAAGTACGTGGTAGAGAATTTTTTTAATCATGAGGATAGAAATTTCATCTACTCCTACGGCCGATGACTTTATCTTCTGTAACGATTTTCTGACCTGTTCCGGCGAAAAATAAGAAAAACAAAATTTTGGAGCAGTTGTGGAGCGTGTTTCAATGTTACGAATCGTTTCGTGTTTCACATTATCATCGACGATCGGAAGATCACAAAAGTGATCGTTCAATACTTCCGGTGGAAATTTATTCACGGATTCGTGGTTTCTCCGTTTCCCAACTCCCAGTATTTTCAATTTTTTCCAGAGGACGTCAGGTTTGCTTTCGTATGTTAGTAGTTCAGACGCGAATCGACGCTTTGATTTTCGTACTTCCTGGGTGCAACGGGTCCTCAGAATTCTGTAATTTTCAAAGATGGATGTGTTATAATCACCGACCTTGATCGCCTTCCTATATTTGGTGTACGCTTTGTCACGCATCGCCATAAGCCGGTGCAACTCGTCCGTCAGCCAGGGAGCAGGGGGACGCGAAACACGCTTCTTCCTGACTGGAGCATGTTTATTGTACAATTGGAGGATAAAGGTATTTAACAATAAGACTTGCTCATCCACTGTAGGTAACGTACTGATTAAATGCCATGGTACAAGGGCAGCGTCTTCATTTAGGCGGGCTTCGTTAATGTTTTTGAGGTCTCTATATGAAACTTGTTTTGCTTTGTATTTAGGAATGCGAAGATAATAGGACAAGTAAATTAAATCGTGGTAGGAAATTCCAGGCACTGGTATTTGGCCATGGCGCGTTACACGATTTTCGTCAGAAACCAAGATGACGTCAAGCCACGAGTCGGAAGTGGCCGTGTGGTGGGTTGGATTTAAATGGCAAATGGAAAGATTTAAAGCAGAGAACGTATCACGGAATTCTATAACCTTTTCTTTTTTGCTACATAGGTCGGTATTCATATCTCCCAGAATGATCGTGTGTGAATATTTTGGTAGAAAGTTTGCAACGTCGTTCTCGAAGTTATCAAGGCGAGTGCAAGGTGGACGATAGACTACCGCCAGGAGGAGTTTTTGTTGACAGATACTGATTTCGAGGATTATATATTCCGATGAACCTTCATAGGCATCGGGCGACTTTGAGAGAATTTTGGCAGGGATGTCCTCGCGCAAATAAATTGCCACTCCCCCTCCCCTCTTTCCGATTCTGTGTTTCCTAAATAAACGAAATCCCGGAAGATGCACCAGATCGTCCGAAAGACTCTCCTTCAACCATGTTCCCGAGACCAGTAAGGCATGTACGTCTTTGTTTATTTGAATTATATTTTCTACTTCTAGGAAATGAGCGAGAATACTTTGCGCGTTGATATGAATTGCGTTAAAGCTGCCGGGTGTAAGATTCAGCTGCGGCCCAGAATATGGATAAACCGTTTCCGTTTGTAGCGCTGCAGTTGAGTAGGAAAGGCCATTGTTGCTGTTTGTTGGAGAAGTACAAATGTTGCAAAGTTGGTTGAAAAAGTTTGACGTCGGCGTTGCCGAATTTACAGTACACAAATCGTCTCTATCAGCCATAATATTTCTTACGGTTTTTAAAAGTGCTGACAAATGGATGGAAAGCACTCATTTTAAACGAGATTACATATATAATTAGTTTAAAAAAGATTTGACTTACCATAAAAGTAGCGTTGATGAAAGGCAGGTGCAGTGAACACAGAAATAACACACTTCCATTAGATTTAAATTTAAAGACACTCAAATGGACGGAACGTATGCACAAGGAAGAAAAATTGATACGCAAAGAAAAAATAGTTTCACGCGCTTGTACACAATAAAAACACATAACACACAACACACACACAATTGCATTATTTAAACATACACTCATGAATCCTTATTGCAAATTTACTTTTCATCCCGCATTTATTTCATGTTGTCAAGTGCCGCTAGTGTTGTGACGGATACTTTTCGGCCAGTCGGTAAGAGGATGATAATTCTTCCATCTTGGGTCCACACGTTCCGTTGGCCGTGGCGGTCTTTTGCCCTCCGCAACACATCTTGTCGCACGGACGTCAGGGATTCGGTAATGAGCAGCTTCGTCCCTTTCAGAGATTTCTTCCGCCTCCAAACTTCGTCCCTGGTGCGGTAGCTGGTCAGACGAAAGATGATAGGCCTCCTTCCTTCACGGACGGCATCGCCGGCGGTTCTTCTTTGAGGGCCAAGGCGGTGAGATCTTTCGATGTGCTCCAGGGTGATGTGTTGTAGGTTTAGATTCCGGTGGAGAACGTCAAGTACCAGGGAGTCTGTATTTTCGTTTGATCTTTCAGGAATTCCATGCAGGAGGAGGCAGTTTCTCCGAGAGTACATTTCGAGGTCGTCGATTCTGATGGCATTTTCTGCCGCTTCCTTCCTTAAAATCTGCAGGTCGGACTTCACAACTTTGAATGTGTCTTCAACAACTCGGTCCATTCCACAATCAACATGAAACCCTCTGAGGTATCTTCACCTGATGAGCAAAAATTGATCAGCACTGTTTATTATCCTAGATACCAGCCAACAACAAGAATAGCCAAATACAAGGTGGGTGATCAAGTAAGAATCAGCAAATATAAGCACGTATTCAAAAGAGGCTTTACAAGAAACTGGAGCACTGAATTATTTACAGTGGTTCAAGTTAAACCTGGGACCCTTAACACATATATAATAAAAGATCACCGAGGAGAAATTCTCAAAGGCAGGTTTTATGAAGAAGAACTCAGCAAAACTAAACAGCCTGACACATATCTCATAGAAAAAGTCATCCGCAGAAAAGGCAACAAGTTACTTGTCAAATGGCTGGGACTCCCAGAACACAGCTGGATCGATGCAAACAAAGTGATACTATGAACACTTGGGATGTTATAAAGAGGCTGCCAGAACCTGAACAGCAGATTAAGAGAAATGGCAAGTTGCTGCCTGAAAATATTAGATGTCTTATTGTTGGGCCATCGGCTTGTGGTAAAACTACACTAATGATTGATAATTTTTTATTGGCACCCAACTGGTTAGACTGGAAAAACAGGCACTTGTATGTCTTCTCTAAGAGCTTGGAACAATTAAAATATCAGCAGCTGATGAAGCTATATGATCGACTGGATATAGCCACTTTTGAACCAGATGTTAAGCCATTCCATGAATGTCTTGATAACTCTGTTGTTGTGTTTGATGACATTATACTGGATAATCAAAACAAGGTTAGAAATTTCTTTACACAGGGCCGACACAAAAACATTGATTGCTTCTACCTGGCACAGACTTTTTCTAAAATACCGAAGCAGCTGATCCGAGACAACAGCAATTTTATATGTGTGTTTCATCAAGATCATACCAACCTCAAACACATACATGATGAATATGTAGGTGGGGACTTGAGCTAAAATGATTTTTCTAAGATTTGCAGCAGGTGCTGGAACCAGGACAGTAATGGATTTGTCACAATTGATATGACAAGAAAACCTAATAGTGGTAAATACAGAAATAAAATCAACAATTTTCTAGACATTGAAACATATATAAATAACCATGAAAAGGCCAATCATTGATGATCTTAAATTAAGAGATTATCTTGTAAAAGGATTTAAGGGATGGAAATCAGAGAACCGAGGAATCTATGAACAACACAAGCAAACAGAACAGCCTATTATCGATGCTATTAGTGAATTAGGTAAAAATATCAAAACTGTTACAGAGCAAAATCAAAATTTGATCACAGAGCTTGTACCTGTAGCTGCTAGGAACATATTAGATTATCCAATCACCCCACTTTCTAGTATTCATACACCTAGTCCTGTTGGTCCTCGAAGAATTGAAGCTACTCAGGATCCTATTGAATTGGGTCTTCTTGCTCAAAATATTTAAGCACACCTAAAGACAACAAAGATGAGGTCTTTGGCTTATATGCTGACACAGAGCGTGATGGTAGCATCATACATAGAATTGGCAATTTCAGAGTAACATTTATGGGAGATGATCTGATTGTATATTCAGAATCTCATCTTGGAGAAAAAGTTGGTTTTGTTAAATATCCTGGCACACCTGGATTGTGGGAACTGATGACTAGGAAGTGACCTGGCAGCTATACAGATCAAGATTATGAGCATTACAAAGAAATATTAATAAAATCAGATGCTCTATACCAGAACAATGACCCCACACAAAAAAGAGTCAAGTCTAGCAGTGGAGCAAAATACAACAACTTAATCAAACCCATATGGTCACAGATCAAGACAGGTAGTGGGATCAAACAATACAACACTCTGCCTAAAGAATATGTGTGGGTTGATGATGTCAGGAAACTTGTAGATAGGTTGATGGTGATAGCTGGGGAGGAAAATGCTGGCAACCACAATTTTTACAATGAAAAGGTTGGAATTATGGACATGATAAGCACCAAATTGTCTAATTTTATAGTAAATGACACTAAGGGGATTGGATATCTCATAAAAAATATTAATACTCTACCGCCTAAATTTTGGAATATCTCTGAGGGCCGGGGGCTGGTTAATGACATCATAAACAAGCTGCCATTTGAACTACACATTCCAGGCTATCAGTATTGTGGTCCCGGTACAAAATTGGACCATAGATTAAACAGAGGGGACCCTGGTGTTAATCCTCTAGATGCTGCTTGTAGAGACCATGACATAGCATACAACACACATTCTGATCTTGACAAGAGACATGTTGCAGACAAAAAATTAGAAGAGGCTGCATTTGGTAGATTTGTAAGCAAAGATGCTTCTTTGAGTGAGAGAATAGCAGCATTGGGGACCACCATAGCTATGAACACCAAACAAAAACTGGGGTGGATGTTGTGAATATGTATATAATAAACCTAGGATGAAGGCCAAGGGTGTTATGTATCAGATACCTTATGCAGGTCTTAAATCTCTTAAAACTATTGATAGTCTTTTAACCAAAAAGCAGCGCAAGAAAAAAAATTCTTGTCTTGCCAAGGGCCATGGTATGAAATTATTACTTAGTACCCCACAATTAAAAAAATACAGCAATCCAGGAAAAAATCACATGTGGGTGGATTTATATTTACTATCCCGGCTATCTTAGCAGCAATTGGGGCTGTGGGGAGCTTGGCTGGGGGATCAACTGCCATAGCAAAAACAGTAATAGATGCCAAGAAGAATAAGGCAGAATTAGATGAATTGAAGCGCCATAATCTGGCCATGGAGAAACAAGGCAAAGGTGTTAAGAGAGCCATGAATAAGTTTAAAAAAACAAGAGCCGCTTACAAACCAAGATATTGAAGCTTTAATCAAGCCACTGGGCATCAAACATTTTAGAGGTGTGTACATGTCTGATTCTTTACCAGAACAACCACTCAACAAAGAGTGTGGCATAGTTAATTTGGATAAGTACAAAAATCAGGGCACTCACTGGATCTGTTATCTTAAATATTTAAAAGATGAGGCATTTGTGTTTGATTCATTTGGAGGTGATCCACCTGAAAATTTAGTAAAATATCTAAAATCAGCTAATCTTTATTACAATAATGCCCGTGTTCAAAATTTCAAAGATGTTACTTGTGGACATCTGTGTTTATCTGTTCTTAGATATCTGTCTCAAATAAATAAACAATCAATTGAAGATTTTCAAAAAGCCTTGTGGTATTTAAAACATCATGGGGGTATTCCATCTCACCAGCCAAAATTCAATATTGAAACTTAGATTACATGATGATATAGTGTATACCAAAACAATAGCTCTCAGAGCATTTTATGGCATGTACTTGATCCCTAATATTACACACCACAACAACACAATTGCAGTTGGGGATCAAAAGTTGTCATCACTCCAGGGCAATATAATCTGTCTACTCTAAATGCTCAGTTACCCAGAGGTATAGTTTTAACTCAAAATTCTGTCACTCACAGAGTAGAGATTGTATCTGCTACAGAAACAGTGAATCTGGGTACTATAGGAGAGCTGTTGGGCTTTGAGAACAACACAAAACTTGAACCAGCTATTAAACACACTGCTATTAATATACCTAAATTCTTAGCCATAGAGACTCTAAATATTCACTGTAATGTGGCCGAGGGTATAATCACCAAATCAAATAGCATAGGCACTCACAAACAAACTAGCATCATTGCAACTTTTAAACCTAACTCTGAATTTATGGAGCCCATCATCTACACTCCATCACCAACATTATATTTTCCTGTGTGCCATAATAGAATAGATTACATTGAGTTGATGGTCACTAATGAAAAAGAAGAATTAGTTGATTTTGCTGGAGCCACAACAACTGTAATCTTAGATATTAATATTTAAATAATAATACATACAAAAAAAATGGAAAATATTGAGAGTTATGAGCTACAATCACTCCCCCCAAACAGGAGGACCTTTGCAAATTTAAATCAACCCAACACAGAGATTGAGGTTGATCTTGATGTAGGGGATGGCTTTATACACCCCCACAGAGCAGATCTATACATCAAGTTTGATGTTGTAAAGCTCGATGGTACAGATTATCCGGCAAATTCAAATATAAGATTGATAGACAATGTTGTGCCACATCTGTTCTCTGAAATTGAGATCAGAAAACATGGTGTTGTTATAAACAGAGTGGATTACCCTGGCATTACCTCTACAGCTTTGGCCACACTAAAATTATCCAAGACCGAGGCTTCTTAATACAAAATAGGTGGATTTGAGGCTGGTGATAAGATATTATCTAAAAGCCACACAGTGCTGTTCCCCGTGCGCCTGTTGCCAGGATTCTTCTCGGATTACAAAGATATTATGTGGAAGGGTGGTTTAAGAATTACATTTAGAAGAGCTGCCAATGATAATAATGCTTTGATGAGGTACAGTGCATTAAACTCTACAGGGGAAGCTCTGCCTAATACCCTACCTGATGAAAGCAAATGCTTTATTCAGACTATGGAGCTAAGAATGCCAGTTGTTGAATATGAAGCCAGTTATGCTCTTAAATACAAAGCAGATATTCTAAAAAATCCACAGATTCCTTTACAATTTTATACATATCAATGTGTACAGAAGCCTGCCACTGGTACCTATTATGAGTTTGATGCTACAAATTCATTCTCCAGTATACAATATGACATGCCAGATTTTGTGGTGGTACTGTTTCTGACTGGAAGAAACAATAATCAGGAAAAAAGTTCAAGTAAATTTGATAGATGCAAGATCAAGAACATATATCTTAAAAATGGCAGAAATGAGGTGTTCCCTAGAGAAAATTATAATTTAAACATGTCCAAGGATGATTTCCTTAAATTATATGAAGCATTTACAGCATACAAAAGGGTCACTACTGGCAATACTGACATGTATTACACACCAGATGAATTCAAAGCACAGAGACCCATGTTTGTCATCAACACTTCAAAAAGGAAACAAGTTGTGGTTAATGACAGGACAAACGTTAAATTTATCTGTGAATTCCACGATACACTCCCTGATGACACCATATGTAGTGTTATTCTCATAGGTGAAAAATCATATGTTTATGATGTAAGAAATGAGAGAGTTACACAGCAATTCTAGAAAGTCTCTGCATATTACATTGTTTTAATATTAGATAAACAAATTGAACCTGGTATCCAATTGAACTTAAACCGGAAGTAAATATGTGTGAGTGGGTGTGGGTTTTATGAGGATCTTGGCTTAATTTCAAGTGTATCCAAAACAATATCAAAAGGAGCATATTTTTAACAAGCTTATGGACAACAATCTGGCTGATGCAACTTTTGTAAGTGTGGGCAAATCAATCTGAGGGGGGTCATCATTTGTACACTGTAGTTTCGGGAAATTCCCGAGGGCATTTTTACAAAAATCTTGGATTAGACAGAGTACCATACTTGAGCAATAAGCTCATATGGGCATGTTGAGCTTGTTTTAAGTGTAGCCAAATCTGCCTGAGGGGGGCTCATCATTTGTTGAGTTTATATTAGTATCAATTACACTACTGTACGGAACTGACTGCACAACAGTTAATCCCTTCCTAACTCCGCAACTGCGCGGCGAAAGGAACCTTTCTCCCCCCCCCTTTCCGAAAGCTCTGCGCCGAGACAGATACGTGCAAGCTACGCGCTTTCAATTGACGCCGTAAAGCGCATTTCACAACTATTGTCCAATTCGGTATGGCACGTAGCTGCTTACACACAGGAAGAAATCATGTGACCTACAAGAATTGTGATTGGTTGGACGGGTTTTGCAATATTGATTGGTACCCACAACGGATGCAATTGTGTTAAAATTACAACACGTAACTTAGACAGGTGATATTGGTACCAGGTTCCAACAAGAATAGTAAGCATTTTTTCGTCAGGAAAACTTCATAAATGATAATTTTCAAAAACCATGGTGGTATTTGTAATCACATGCATGCTCTCGACATTTTAAAATGAATTTGATTATGCTAATTTATTAAATTATAGTGGTTCCAACAACATATGTACACTCACTCGAGCCTTATAAGACCACGTTGACACGTATGGGTGTGTGTGTATGTGTAGGTATGCGTGGCTCTGCGTGCGTGTGCGTGGGTGGCCGTGGGTGTAGGTGTTACATACTTTAACTCGAAAGAAATTATGACACTCTTACCAAGTATGAGATGAAAAATCACATATTTGGAATAGTATAAAATCGACAAAAACATCGTCAAAATAGGTTTTCCATTGTGCTTAAATTAATAAAAATAATAGTCCTCGTACCAAGTATTACTTTGAACAGATCCAATCCCTCTACTCGCTACTATTAACTTAATTATCAGAAGTATAGAAAAACGATAGAAATAATGAATATGTGTTTTAAACGATATCTCTAAAGGCCAAACTGCTTTCGCGCATATCTGATCTTTTAGAAGAGTACACGGATGTTATTTTGTTCTTAGAATTTGTCAAATTTGACGTCCACTTTATGCCTAGATTAGGTAATCGGAAAAGAAAAAAGTCTAAAGTGAGATCGGAACCACTGTACAAGCATTACATCGGAATATTATCTTTCCATGTTGGTTTTTGATGCTTCTTTAGAGGCAAGTAATGAGATACTACACATATCATGTTTTTTGCCCGTTCCTTGTTAACTTTTGGCATAATTAGTAGTACATATCATCATTAGTATGGTAAAAATCAAGCAACAGCAAAAAAGAAAAAAAAAGCACCGAAAAAATTGCTTGGTTATGAACTCCAAACGAAAAACATGTTTGTGCTCAATACCAGAGCCCCAGAATTAGAATTTTAAATTTAAGGTGAATTGCGGAGCCAAATAAGTAAAAGCACTCTGATAAGAAACATTTATCATGTTCAAGCCCGCATCACTGATTACCATCCAGTTATACGGTTTCATTAAAATGGTTTTTGAACTGTATGCAGTATGTTCAAAAAAGTAAGGAATAAAACGCTCTATAGAGAACGGGAAATGTAAACGTCTGTGTTTGGATTTCCAAGCGTTGGGCTGGGAGAGAGGTGTCATCGGTGGGCTAAAATATTGCATGTCCAATGCATATTCATGATGCTCATTTGTTTCCTAAAGCCAGTGGAGAAATTTCCACATTAAAAGTTTTAAGATGGTAGATTTTCTGCAAAAATAAAACATTATTATGCCACAGTAGCACAACAGGCTTTACTAGCTAGCTAGTTAAACAAATATCATTAACAAGGATGAATTTGGTTATGTTGTCAAATTTTTCACTAAGGTTCAGAAATACCATGATTTATTGTCAAATGTTCTTAGAGACCATCGATGAGGTTGTTTCGTAGTTTATATTTTGGAAGTGTATATACATAAATATTCTTTAGATAGTAAGGCCTCTCAGATGGCGCAGTGGTAGCGTCGTCGCCTTGTAATCAAGGGGTTTCGTGTTCGATACCTAATGGAGTCAAATATGGTTCGGATCCCAGTCCCGATTACCCTTACTGTGCATAAAGTGGACTTGAAACCCCAAATAAATGAATCAATCTTTACACAGTCAGTCATACTACTTTCTCCCTACGAGATTAAACACTTCGCACTTTGAAATAAATCCCCATTGTACGTTGAATAACTCTTACTTATGTGGTCAAAAAAAAGAAAGATATTACGAACGATAGGCACATCTCTGTTCGGTCATGTTTTCTAGTGCTCAGCAGTTTCACATCACGATAATAGCCGCCTCGGCAGCGCAATGAGTAAAAGACTCAACATCTCGACTTCACAGGTTCAGGGTTCGGGTCTCAGCACGGCCTTGGATATTAGTTTGTGTGTGTTCATTAATTGCATCTAACCATCATTCATCTCATGGTCGGGATTATCCTAAATAGAAAGCAAAATAACATAAGAGTGAGTTCTTTTTTGCTTAAAGTTCATTTTACGCACAGATAGGATAATCCACATTGGGTCTACAGTTTAAATAGAATCCTATCCTCTATGTACGAAAAAAAACAATGAAAATCTCTCAATAGGGACTGAACCATGTGTTTGTCCTAATATAGAACTGGTTAGAAGATTTAGTGAAAAATAATATCAATAGTCATTATATAATTTGGAAATTTGCCTACATTCTGAGGCCTACGCGCACATATATTTTTCGGTAGTAGAAGTTTTTTGGCATTTCTTCTATTGAGACTGTCCGTACATTTGGGATATGATTTTTTTAAAAAAATGAAGTTGATCTCAAGCTTCACAATTGTTCCCTCGACATCATTGCCTTTCGATGGCTACCATTCTGTCGGAAACACTCAACGAATAATGAAAGAAGTCCTTCCATAGAATGTTGCACTGGCGTAAGGGACGGAGTCTAAAGTTGATCTACATGTGGCTCAAAAAAATAATTAACACGCCCGGTACAGGGCCACTGCAGAGCACAACATGGAAATGGTGATGACCAATCTTTATCAGGCCAAGGGGGAACCACATTGACTGCCATCCATCTAGATGTCCGCCATTTTGAATTCAACCTCAGAATTTTAAATGGAAAGAGGGTGATATGATATATCAAATGAAGCTGGAATTTCACGAGAAATGGAATCGTCAATGTTTTTTAAACGTATCTTTAACCAGTAAAAGGTTATGACTGAATTCTTTTAATAATTTGATCCTTTTCGAGGTGTTGGAAAAATTCCTTAACATAAGTTTAGTGCATCGGTAATGCATCGAGATCAAACTGATGTCTAGGGAGAGAAGTTCACATGCCATTGCACACGATTTTAATCGGATACATCCATGAAGAGCTGCGCATTATGAATGGTTGTCGCGAACAATTTACAGTGTGACGCTTGCATTGAATTAAAAGTCCTTCACAGTGACAAGGCTAATGTTTATGTTCATAAGGAAGTTCATAAACAGAATATGTGACCCTTGTCATCTGATAACTAACATTGGACAAAAACTGCTTCAAAACGTTCCCATAAGTGTTCTGGTGTTCCTCATTATTGAAAAAATGACTCTTCAAAAAGTACCTTCTTCCATAAGCAAGCATGGAAAAACCTGTTTATTTAACAAATCCAACTAGCCCTAAGCATTTAAGGTTCCGTTGATGGATAATTCATTAACCCATCGTGTTCCACGCAGCACGGCACACCATTAACTTACGAGCCCTGACCATTCTGCTTTGATCTGTCGAAAATGGGTTATCAGATTTAAAAGCATCGCATATTCGGTTTACGAATATAAACATTAGCCTTTACACTGTGAAGGACTTTTCATTTCATGGAAGCATCACACTAGTAATTGTTCGAGACAACCATTCATGAAGCACAGCTCTTCATGGATGTATCAGATTAAAATCTTGTCCAATAGCAGGCGAACTTCTATCCCTAGACGTCACTTTGACCTCGATGCATTACCGATGCGCTAAACAAATTTTAAGGCAATTTTCTAACACTTCGAAAAGGAGCAAATATTTACAAGAATTCAGTCATAACTTTTCACATGTTAAAGATACATCAAAAAACTTTCACCATTGCATTTCTCGTAAAATTCTAGCCTGATTTGATATATCATATCAGCCCCTTCCCATTTAAAATTCTGAAGTTGAATTCAAAATGGCGGAGATCAATGTTGTTCCCCTTGACCTGGCAACGATTGGTCATCACCATTTCCACGTTGCACGCTGCAGTGCCCTTGTACCGAGAGTGTTAGGTGACTTTTTGAGCCACCCTGTAGAATATATATTGTAATGCACGACACAAGAGAAAAAAAAATCACGTTCTATACACACATTACTTGCCAGCACGTACCAGGTGCGAAACAAGATATGTTTGCTAATGTAGTTGGTGAGGTTTGTTGTTCAATCTCACCGTCTGCCGTAACGCACATGTAAACTTCGCAAACATATAATTTGACCACCCCGAAAGAATTCTAAGTCCTGAATTCGCAAACTTAGCAACATTACACTTCCGCTCCAAGTGAGAGTAGCCAACTTTGAGTTGGTCCTTCCACTAGACGAAAAACTCTGCGGTGAGAGGTTTTCAATTTCGCACTTTCCATGAACTTAGAAACTATATATCGCTATTATAAGGCACACTCAAACATAATAATAAATTGGAAAAAGAACCTTGAGGAATTTTTACGACTCTGCTTGCTCGACTTGAAATTAGAGGGGTTTGAAACACTGAAATACAATTTTTCTCCACCTGGAGGATATTGCCATCAAGTTTGTGCAGAAAGAAACAAATTTGTGAGGAGTTTATGCGATATTTTATTTACAACAGCTTGCATAATATCGAACAGTTCTCAAAAGATAATATTTTTCACGACTTGTCTAGAAAATGTTCTTGGAAAACAGGAAGGTGGGAGTATTCATAAACGTCAACATGTTTTTAAGGGTATTACGTCATGAAGTGAACGTAGAGAAATTGGTTACAACCTGTTCCCGCTATTATTCGACAAGCGTGAAAGCTCGCGGGTTCAAATCATATATATATATATGAACAGGGACCGTTGATATTAGAATATTTAAGAAATGAATCCGATGCACACTTGAGGATGTCCCTTCTGCGCATATTTCCACTTAAAAGTTTCCAGTTTTTAAAGTTAAAACTTTTTTTAGTTATTGTTCATATGTTGTGTTAACACACACATCATGATTAATACACAAATCGCATATATGTATTCAGGATGCAAAATGTAATGTTATTTAAGTTATGTATTGTTTGTTCTTTACTGACACCTAAAATATTGATTATTTGATTTCGATATACTAAAACAAACATATACAGTTATGTTAAGTAGTGATGTAGTGCATTACTGTAACGAAGGAGAGAGTTTAATGAGTTCAAATTCTTAAGATTGGTAATTTTATGTCCGTTCCTTTGTAATGACTGTTGTCAATCCCCTCACCACCATCTTACCATGCGTCTAAAAATAATAGTAAATCGCCAATTAACATAAGTAAATGGTTATTGCGACGGAAGCTGATTCGATAAGAAACTACTAATAAGTATTTATATAGTGAGTGACAAACAAAAAATTCAAAACCTCATAATTATCGTTAATTCGTCACAGCTTTGTATCTAAAATGTTTGTCTCCTTTGAACAGAAAGTACGAGTAGCAGATATAACAAACTTTCCCCAGTACCTTTGCAATATTCGATACAACCATTACAGACTTTGCTCTACGTAACTTGATTCTGCACATTCCACGTGGCATGTGACTACCGAATATTATCGAAAACTTTCTCTTTCCTTTCACCTCATGAAATACAGAGACCAATGTTATCTTCTTAGCATTGTGGATAAACTTTATCCAACGATAAATTCCTGATAAAAGTCCTGCATAGGTGGAGAATCGAACCTACGATCTCCCTCGTGAGAACAAAGCACGCTAGAGCTAGTTCATGTTATGATTAGCTACGAGTTTGAAGAAACCAATTCACACATAATGTCATGTCTGTAATTTCCTCATTGCAATTTCCATGAGAAAAGGAATTCAGAAAAAAAAAACAGGAAAGGGAAAGATGATGAACATGTCTATTGGTGTTTTGTCATATTTTGTAAATTGTATAAACATTACGTGCTTTGAACAAGCAATTGTTTAGTTACGAAGTATTTTGTTATTTGTTTAAGGAAGGAACAGGAGATCGAAAGGGAGTAATTTGAACAAGAACCCAGTTGCCAAGAAACTTCAGCATTTTTCCAAAGACTGTATGAAAAGAGAGAGGAAAGGGATATTCAACGTATGAAATATAAAATATATATGAAAATAAAACAATGGAAACCAGCAAGATAATACTAACGAACTTCAAACTATGAAAACATATTTTCGTGGTGGAAAACTGCAAGTCATTTTCGAAATATGAACTTGATTTTTTTATGTATTAGAATGTAGAGATATGGGACGATTCGATCCCTTAGCAAGAAAAAATTAAGTAAGCCAACTCCTTCCCTCCAACTTTTTCAATTGTCATAATTAGTATATTACCGCCGGAAGTTGAGGAAAATCAACTTTTTTCTGACCCTTAAAAACAATGTCAAACATGATATCATGTCCGTTTCCCTTCATTTAGAGCCTGAAGAAGCTTTCTATTTTACATTTATTTTGCATTTTTCAGCCTTTTTTGGCTTTTAGTTTATTTGTCAGTATTCGTAACAGTTTTTGTTGCATTGTGTACTTATTTGTGAGGTTTATTTTTCTCCTCCCATGTTGTTTCGTGCATTGTAAATGCATTTACTAGGACAGCTAACATATTTAAATTTCTTGACATGGTCCTTTTAACAAATTCACCATGAATCGAAAATACGGTCAATGGAAAAGCATAATATCATTCTTAACGGAAATGTTTGGCAATGGATTAAAATACTTTGTGTGAAGACTACTTTGAGGTTCTTTTTCTGGACACTATTATCTCTTTAATCTGTGGTTTTAAAGTAAAATTAGTCACAATATTACATGAAATTATACTCTGTTATACGCGAAGCAGAATTGTAATTTCGGATGCTGGCCGACTACAGTATCGTAGAAGGCCCACTCCGAAAGGAGATGTATTGGTTGATTTGGTATTTTAAGTAAACTTTATGCATAGTAAAGCTAATCGGGACTGGACCTACAGTTTAAAGTAGAATTCGAACCACTGTGCAATGAGCCTCCACCTGATATTAAAACGGGGATACCTTGATTACACCATGCTGTTTAAGAACATGTATTTATGATATATTAATTCTTAATGTGTGTTAACATATCTTTTGACAGCTAAATGAAAAGAAAGGTCTCGCCAAAAATCCTGCCAATCATTGAAAAATCAAGAAGATGCGCAAAAAATTTCCGAGGTATGCATCGCATAAATATACAGTGATATACAGTGATTTAATGTAATCTGATATTACATCATTGAAACACCTCGTACTACGTGAATAACAAAAAAAAATCAGGAGTGGGTGAGGTTTGAACCTACGATGTTTAATTATTGACGAAAAAGCAAAACGAGACAACCGCTCAACCAACTACACCAGGGGATTGCTAACGTGAAAGCCTGTAAAACAAGTTGATCTAAGTTGAAATAACATCTTGCCGGAATCCCGAACTATGTTTCACTACAGATCAGGTAAAAGACGTACTTTGTAAAATCGTCCGGTATTGTGCAATTTATCTTTACTGTAAAATTTGCCTAAAATCGAGAGAAATTTGCTTTATTGCATTGAAATGTGATTTCAATTCTCTCCAGTCGGTGGAGAACGAGTTCAGTGTTTCCAACTGCATATAAATTCCCCTATTTTCTATTTCAGAACGAATAGTCTTAAAAAATCAACATCTCTATTTCCAATTTACGATTTTTGTTTAATTGCGTATTATATTACTGGTTTAGGGTTTCTAACTTCATGGAATGTGAAAGAATGAAAGATTGATTTATTGATTGATTTAGTTTATTTTACTTCGCGTTTTGTGCCTCTTGGCTAATTTGCGAAGATGGGGATGAGTGATGAAATGATGAAATTGATGAATGGACATTCACAAACAACCAAGCCCGACCGGGATTCGAACCCGGGACCTTTGGCTTCGCAGCGCGATGTGCTAACCACTCGAAAGAATGAAAAAAATCACAAGAGCGTTTTCGTTTAGAAAGAAAAACTTTTGCTAAGTTGGATACTATTTGTGGACTCTGAAGCGCTATGTTGCCAAATTTACGAATTCAGGACTTGGAATTTTTTCAGGGTGGTCAATTAAGATATTGCGAAGAGTACATACGTGATGGTGTTAAAAAACTTCATTTATTTCATCTTGAATTTAATAAACATTGTGACGTTTGCATTTTTCTTAAAAATTTGTTCGAAATGTCATGAAATTTAGTGTAACTTTCCCCCATAATCTGGCTTTTCTTCTGACGACAAAAGGGATGTAATGAAAATGATGAAAACTAAAAATAGACAATAGGAGCAACCCCCTTATCATCAGGAAATTCATTTCTTATCGAAAATTTCACTAATTAGTGTTTTGGCATTATTAACGCCAAGTAATATTATCACAAATTTCATACATTGGAAACATCTAAATTTACATTAGTGAAAGCGAAATTTTATTTCATAATTGGCAGGGACGAATTAATTGTTAATCATGGGGAATGTTCACTTTAGATGTCACTGACGAATTAAATGCAACATTGGATCGATTAGTAGAATTGGTAGAGAATGCAGTTGGCGGAGAATACAGTTCTGAAAATAATAATCCACCTGCGTCCTCCATAAAAATAAGGCGTAGTCGAGCTAGGCTTTTACCTGTTATTACCTTAGATCGAACTCCTCCCAGAACTATGGCATACACAGGTTTTGTTAACCCGTTCTTTGTTGGACGGATTACAGTTCCAATGCACGGCAGGCGACGATGTCACTAATTTGTTTACAGGGGAGATAATATAGCCAATCTTAATGAATGGGATGCCCCGAAGAAATTTCAGAGGCTTCCTGTATTGTTGCATGGTCCAGCTTTGCGCTGACTTGAAGCATGGAACCAAATTATGAGAAACAGGGAAATTACCTATGACTTTTTTAAATCTAAATTGATTGAAGAGTTTACAGACTCCAATGACAAGCTGCAATTAGAAGATCTCATTAAACATAAGCTACATCGAGACGATGAGTCAGTTTCGGAATACGTAAGCTCCTCGTAAGTAAAATTGATCCGAACATGTCCATAAATAAAATAAAAAATCTAACATTTGTGCCTAGGTCTTCAACCAGAGTACATTCGAGAGACATACAAGAAATAATATGTTTCTGTCCCTGAACTTTTGCGCGATTTGAAGCAATTCGAGGTGATCAAATTTTTGATTAAACAAAGAAAAATTTAGGAATTGATGTCAAAAGCACTGAAAGTTTCATTGTTCTATCCCATGAATGAATTAAAACTGCAAAGTGCGCAACAGCTCAACTTTCACACACGCCAGCGGGACCTTGGGAAAAGTCACGGTCTCAGACTAATCCTGACCTTAAGTTAAGTTCAGCCATGCAGGCTGAACTTAACTTTTTCAAAGCAAACAAAGTTGTACCTGCAAACCTAGGACCTTCGACCCCCGGGAACAAGATACAGGTCTTGAAGCACAATTATATAGCTAATTCCTAAAAATGAATGAAATGGTGCACACAGAGAATAAGCAACATAAGCATACACAAGACACTAGTAATAACTTCTCTCGTAATAATAATAGATTCCAATCGTACAGAGGTTTTTACAGAAATATTAGAGGTTTTTCGGGTGGTGCAAATGGTAATTTCCAACAAAATTGTTACGACCGGAACAGATATCATTAAAATCCCAATCGCGAGCACTGGGGAAATGAAAATTCGCGCTTTCAATTTTCGGAAAATCTTTCCTCTTCGGCGCGTGCCGTAATGCGACAAGAGCGGCGGCATACGCAGTAAGGAAACAGGGTGAACTTCAGGAAATTCTAAATTACCGTTTCACAATAGATCTTCCACTCCACCTCAATACCTGAATCTCCGGAGAACTACTTTATCCCCCACCCCTCCCCGCAGCAACTTCTCTCTTCATTCCACACTAACGTTGTTACCTACTCACTATAACTGTCAAAAACCCATTCTTAGCACACCGATTCCTAGCCTGAAACCATGTGCCTTCAGTATTCCCCCTCAGTTATCCATATCCCCCCCGCCATCGCCACTCTCACTTTCTCCCGCTGAATCAGTCCTACTCACACTCTGCACAATCCTCGCCATTCTCCTGGTCTTTTTTTCACACGTCCCATTCAGCCCCACCTCGTACTTCTCTCATAGCTATGAAGACCCCCAGAATGACCCCTGCCCCAATCTATCGTCTCATTCTCCTTCCCTCATTGACCTAGTCGAACCTCCAAGTCGGTCAAGTCTAAACCCGGAAGCTCCTCCCTTCCATGTACAAACAAAATACTTAAATTTTACCGCACCAGTCATAATGAACCCACCCCGACCAGAACTCAAAGATACCCCAAAAACGAACATCAACCCAGCAACGATATACCGTAAATTCGAACTTGATCTACAACTTAGCCGGCTTGAAGAGAGGGGTAATTTAATCACTGCGCTGCGTTTGCTGGTTAGATTAAAACACGATAACGGAAAATCCATTACATTCCCTTACCCGGAGGCTGTGGATAAGATGATCCTAAGATGCAGCAACATCCCGGTTAGTCCGGATGAATTGCACGACTTACTAAAACAAACGTTTCACCGAAGGGACCTAAAGCTAGACTTAGAAGAGGTCTACAAAGATTTCGCAAGGGGATATGGAAGACTTGTCCAGGATGCCACCAAGCCTTGGCCGTCGTGGAGCTCTGTAATAAGACATTAACGAGAAACAAGTTAGGCATACTGCAATTAAATCTGAATGGAACGAAACTGGCCACGGAGGAGATTTTCATCTTAGCTAGAACAAACAACGTCGACTTGCTGTTGTTACAAGAACATTACGTTCTAAACGGAAAGGTGATACACGCACCGTTGGACGCTATACTTGCCTATAACCAAAACCAGAATGCCAAAACTGCAATAGTAGCACCAAATACAAACTTAAATATGCTCAAAATAGAACAGTTATGTGATTCACACACAAACTGCGTAGAAATAGGATACAATAAACAAAATTTTACAATCATAAACACCTATTTTCAATATAGTCACAGCATCGACAAATATATAGACCACATCAGAAAAGCCTGCAGGGCGTATTCATACAACAAGATTCTGGTGACTCTAGACAGCAACTCTTCCTCACCCTTCTGGTTTGGCAGGGATATGGATACCAATGGCGAAAAAATGATGAACCTTCTAGCTGAATTAAACTTAAATGTAGAAAATCAACCAGGTAATCCACCAACTTACCGGGGTATAGCGGGGGCGAGCAGTAATATTGATCTAAATCTATCCAACAACCGCATGAGCCCTCTTATAGAGCGATGGAAACTCCTGGACATGGTAACAACCAGTGACCACAACGTCATTGAGTTTTATGTCAACCTGGAAGGTGCTCCAAAAACCCACACGATGAGACCACCTACCTTCAACTGGGCAAAAACGGACAAGACTGCTCTGCTAAACAACATCAACCTGCCAGAATGCTCTAGATCTGCAAATAACGCAAATGATTTGGCAGAATTGCTCACGAAACAGCTTCAAGCTGCCATAGAGGCATCCACGCCTAAGCACAATATGGACAGACCTCCTAAACCATGGTCAAACAAATTGACAAGGCTTAGGAACAACATGCGCCGATCTCGAAAACTATACCAATAACCAAACATTCCTGACATAAGAGCAACTTATCTAGAAGACTATAGAAGAGCAAAGTCTAAATATGCAGAAGAGTTGAAAAGCTTCAAATTGAAAAGGTGGCATAATTTCGTAAATAGATACCTTAATAAGGATAAATGGAGTCTCCCGTATAAAATTATCACAAGCAAAACTAAATAGAGAGAGGTGACAACAACCCTAGAAAGATCTGATGGAACCCTAACCAATAACGCAAGGGAAACCGCGGAACTGATGCTGCATGAACTCCTCCCAGATGATGAAGAACAAACGGACAACGAGGAAAATGCCACGATAAGGAGGGAACGTGGACGCTATCCTAACAACATTCCCATAGCCCCATTCGCATCTGACGAAATTGTCCGAGAGCTGACATCAATGAAAAGTAACAAGGCGCCAGGCCCAGACGGCATACCAGCTGGAGTAATCAAGCAAACGCTTCCAAAAACACCACCTTTCATTACAGCCCTCTTCAACCAATGTATTATAGGAAAGGAATTCCCCAGGGCATGGAAGGAGGGACGCCTAGTAGTAATCAGGAAGGAAGGAAAAGAAGATGCTGCGAGCTTAAAATCGTACAGACCCATCTGTCTGCTAAATACTATGGGGAAGCTTTTTGAAAAACTTATAAACAAGCGTCTGCAGGAATTCCTCGCCATGGTAGGAAAAAATGACAACCAGTATGCCTTCACAAATTGTCGTTCTACGGAGGACGCTATAAATAAGCTAAAACAGGTTGTGGAAAAATCAGAAACGAAGCTCGTCGTAATCGTTCTCGCGGACAATAGCGGGGCTTACGACAATTTGTGGTGGCCCCCACCTCTTCTACACCCTCAGGAAAATAAACTGCCCGGTTACACTCCTCAGATTGTTGGAAAATTACTTCAAAGACAGACGAGTTCACCTCGACTTAAATGGAGTAAAGGTATTAAAAATAACTACAAAGGGCGTTCCACAGGGCTCGGTATTGAGCCCGCATCTATGGAATGTAAACCTTGAACCCTGTCTTCGAGCGCTAGAAAATGACGAAAACATTGACCAAGTTATTGCTTATGCCGATGATGTAGCGGTGGTGTGTTCGGGCAACTCGAGAGCTCAAATCGAGAATAAAGCAAATCAAGCATTGAGAACGTTGGCAGAGTGGTGAAGAGGCGTAAAATTAGAACTCTCGTCATCTAAGACGAAATACCTTATTGCCAAAGGACATCAAAGTCATAAGAGGAATCCTAGCATTAAAATATCTGGCTCAACAGTGAAAAGGACAAAAGAAATTGAATACTTGGGTGTGACACTGGAGGAAGGGATGAGATTTGGGGCTCACATTCGCAAAATTACCCAAAAAGCCGAAAATACCATGAGCAAGTTAACGAGACTGGCAGCCCAAAACTATAATATATCACCTGGCATCATGGATACATACATAAAGTCCATATATGAACAGATTACCACATATGCGTCCTCGGTCTGGGTGGGTGGACTCAAAAATAAGAAGAATGTTAGGGTACTTTGATCCTCACAAAGGAGAAAACTCCTGAGAGTGACGGGAGCATTTGGCACGACCTCCACGGAGGCGCTCCTTGCCGTAACTGGTAACATACCACTAGATAAGGAAGTGAGATGGCGAGCAGCCAAATACCAGTTCAGGAAAGGAGATGAACAGGAATTGACGAAATGTGTTGGAATCTTCCTCCCTACCCTACACGATATAAGAGCAAGATTGACAAATGAATGGCAAATGGAGTGGGAAACTGCTGAGAATGGAAGAAGAGTATATAGCTTTGTGCAAAGCATCAGATACAATAAACTAGCCAGCAATCAATATTCAAGAGGACTCGTACATCTTCTGACAGGCCATGGCCCATATGGTACGCATCTCTGCCGAATAGGCAGCAGACCCACACCTGCTTGAAGCACATGTGGTGTGATAAGAGATACGCCAGAATACAAAGTCTTCTTCTGCCAGGCAGCTGGTGAAGAGATCAAACGACTAAGACGGGAACTACCAACCACTGACATCAAAACACTCTTATGTCCTCAGCAGTTGGACAAGCTTAGAGCCCTGGCGAACGCAGTATCATTAGAAGAACAAAGACAATTTAATACTCGGCTCCAAAATCTCCAACCGGAAGCCCCCATCCCGGCAAAACACAATGAAGAAGTAAGGAATATCAGGTTTCAACCGGCAAGGAATTCACACACCAGGAATGTGCCTCCCGCACCGGCTCGGCTGGACGAACAGGAGGCAGAAGGAGACGAAGTGTAAGAAGTGGAGGAAGCTCCGGAAAATGCTTCTAGAAGAAAATTCTTCGCTGTCTTACTGGAAAGGCAGGAAGCTGAGGAGCGTAGGAGAATTCGTCCAATCAGAATGCCTGGTGACAAACATAAAGACTACCTTATAAGGGTGGCTGCATCCAGAACATCAAACATGTAAATTAATCCTCTAACTCATATACATATCCTCATCAGACGCAAACAAAACACATATCTTTAAATTGCCATGCTAAAATGCACTTTACACATTTTATCCCTGCACTGGTACTCCAGTGTCTTACATTTCAGTTTCTTATTTATCACCATATATCTGCACTTTCAGCAACATGTTTTCACTACGCTGGAACTCCAGTGTTTAAAATATTTTTCTTCTTCTTCTTTTTTATTATGTTCTTTTAAATTTTTATATCTATTATTATCTCATATATAAATTTTATCTCGAACCATTAAGAAACCACACATACCCGTTCTAAGGAAACTCGCGCGCGCTATAATCACTCTTTACCAACTCCAAATCCCAAACTCTTGTACAGATGGGGGCTGGACACCGACAGCGGAACACCTAGCCTCTGGGGTGGAGACTTCTTCGACAACAATAATTGCAAAACGTAAAAATAAATGGTCTTTAACCAAGAGCTCACCCGCTCTCGGTTGCCGGCTCCTGATGCAAGATGCATCAATAAGCAATATTATGTAATATATAGGGCGTGCGAGCTCCAAAAACTTCTCACTCATAGATCCTGGAGCCCGGGATCCGGTACATGCTAGATCACCACACATTACAGCATATCACCTAAAATTGTAATACAACCAATATGGAACGGAAGATACTTATTCACGTGGAAAAATGTATAGTATTGTACTGTCTACATATGTAATGTAATGTAACTCAATTTATTAACTATGCTATTTAATCTTGTATTGTTTTCTTTTTATTTTCAGTCTTATGTATCTGCAATTATCAATAAAATAGTATTGCACAACGATAACGGGGGAACCGTAATTCGAGCAAAAGACGTCCCAGCTTATTGCAGAGGCACTGGGACAAGCGTATGCCCTCGAATGCATACGGGTGGAGGTTTGGTTGTATTGAGGGGTTCCCCCCTTGTATTGTTGCATGGTCCAGCTTTGCGCTGACTTGAAGCATGGAACCAAATTATGAGAAACAGGGAGATTACCTATGACTTTTTTAAATCTAAATTGATTGAAGAGTTTACAGACTCCAATGACAAGCTGCAATTAGAAGATCTCATTAAACATAAGCTACATCGAGACGATGAGTCAGTTTCGGAATACGTAAGCTCCTCGTAAGTAAAATTGATCCGAACATGTCCATAAATAAAAAAAAAATCTAACATTTGTGCCTAGGTCTTCAACCAGAGTACATTCGAGAGACATACAAGAAATAAAATGTTTCTGTCCCTGAACTTTTGTGCGATTTGAAGCAATTCGAGATGATCAAATTTTTGATTA